>NC_041214.2:46211549-46276472 GCF_002837175.3 Physeter macrocephalus | reverse complement strand
AACCATAATTCAAAAAGACACATGCACCCCAATGTTCATTGCAGCTCTATTTACAATAGCCAGGACATGGAAGCAACCTAACTGTCCATCAACAGATGAATGGATAAAGAAGATGTGGCACATATATACAATGGAATATTACTCAGCCATAAAAAGAAATGAAACTGAGTTATTTGTAATGAGGTGGATAGATCTGGAGTCTGTCATACACAGTGAAGTAAGTCAGAAGGAGGAAAACAAATACCGTATGCTAACACATATATATGTAATCTAAGAAAAAAAATGTCATGAAGAGATTAGTGGTAGGATGGGAATAAAACACAGACCTACTAGAGCATGGACTTGAGGACGTGGGGAGGGGGAAGGGTAAGCTGTGACGAAGTGAGAGAGTGGCAGGGACATATATGCACTACCAAATGTAAATTAGATAGCTAGTGGGAAGCTGCCGCATAGCACAGGGAGATCACCTCTGTGCTTTGTGACCATGAGAGGGGTGGGATAGGGAGGGTGGGAGACGCAAGAGGGAAGAGATATGGGAACATATGTATATGTATAACTGATTCACTTTGTTGTAAAGGAGAAACTAACACACTATTGTAAAACAGTTATACTCCAATAAAGATGTTAAAAAAAAATTTTAGGTATATAAAATGTTAAATTATTTACTTAAAAATTCAAACCGTAAAACAAATGTAAAAGTAAATCATGAAAATCCTTCTCTCCTGCCTTACACCATCAAATTCTAACTCCCCAAAGAGTATCTGCTTTTTAAAAAAAAATTAATTAATGTATTTAGTTTTATTTTTGGTTGCATTGGGTCTTCATTGCTGCACACGGGCTTTCTCTAGTTGCGGCGAGCAGGGGTTACTCTTTGTTGTGATGCGCGGGATTCTCACTGCGGTGGCTTCTCTTGTTGCACAGCAGGGGCTCTAGGCACACGGGCTCAGTAGTTTTGGCGCACGGGCTTAGCTGCTCTGTGGCATGTGGGATCTTCCTGGACCAGGGATTGGACCCGGACCCATGTCCCCTGCTTTGGCAGGCGGATTCTTAACCACTGCGCCACCAGGGAAGTCCCAAGAGTATCTGCTTTTTAACAGTTTGGTATGTGTATTTCCACACTTTCTCTATGCATTTATAGTCAAATACATATGTCTGAGGGTGTTTATGTGTGTGTGTAAGGTCAGTTTTTAAAAATAGATCGAAGTACATCACATTGTGCATTTTCCTTTTTTATGACTACATTAAGCATCTATTTAACCATACTGTAATGATGCACATTAAGAACGTTTCCAGTATTTTGCTCATAATGGCAAATGCTGTGCTATAACAATACTGTGGAATATTCCTTGTATGTACATCCATGAGCACATGTGACTATTTATACAGGGTGGCTTCACCAAAGTGAGACTGCTGGCCAGGGGTTATGTGCATTTTACATTTTGACAGGTACCTCCAAATTGTCCTTGAAAAATGGTGTCCCAATCTACAGTCCTACAAACAATGTATAATTGTGTCTTTCCTTATACACTCCCCATATAGGATGTCATTAATCTTTTTACTTTCGTCAATCCAGTGATTAAAAAGGCAAATCTCATTTTAGTCAGTATTTACTAGAGTCTGAACATCTTTTCCAATGTTTCTTTGTCACATTTCATTGGTCTATGAATTGCTTGCTTAGGCCATTTTTTCCTACTGAGTCATTGGTTTTTTACTTGTTGATTTGTAGTTCTTCCTATATTAGGGACAGTAACTACTCTCTGCCCATAGTGTATGTTGCAAGATTGGTATCTGTCAACAATTTATGGCGTTTTTGCCGTATAGAATTTAAAAATTTCGATGCAGTCAAATCTGTTTGGTTGTTTTAGGTGGGAGGGCAAATCCAGTCCCTGTTACTGGAAGTGGAAGTTCCATTATTTCTTCAAATATTTTTTCTTTCCTGACTCCCTTTTCTGGGACTCCAATTACAAGTATGTTAGATAGCTTCCTGTTGTCCCACAGCTCACTGAAGCTTTGTTCATTTTATTTCTTTTAGGCTTTTATTTCTCTTGCTTTATTATGAACAGTTTCTATTACTACATTCAATTTCACTGATATTTTCATCTATTGCATCTAATCTGCTGTTACTCCCATCCAATGTACTTTTTATGTCAGATACTGTATTTTTTTTATCTCTAGAAGTTTCATTTGCATCTTTTTAACACTTGTTTTTCTCCTCATCATGTTTGCATTTTCCCCTACCTTCTTAAGCACACAGAATTTATTTATAATAGCCATTGTAGCATTCTTGCCTACTTAATTCCATCACCTCTATCATTTCTGGGTCTGGTTCTATGAATTAGTTTTTCTGCTGGTTATGGGTTCCATTTTCCTGCTTTTAAAATGCCCAGTCTTATTTTCTTGGATGTACAACACTGTGAATTTTACACTGTTGGGTGGTGGAATTTGTTCTGTTCCCTTAAAGAATGCTGTACTTTGTTCTAGCATGTATTTATTTAGGTAAAGTTTGATCCTTTCACGCTTGCTTTTCAACTTGGTTAGGGCAGGTCCTCAGTAGCCTTTGGTGCAAAGCTAATTTACCCTTACTATTATGGCAATGTCTTCTGGGGACTTCCTGTTTATTGTGAGGTGTTTCCATTCACAGAGAGTCTTGCGTGAGCTCCAGGAATCACTGTGTCTACTGCTCTGTGGAGGCTCTTTTTCACTGGTCCTGGGTGGCTTCTTCTGATATATGTGCAGACTCAAATCCCTTTTCAATCTCTGGAACTTTCTCTCTGTGCGGTTTCCCATCCTATATAATGTTCTGGTATGTTTTAAGCTGTCTTTAGACCTGAGACTTATATTTTATACAAGGTAAGAGCAAAGGAACATGAGGGGTGGCAGTAAAGATTAATAAAGGCTTGGGCTTGAAATAAGACAAAGTTCCCTGGAGAGTTTTTTGGTTGGATGGGGTTGCATGAGGATGTACAGTTTGTGCATTATGGGTGCTGGGAATAAAGAAGCAGATTTATACTTCATTTAATACATGACAGGATAGCACTGAATATTTAAATTATCTGGATTATAAAGATGGGAGACTAAAGCAAATTGAAATCATTAAGTCAAGCTTGATTTATAATTCACTCCTCCTATTATTTTCCTTCTAGAAAGTAAATTCTGTCACATGTGAAACTCCAAATTCACAGAACTATGAAGGAGAAATTTAAAGATTTTATTCAAGAAACAAAATTGTTTTTTTAGACATCTCAACGGTCATCACACCTTGCAGAGTTAACATGGGCCTTCAGTTCAATACATTCTGTATGACGATACTCAGCCTTCAAAGTGTTTACAGATACATAGCCCCTTGTGTCTTTACAATAACACTGCAAGACAGTCAGGGTCAGATGCACTGTCTTCAATTCATAAATGAGTACACCGACTCATCTAGTGAGAGAAAGAGGTGGGCAACACTCTTGTTTTCCTGACACCTTCAAAATTCGGTATAATCTGGTTCCTTTGACTTAATATTTTTTTAACATGGCAAAGTATAACCTTCATTGTGCTCAAACATGCCATCCACACACAGGACAAAGATGTTAAGAACATCAAAATGAGATCATTGTGCTATGTGCAAGATACTGCTTTGGCAGTGGTACTTACAGAGCATAGGACTTGGTATTTAATATATTTTCCAGACTAGATTATAAAAAGAAGCTGGTTAGCTGGAGAAAGAGGCCATGGTATTAAGAAGGTATGTACTGGCTGCGAATGGTGCCCGCTCTGACACCACTCACAGTGTTCAGCCACGGTTTCAGACTTGACACGATAGCCCTTTTGAGAGCTGTCGGGCCACTCCTGCCCTGGCATACCAGAAGAACAAGAGTCACCACTTGGCACATGAAGTGAAATGGAATATTCCAAGGTTACCCTAGGCCAACAGACACTACAAGCTAAGTCATCTGGTTATAGAGATACTAATAAATAAAGCTCTTTCAAAACAAAAATAAATCAAAAAGATAGTTTGGATTTCCTCCTTTTTTCATTTCATTTCTTCTTTTTTTTTAATTAACATTTTTCTGGGTGAAAGAAAGGTTAAAAAAGTTAAGGGGAGGAGCAGCGTGGGGAAAAGACAGTCTCTTCAATAAGTGGTGCTTGGAAAACTGGACAGCTACATGGAAAAGAATGAAACTAGAACATTTTCTCACACCATATACAAAAATAAGCTCAAAATGGATTAAAGGCCTAAATGTAAGACAGGAAACCATAAAACTCCTAGAAGAAAACATAGGCAATGCACTCTTTGACGTAAGTCTAAGCAATATTTTTTTGGACCTGCCTCCTCAGAGAAGGGAAATTAAAGCAAAAATAAACAAATGGGACCTAATTAAACTTAAAAGCTTTCGCACAGTGAAGGAAACCATCAACAAAACGAAAAGACAACCTACTGAATGGGAGAAGATATTTGCAAATGATACATCTCATAAGGGGTTAATATGAAAAATATGTAAAGAGCTCATATAATTCAATATCAAAAAACAAACAACCTGATTAAAAAATCGGCAGAAGACCTGAGTAGACATTTTTCCAAGGAAGACATACAGATGGCTAAGAGGCACATGAAAAGATGCTCAACATCACTAATCATCAGGGAAATACAAATCAAAACCACAATGAGATATCACCTCACACCTATCAGAATGTCCATCATCAGAAAGATACCAAATAACAAATGTTGGTGAGGATGTGGAGAAAGGGGAACCCTAGGGGAATGTAAGTTGGTGCAGCCACTAGTGAAAACAGTATGGAGGTTTCTAAAAAAAATTAAAAACAGAACTACCATGTGACTCAACAATTCCACTCCTGGGTATACATCCAAAGCAAATGAAAACACTAATTCAAAAAGATACATGCACCCCAATGTTTATAAGAGTGTATTCACAATAGCCAAGATATGGAAGCAACCTAAGTGTCCATCAACAGATGAATGGATAAAGAAGATGTGGTATATGTATACGATGAAGCCTTACTCAGCCACAAAAAAGAGTGAAATTCTGCCATTTGCAGCAACATGTATGGATCTAGAGAATAATATACTTAGTGAAGTCAGTCAGACAGAGAAAGACAAATACTGTACGTTTTCACTTACATGTGGAATCTAAAAAAGAAAAAACAAACAAATATAATAGAACAGAAACAGACTCACAGATATGGAGAACAAACTAGTGGTTACCAGTGGGGAGAGGGATGGGGGAGGGGCAAGAAAAGGGAAGGGGTTAAGAGATACAAATGACTATGTATAAAATAGACAAACTACAAGGATATACTGTCCGGCATGGGGAATATAGCCAATATTTTGTAATAATTTTAATTGAAGTATAATTTATAAAAATATTGAATCGTTATGTTGTGCACCTGAAACTAACACTGTAAATGTACTCTACTTCAATTAAAAAAAAAGAGGGAGAGCAGCAGGTGACCAACAGGGATAAAAAAAGAAAAGAAAAAGAGAAGAATCGGCAGAAAAACCAAGAGGCTGGAAATACATATAAGAGAGAAGAGACCGCCTAGTAGGAAAAGGCAGAAAGGAGAAGGAATAACCAAGGAGACACCCACCACAAAGCTCTGTCCTAAAGAGATAAGTATGTGCTGGTCCCCTTCACTTTGCCCTGCATCCAGCTCAGTGATTGCTTCAGAGGATGGGGGGCCCTTCACGCTTGAGTGCGGAGTCAAATCAGAGCCTGGGGCGCAGGTGGGGTTTGTGCAGAGGTGCTCTGTTTTTATATCACGAAGCCCAGGAAGTAAAGCGCAGCAGAGTCCCTGGGCTAATGACGGTGGGTCAAAGGTGAGTAAGAAAGCATTTGTGAAGCTCCAGCATCTGTCTCTTTCAAAAGATGATCTGGGTTATACTACTTTTTGGATGACCTCTGATGTGGTCCGTTCTCTTCCTCGACCGCTTTTTCTGCTAGGATCCCTAAAAGGGGCGCTCTTCCGAAGGCGGTGATGAACAGGCCGCTGTGGGAGTGTGGCTCACCGGACATTGGCTGCTTTTATTTGCAGAAGGAGGGAGTCTAGGGCTCTCCCTCAAGAGCATCACTCTTCCCTCCAGCTTTCTCACAGAGCTGCTTCATCAACAAGTCCTCTGTGCATAAAGACTCTTTAACAGACAGTGTGATCACAGAGGGGCCTCCCTGGTGTGCCGGGGTGGTGTCAGCGATCTCAGAGCTGGTTCTCCTGGAAGGGTCACCTGAACGGGGAATGTGACAGCCACACGGGGACTTGGGCTGAGAGAAAAAGCTATCAGGGGCCCATGGCCTCTGGGTTGAGGGGTCCTTCCGAGTGGGGGAGGCAGGGGTGGGGGGACAGTCAACATCCTGGAGGGTGTTTCATGTTGTTATCACATTTTAAAAATGTATCTGCTTTAAAAATTTATAGTAGGTAAAATCCATGCTATGTCATTCGTAAACCAGGTATAGGTGTTTCTGACAGTAAATGTTAGAATGATCCCATCAACCACCACCAAGTATTAACAAACCACGACATTACAGACATGGACTGAATGGGGAGAGAAGTCTGAATTGCAAAAGAAATTAACCAACCAAGAAATAGCGCTTGGAGTTTCAAAAGTGGCATATAGAGAGAAACAACAACAACACCACCCCATAACTCAGGGACTTCCCCGGTGGTCCAGTGGTTAAGACTTTGCCTTCCAATGCAGGGGGCGCGGGTTTAATCCCTGGTCAGGGAACCAAGATCCCATAGGCCACGAGATGCAGCCGAAAAAGAAAAAAGTGGCATATAGTGAAGATCTAAAAGAATTACACAGACTATTCCCAGTTCCGTAATCATCTCATCATTTCTACATATTCTAAGTGATAGAAAAGACACCTGGGGCAAATCCTTGCCTGGAATTAAGAGCGGGTACCTTTCCGTGTGTGTGGAGACCCAGAGACCACAGGACAGCTGGACAACAGACAGAAAAAAATACCTCTCGTTGTTGGAATGAAACCACTTAGCAGAGACTGACGCAGTTATGTTTCTTTATGTAAATAAAGCCAAACCGCGAGTGCTGGGTCGGTATGAAATGTTCCCCTTGAACCTACCACAGCAGAACTTTAATCTCTTATATATGCCTTACTTTGCCCAAAAAGAGTAAAATGATTTGCAATAAAATATCAATACTTATGCTCAATAAAATGACTACAACAGAAACAGAGTAAGTCATAATAAAGAACATGGACAGAGGTACAGAAAAGCAGTACGTATAATTAGTATGCGTATTCATTATAAGGGTTAATGGAGTGATGGTGACTAAGCATTAAATCAGTGCTGTGCTACCTCATGACCAAAGTTAAAAAAGATGGGAGTACAGAAGGAAAGAAGGCTCATTTTAAAGAGTGAGAAACTTATTACTGGTCCTAAACTGTAAAAAGCAAAACAAAACAAAAACCCACTGGGAGAGGTTATCTAGGGGAATAGGAAAGACCTTTGACCTAAAATACACAAGTCTTGCATAATTCCTTCCCTATCATTTAAAACAAATCTTGCTTCACTCTAGATTCAGGAGAATTAATGAGCCCTTTTTCCACCACTGTAATCTTTATCTTTAAATGACCTTCATTTAAGAAATAATAAAGAAAAAGTTAATTAAGATCTACCCTAAATGTTCTCGACTCTTCAGAAATTCCTCAAGTAAAGGAAAGATAGTCTTTAAATCATTCTTTGGCTAAAGAGTTCTGAGTAAAAGACACATTTCCATGCGAGTAAAGATGGTGTTTGTTTATACTGAGGGTCTGCTTCACTTTTCAATTTCTTATTTGTGTTTTCAGAGCCCTTCTGACAAGGACAGAACAGATATTTCAACAGCTTTACCCAATTCCCAAAAGACCATCAGATGTTAAAGATTTGAAGACAATTTATGGGGAGAAAAACACCTCAAAAACAGACAATTTACTAAATTCTGACACTAAGAAATACATTCATTAATTGATTTTAGTGGAGGAAGACTTCAGTTTGGGGAGAGTGTAGAAATGGATAAGTACTGATTCAGACCACCCCATCATTTCCTCCGTGTTTCTCTAAAGAAAAAATAGATCACTGCTGATTTCTAAAAAGGAAAACCCCCGAGTGACATTTTCTAAAAAGTAGATCGAAGAGAATTTCCATCACGAGTTAATATATACAGCAACTTTTTAATGAGATCAACTTCCAAACCAATAAATTACAGGTTATTATTGCAGGGACAGCAATAGATGACTTTATAACAAAATGTGTAGCAACAGCTAATCCATGTCTAGGTTTATATTAATTAAGGGATAAGAAAATATGCACAGGGAATGTTAAGCAGAAGTGGGTCAAAGCCAGGGCTAAAAAGTTGAGGTCAGTGAGTCTAAATCTACACCATATTATAATGAGACAAATTTAACTGACAAATATACTTTGTTGAGCCCCACTGAACTGGAGTTTGCAAAGCAAAGAGCCTCAAAGGAAAATTAAATACTTACCTTTAAAGGGCAGTTGATTTAAGAAAAAATTAAGAAGCATGCATTATTTTTACAAGAAAACACACTAAAGATATTTCCACTTGAAAAAAGAAAAAGCCACTACAGATACATAATCCAGGAGTACATGCATCTAGAGCCCCCTTTTTTTTCACCTTAGATACCCTCCTTCCACGATGAACACTATGAATATACCCATGGCTAGAACTGAGTTCTCCAAACGCAACTCTCGCATGTAAATCAAAGGCTTCTTTGCCTGGTTAGAATACCTGAGACTTTAAATCACTTTTCCAGAGTATTAAACAAACAAGCAAACAAAACACTCCCACAAACAGTAATCTTTCACTTAAAAACTTTTACTGAACTAGACACAGGCTATTTTGAACTCAGATGTGATGAATCCCAACTCTAAGCTACCCACAGTATTTGTGTTGGTTTGTTTTTATTTTGTTTTTGGCCACGCCACATGGCTTGAGGAATTTTAGTGCCCCAACCAGGGACTGACCCCGGGCCCCCTGCGGCAGAAGCTGGCGTCCTAACCGCAGACTGCTAGGGAATTCCCTCTCCAAAGTATTTGGAATGTAACTCCATTGAAAGCATGCGTTCTCTGCAGGCTCAAAACTATTCCGGATAAGGCTGAAGTTACTATACACCAGCCCTATGTGACCCTTGCCTAGATAAAAACCGTACACATTCCTCAGGTAAATGCACCCTTCTACAGAGGACCAGGGGTGGCTGGTACTCTTATGTGTCATTGCCCGAGTGAAGCAGGGTTATTTATTCATGCACTGTAGCTGAGTGCTCTTTTCTAGAGCTTTTCTTCTAAAAACCTAACGCTGGCATTCAAAGCTCAATATACTGCAAAGACATGTCCTCCACGTCTCCATTTATCCTAATTTCCCTTATGTATTTGAATTAGACTGTGGATGAACATGTTTCCATCACAGGAGCCAGTGTGCACAAAAGAGTCAGTCGCCGGGGTAAGGTGTGGCCATGAAGCTCTTCACTGATGTGAAGTCCCCCCCAAAGGTCCTACCTACATGCTTGCCCACTGGGCACACGGCTGGCAGGCTGCTGTCAGCTGGCCTAGGCACCTGAATATCACAAACAATATGACTAAGTTGGGGAAATGCCCTCAAAGGAAAGGCAGTGCTGAATTAGGGGGAAAAAACTCTTGCATTTTTAAGAAAAAACAAATGGGGGCGTTCATTACTCGAGTTTAAAAGTGCTTCATTTCGCTCCTCCATAGGCTACTCTGCAGCAGAAAAGTTCTTCAAATACACCAAAAATATTCTGATTTATAATTTTTTCCCAGGAACACACCTGTCGTGGAAAGACATATGCCTGTGGTTTAAAGGAAGTCCTGTACTGCTTAGTACAGGATTCTTCACCAACATATCACAACCAGAAATTCAACACCCATAATAAGCATGAGGCTCCAGGATCTCTTAAAGGACAAACAGAAAGAGAAGAAAAAGAGAAAGAAGTTATTGCTGTTGGGTAGGAATAATTAGTCTGACATTTTAGAAGCATCATCTTTTTAACATAAGAATTACTGCACATGCTGTTACTGACAGCCCCTTCCCAGGCCCAATATTGAATGGAAGGCTGAGTTAGAAAATAAGGAAAAGTAAAGATGACTGCTGATCTGTTAAGGGTGCCAGACGTTGGTAGGGTTACATTAACTCTTCAAATTCCCATAATTATGATATTTCTCCCCAGACAATACGATCTCAAATATCCAAATTAAAAAGGCAAACTGTTAATCATCTGATGTTTTGTCCACACAAGTACATTTCTGGACAATTAGAGGTGTTTTATTATGTTTCAGAATTCTAAAGTTTCCATATTAAAACACTACAGTGCATGGTAACAATTTCAAACATGTGTTACTTAAATAGTTTGTCGTTATTTCTCCTTAAAAAAACAAGACTTCACTCAGTGGCCTACTGTCCACAGCAACACACATTGCACCCTTCAGTAACGAATATTAATAATAATTGTGAGGCAACAACCCGTTCTGAAGTTGACTGTTTCATCCCTTTTAAAAAGGGTTGCCGTGAAAATGAATGGTGGAAAGCAATATTATCTGAGACTAGGTAGCCTGTCTAAAAGAGTACTTGCTAACCTGTAATAATACCTCAACCCTAAATAAAGGTAAGTTTTGAATCTGTATTAGGTGAGGGATATATTAGGGTTCATTATAACCATTTTCTCTATTTTTCTGAACATGAAAAACCCACTTTCACCCCTTTCCTTGGTAAAGCAGAGTCTACAGGGCATCCAGTCTAAACATTTTACTAATGTTCCCTATATGTGCTTAAAAGTATTGGGTCTTCACTCATTTAAAATTTCCTACAATTCATTAAAAAATAACTAATCAGGCTGACCTTTTCTTAATTATACTGAAATGGTGAGATTTTTTACTGTACATGCTGTCGTGGGACACATCAATCAGAATCCTTACAAAGGATGAGTGGACAACTCCATAATGGTTAAAAAGAGAGCGGAATTGCAGTTGCGACCCCGGGATTCATCTTCCTGCTTTAGGAACGCCCGAGCACAGCTCTTCCCTGGTCACAGCTATTCTCTAGGTCAGAGGTAAGGAAATGGAAGCCAGAAAAAGAAACAGGAGGATGATAAATCCAAGGCTGTATTTTCATATTTACCACTGGGAGCGATTTCCCCAATGGCCCTTTTCTTTTTTTTTTTTTTTTTTTGGCGGTATGCGGGCCTCTCACTGTTGTGGCCTCTCCCGTTGCGGAGCACAGGCTCCGGACACGCAGGCTCAGCGGCCATGGCTCACGGGCCCAGCAGCTCTGCGGGAATGTGGGATCTTCCCGGACTGGGGCACGAACCCCTGTCCCCTGCATCGGCAGGCGGGCTCTCAACCACTGTGCCACCAGGGAAGCCCGCCCTTTTCTTAAGTTAAGTTATGAAGGTGAAACTTTATGGGCACGTTTTAAGTGCATCTCATCCCATATATCAACAAATATGGTAAAGTCTAGTTCTTACCATCTTTAAAAGAACCAAACCTACTAAGGAGATATATTTAACTATGAAAGCAACAAAGCTTTTGGAGGTCAGCATTTCTGGACAATGATGTATCAAAAGAATAATAAGCAGCTAATGTTCTTTTTAACCTAGACACATTGGCTGTTCAGGAAAGATAGCAAAGTGATGGTTATGTTAGATAAAGACTTGCCTATAGCCTGTATCTGTTAAAGAAATTGAACCAGTAATTAATGACCTTCTAAAACACAAAGCACCAGGCCCATATGGGTTTACTGATGAATTCTACCAAATATTTAAGGAAGAAATTATAATGATTCTCTACAATCTCTTCCAGAAAATAGAAGCAGAGGGAATACTTCCTAACTCATTCTGAGGCCAGCAATACCCTAATACTAAAACCAGACAAGGACATTAAAAGAAAACGAAACTACAGACCAATATCTCTCATAAACATTGATGCAAAAATCCTCAACAAAATATTAGCAACAATATATAAGAAGAATTATACAACACCACCAAGTGGGATTTATTCCAGGTATGTAAGACTGGTTCAATATTACAAAATGAATTAATGTAAAACCATCACATCAACAGGCTAACGAAGAAAAATCATATGATTATATCAATAGATGCAGAAAAAACATCTGACAAAATCCAACACCCATTCATGAAAAAACCCTCAGCAAACTAGAAATAGAAGGAAACTTCCTCAACTTGATTTTAAGAATCTACAAAAAAACCTACAGCAATCATCATACTTAATGGTGAGGAAGTTTTCATTTTCTCACCAAGGTCAGGAAAGAGGCAAAAATGTCCCCTCTCATTATTCCTTCTCAACATTACACTGGGAGTCCTAAGAAGAAGGAAAGAAGAAAATGAAACTAATAGTATGAGGATTAGGAAGGAAGAAATAAAACTATATTTTTTCACAGATGACATGACTGTCTAGGTAGAAAATCTCAGAGACAAAAAAATTCTCCTAGAAATAATAAGTAATTATAACAATGCTACTGGACACAAAGTTGATATACAAAAGTCACTTTCCTATATTACAGTAATGAACAAGTGGAATTTGTAATTAAAAACACAGTATCATTTACATTAGCACCCGATAAAAGGAAATACTTAGGTATGAATCTAACAAAATGTGTACAAGATCTATACGAGGAAAACTATAAAACTCTGATTAAAGATATCAAAAAGGAACTAAATAAATGGAGCTATTCTGTGTTATGGATAGAAAGACTCAATGTGTCGAGATGCTAGTTCTTCACAACTTGACCAATAGATTCAACACAATCCCAATCAAAATCCCAGCAAGTTATCAATATTTTGTGGATATTGACAAACTGAATCTAAAGTATATGGAGAGTCAAAAGACCCAGAATAGCCAACACAATATTAAAGAAAAAGAGCAAAGTCACAGGACGGACACTTTCCAACGTCAAAATTTACTATAAAGCTACAGTAATCAAAACAGTGTGGCACTGTGAAAGAATAGATAAATAGATCCATGGAAAATAACAGAGATCCCAGGTGTCCTTTAGTAGGTGAATGGATAAAGTGTGCTACAACCGTACAATGGAATATTTTTCAGAGCTAAAAAGAAACGCACCATCAAGCCATGAGAAGACATGGAGCAACCTTAAATGCATATTACTAATTGAAAGAAGACAATCTGAAAAGGTAAATACTATATGATTCCAACATATGACCTTCTGGAAAAGGCAAAACTATGGACACAGGAAAAAGATCAGTGGTTGCTGGGGGTTAGGGATGAGAAAGGGATGACCAGGTGGCACATGGAGGACTTTTAGGGCGGTGAAGCTATTCTATGTGGTGCTGTAATAGCACATATCATCATGCATTTGACATAACCCGTAGAGTGTACAACACCAGAAGTGAGCTCTAATGTAATCTACGCACACTGAGGGATAACCCTATATGCAGGTCCATTGACTGTAACAAATGTACACTCTGGTGCAGGATGCTGACAGTGGAGGAGGCTGTGGGTGTGTGTATATGAAAACACTTAGTACTTGCTGCTTGATTTTGCTGTAAAACTAAAACTGCTCTAAAAATAAAGTTTATTTTATGTCTATGGCCAGAAAAAAAAAAAAAAGACTTGCCTACATGAAGTATCAATAGAAACACCAAAGGCTGATTAGGACACTTGCACCTCTGTCTCTCACCTACACACTAAAGCCCCCAACCCTTACCTGGGAACTCTTTGTCTCAAAGAGGAATCCTTTTCCCTTGTTTCACTACATGGCAATCCAAAGTCTGAACCCATGATCAGGTAATTTTAAGTTTCCTTTATCATTCTATATTTCCTAGAAAATCATCCTTTGACAAAATGTTACAACTGGATCTTTCAGTTTCATTATTATATGCCAGTATACCTTGTAAGATAACTATAAAGGGTTTCTTTTTACAGAGTGACAAGGTAGGGAAACAATCCTTTTAATAGCATTCAAGAGTCACAATTATAAATATATAGGTCAAGGTGAATATCTCAGAATTTCTATTTTCTGGGTTTTTTTTAACCTAATTTATGATGGTATAGAATAATTTCTGTGAAACTTTTTTCATTCGCAAAACTGAAACGTCATTTTCTTTAATGATGCACATTTCCTGGTTTTATTCATCCTTCTCAATGAAGCCTCAGTTCTTCTAGAACCTCCACACCCTAGACAGCATATTTCCAAATTGATCTGAGTAAGCTTATGGGCACTGATGGGGCAAGAGGGGGCAGTGACCCCAGGAGTCTACAGTCTCGAACACTGAGCCAGAACCCAAAGCCCTTTATACATTTTTACATCACCAAAGCCCATTATACTTTTATACATTTTTTTGGTCCCCATTTAACTCCTGGTATTTAAAATACCAGGTAGTTTAATTAACTACATATAACTACAGCTTTCTCTTTCTTGTATAAGGCGTCAGGGAAGATAAATGACTACAAATTATAGTTTAGTTACATCTATATTTGGAAGTACTGATTGGAATGGCTTTGGGAATTCAACATGTAATATTCTAGAAGAGAAGCCAATTCTTCACAAACAAGGAAAACAGCCTGAAGTTAGCTGTATGTGGTACCGTGTATTTCTACATTATAAGTTTCTCACTTAAAAAAAATGTCATAGGTATCAGAAGATATCTGATGTCTACGTAGCCATCTGTAATGTCTGTTCTAGAAAAATCAACTTTTTTTTTTTGCATTCCTGTTAAGATAGCCTGCTTTGAAAACAGGTAGGCTTATCACTTTTACAGCTTTCCCTAAATTTCAGTTAAATAAATTGCTCTCTGTCAGTTCTCAAGTGTAGGAGTAGAATGGGGTATGCGGAAGCAAGGTTTGCGCTGCTGTTGTAAGCAACGGAATTCTTTTAAATTCCATTTGTGTACCTTGCATCAGCCTAAGAGCTCACAAACTTAGTGTAAATAATCCACACAAATACATCTGTGTTGAAATAATTAATCCTATTTTATGGTCCCCACCCCTCAGCAGTCACTATCAAAAAGTTTAATATTTAATAGTAACACAGTTTACTACAGAATCATAACCAGGGCAAAGACAAGCAATTGGTAACAATCAAAGTTAATGTATCCGAGACAATTGGTGGATAAGGATTGTATTAGTTGTTTAAACACAGGCCATAAGAGGTCTGGAGCTAAGGGCTGTGATGCTGGGGAAGGAGGAGGCCATTTGAACCCTATCAAACGGTCCTGGGGAGCAGGTTCCTCCCTCCGTTTGCTGCATCTGGGAAGAACAGAACTCTCACCAGGGAAGCTGCAGCTGCCTGCACCCTTGGCTTAATCGCTGTGTAAGGCGGAGGGTTAATTAGCTGCCATTCTTAGCTCCACTTGTTGTTCTAATAAAGATCTGCATAAATCTGAGACTGGGAGTAACCGATCCTTGATTTCATTTGGCAGATGATGGGGGGAGGGGAGGAGTGTGATGATTATGGGTGTGCTCAGAGGATCTTCAAGTGACCTGGCCTGGGGCGTTCTGCCTGCTTGAAAAGTGGTGGACGAAGACCTCTCGGCTGTTTATGGATGCGGGACCCTGCTGGCCAGGCTCACCGCAGGCAGCCTGGAGTGTGAAGCAGATAATCAGGGAATGAAATACACAGAGTGTATTTGCAAAGCACTCAGTATGGATCTCTAAAAGGAGAGGACAGATAAAAAATTCAGCATCACAATTCTGTTTTATTATGCCTAAAAATTCCTGGCAATCATTCCTCAATATCCAATACTTGGTTTTCCAATTTCTGATTATCTCCTAAGTGGCATATGTTTTTTTGGGGGGGGAATTTTTTTCATGATACAGTGTCAGAATCACATTTAGAATCAAACCAGTTCACAAGAGCATAAGAATCTCATGATGTCTCCTGAGGTAGGCACTATCATTCTGCCTATTTGACAGACCAGAAGCCTGAGGCAGAGAGGAGTTAGTAGCCTGATGGTCACAGTCAGAATGAAGGGGAAAGCTTAGCAGCTCAGTAGAGATTTGCAGAAAAAAAAAAAAAAAAAAAAGGCCTGGATGGTTCTATTAAGAACACACCACAGAAATAGAGGCTTAGGTACAAATGAACTGAGAGTGTGGAACAAAAAAGTTTATAACCACCAAGTTGTCTTTTCAGAATTTCCCCATATTATGAAATGCCAACATCTTCCATTTCAGCACTTAGGGAACCACCACAACAACAAAAGAAAAAAGTTCATAACACTTTAGAAAGCAACAGTAGTAGAACAGAAAGAACTGAGATTAATGACGCCAGATGATAAGCAGATTTATGAAAAAAAATTAGTAATATTTCTGGACATTACTCTGTGAATAAAGCATTTGGGACAGGAAAACTGTTGACCTTATTTGATCTCATAACTGTCAGTGTTCTCAGGATAGTTCATTTTGTATGAGGGAAAATACCCATTATTAATAGGCCTGAAGACCGTTACACAGGCAGATTTTAAATAACAAATCAACAGATTTCATATAAAGAATATGCTAAAACAGCTAAGAGTTTGAAAAGGCAACCACAAAACAGCAAAAACAAACTTTGAAAGATGACATTAAATAGAACAGAGCTTAAATTTCATATACGCTTGAGAAGAGAGTGTTTACAAATAGGACCTCTTCCATGAAAGATGGAAATGTGTTTACTGCTGTAAACTTCAGCAATTCATGGATTAAATCATGTTCACCAAGCAGGACCACAGTCAGAGGATCTGGGAGGCTGGTGCTGACCTTTTGAGCTCATCAACCTCTACTCCTCTGGCTGTCCCTCTGCCCCCAGCAGTGTGTCACAGCCATACTCTGGCAGCCAGCTATGCCTGACAAAGCAGAGTGTCACAGCAGGCCCAATAAACACCCCTGTGAAGTGTGAACAGGGAGACCTGTCTAGAACAGGCCTGCTGGGAACAGAATAGTTACCCCTGGTGCACCCGTCAACTGGCTGGTAACGGTTGGACACCTGCCACCTGACAGATAATCCTTCCCAAGAGATAATATAGTCTCAGCACTACTAATTCAGGATTAGGCTTTTTTTCAGATTAAAAAATCCAAGAGGGTCCGTGCTGAGGAGGTGGTGTTTGTTAGAGATTATTTAATACTATCTTCTCTCAGTTAAATGCAGCTGAGTGGGTACTTATCACATGGAATGGATGTCCATTTGGAGTCCTAAATATTCTGAGAGATAACATCAAGAACAATCCGTTATGCTTACAAAGGGCTTTCACATACACCATCTCATTTTAAACTCACAGGAATCCTGTGATTTAGGTACAGCTTAGGATAATGTCCGTTTGATATAATGAACGGAGGGTGAGGAAAGTTAAATGGCTGGTACAAGGTCACACAAGTGATAAACAGTGGAGCTGGTTTTTAAATCTACATCTGCTGACTATCAATACTATGCAAGAAAGGGTGTGTAGCCTCACACTGAAACACAAAACATCTGTTTCTGAATGGACCAAAAATTCTTCAAAGAGACAAATGTAAATTATGAGAAAAATATGAAAAAAGATGAAAAAAAAAAAAAACCCCAGTTCATGTAGGAACAAGAGTGGGAGCCCTTATAAAGTTGGTTAAATCTGTGTCTTCATGCAAAGCCTACTTCTGAGCTGACAGCATTTCTGGTGTTAAAATAGGTCTGCAGGGCTTCCCTGGTGGCGCAGTGGTTGCGCGTCCGCCTGCCGATGCAGGGGTGCCGGGTTCGCGCCCCGGTCTGGGGGGATCCCACGTGCCGCGGAGCTGCTGGGCCCGTGGGCCATGGCCGCTGGGCCTGCGCTCCGGAGCCTGTGCTCCGCAAGGGGAGGGGCCGCAGCAGGGGGAGGCCCGCATACCACAAAAAAAAAAAAAAAAAAAAAGTGAGCTCTAGGCTGAGCTGCCTAAGGTATTAAGAAGCACAAACCCTATTTAAAAGTCAGGGGAAAAAAAAGACTGGAGGGAAGGAACCATTTTCTTTATTCATAGTCTATCAAACTTACATTTGTGATTGTTTGAAAATAGGTTAGATTGAAGTTTAACACAAATCTAGGGAGAAAAATCAACAGAGACTAGAAGGAAGTGTACCAGAAAACAGTGTGAAATAAATCCACTGAACAAAACAATGGACATTTTTGACTTGTTTTTGATAACTTTGTTTAAAACCCTAGAAGTGTGAACATACCTGTAAATGATGTGCCGATTAGAAACCTTTTTTATGTGTGTTAAAGTATGAACACTTAGTTTGTTACCATGTATTTTACAGATAGTATTCTATTCTTATACCAGATAGGCTATCTCTAGTTGGTAACACTTAAGGAACATTACTAGCTTTAGGTTTTTTCGTACTATTCATAGCATAATTTTCAAAATCTATTTATCCTATTTATGTGATTTTGCTTTAGCCAGGGGTGATTTTTTATTTTTTTTGTAGAATGTGTCTCTAATTTTCTGAGACACAGCAAAAACTCTAACTTATGGAATGGAAACCTTTCTTGACTGCTGAGAGAAGGCTCTGGTGGAGTGCAGGGTCACCTCCATAGAGAAGAGAATGAGGTGACGGGTCCATTTCAGATCACGTGGTTCCCTCTGGGGTAAGGACTGCCTCTCGGCACCAGATTTTCTCTGAGTGTGAAGTGACACCTTACTCCCTGTATAAGAAGTGAAGACTTCTTATTTATCTTGTGTGAGGCTCAGAAGTGCCTCATAAACAGTAGAGTCTCAAAAGTTTTTTTTGCTTTCTTTCTTTTTTCCCCAGTTTTATTTAGCTATAACCGACATATAACACTGTGAGTTTAAGGTGTACGGCATGATAACTTGACACCAAATGTTTCCTGAATAAGTGACTTACCTCTCAAAATAAATTTTTTCTCTAAAAAACAAAAAAACCCCTCCTCTCCAAATTTCAGCAAACCTCAGAAGAAGTACTTTTTGGAGAGTGGGGAGGCAGATGTAGTCCCACGTTGCAACATTTCCAAAAGGAAATATCACACACACAAAAAGCCTTTTTAAGACAAGACCTCCAAATGAGGTTATACAGCATCACAGAGACAAATGGGATTGAAATAGGAATAGTGAGACTGAAAAAACAAAGTATTTGTCATTTAGTTTTAAATTAGTGTATCATGATTGAACTTCACTATCTGGCATGAAGTATGAATTAATTTAAAAAATATTTTATAATGATCTTGCACAACTCTACTTTCTTTTTGGTGTTAAAAGCATTAATTTGTTATATATAGTCTACATATATCACAATTTAATTAGATTCTGTTTTTAAATGCCTTCACTAAAAAAATTTTTATTACTGAAAAACAACAAACATACAAAAATGGAAAAGATGATAATTTCTTCACGTTCTATTAACCAGCCAGGGACCTAAGAGAGACCTCGATTCCCATTTGCCATTTCTCTCTTGTCTAAAACTTCACTTATCTAGTGAGTTCATTCCTGAACATGGTAGATGGAATCTCAAAAAACACTGACTATTAATTAACTACTCAATGAAGAATTTCTCATTGAGAACATCAATGAAAACCCCAATGAAAAACCTTTGTATTTTTGTATTTTCCAAAATACACCCAAATATGTAAAAAAAATTGGCAGTTGGTTAGTCTTTTAGTTAAAAGAAGCTGGTCAAAGACATGTAATCGCGCATCTAGGAAGACAGGAAGTGAGAATTTTCAGCATTAAGCATACCAGCAAGCCTCAAGGGCTTGGCCATAGGCTCTTTTCAGTTTTCCTGGGAAGCTGTATCTCCTCGTTGACTTTTTGGGTATTTCCTAGTTCAGGAGTTTTTTGGCCCTAACAGTTTGTAAGGATGCATGATTATTGAGATGCGAAAATGGTGACGTCTGGGTGGTGCTGCCTGGTGGCTGTCGGATTTTAATAGCCCACGTTTCCCAAATGAACATCTTCTCCTAGGCACCTAATTAAACATCTAGCTATTCAATTTGAATTTTTATTATTATTTGGAAGCAGAATGTAATGCATTCTTTAAATGCACTTCCCCATCTAAAATGATTTTTCATTCATGCTTATCACACTGTGCTTTTTCCTTCTTGGCAAATAATAAGTTTTCGAAAGACCAATGACCCGACTGAATTGAAAAAGAAAGCAGTTACAAACTATGAAAATTTAAGATCAATAAGAATAAAAATAATAGTGCTAGTGGTAGTATTGGCAGTGGTAAACAATTTACTAAGGTCTGACATTGAAGCCTTGAGTAGCTCCAATTCTACACTGGATGACAAGTCTCTTACCGGGATTGCAGTCTGTAAGAAGAGAACAGATGGACAGGAGGACTTTAGAAATGGTGAGGGCCGGACTCCAGTTGTCTTTCAGGATGTCCAGACAGATCACGCCTTGGCTGTTAATATTACAGTGGTAAATTCTGGTTCGGAAGGTAACCTAGAAGAAAATGTAAAGTCGATATAAATAGACACACTATTTATTCATAACATTTTATTATAGTTGATTTACAGTGTTATGTGAGTTTCAGGTGTACAGCTAAGTGATTCAGTTAGACATATACATATATTCACTCTTTTTCAGAGTCTTTACCCATATAGGTTATCACAGAATATTGATTAGAGTTCCCTGGGCTATACCGTACAGGTCCTTGTTGGTTATCTGTTTTAAATATAGTAGTGTGTGTATGTTAATCCCAAGCTTCTGATTTATCCCTCCCTGCCCACATTTCCCCTTTGGTAACCACACGTTTGTTTTTGAAATCTGTGAGTCTGTTGCTGTTTTGTAAATAAGTTCATTTGTATCAATTTTTAAAATTAGATTCCACATATGAGTGATATCATATGATACTTGTCTTTCTCTGTCTGACTTACTTCACTTAGTATGATAATCTCTCGGTCCATCCATGTGCCTGCAAATGGCATTATTTCATTATTTTTCTGTGGCTGAGTAATATTCCATCACACACACACAGACATATATATACCACATCTTCTTTATCCATTCCTCTATCGATGGACATTGCTCCCATGTCTTGGCTATTGCAAACAGTGCTGCAATGAACATTGGGGTGCATGTATCTTTTCAAATTATGGTTTTCTCTGGATATATGCCCAGGAATGGGATTGCTGGACCAGATGGTAGCTCTATTTTTAATTTTTTTAAGGAACCTCCATACTGTTCTCCATAGTGGTTACACCAATTTACACTCTCACCAACAGTGTAGGAGGGTTCCCTTTTCTCCACACCCTCTCCAGCATTTATTGTTTGTAGACTTTTTGGTGATGGCCATTCTGACTGGTAGACACACCTTTTATTAGACAAAATAATCAAAGGGTCACTGGTTGACCCTATACTTAATTGTTCCTTTGGCACACAAGAAGAATCAATAAACAAAATCATTATTTTAGAACTTCTCATTCTGGGCACAGAGGACTAAACTCCAGCGGCAAAATCATGACATTCTGCTTTTGATGAAGAGTCCAATCACTTAACGAACATTCTGGGGACTGAATTTGCTCTTGGTGAAACTGCAGGAGTGCTCGTAGGGGAAAACTAACGCAAGGCTTGAAAAAAAGTTCAAAGAAAGACATTTTCAAAAATAAAAATTGCAAAGGAAACTTTTCTTAGATTCCAGTTATCTGAAGGATTTTGCACATTATTAATTTCAAAAAAACCACATGGCAATACTACAAAAAGGAAATAAACATTCTATGTTACAGTTTAAAAACATGAACTAGGGCACGTATGTAAATAATACACTTAGTTCATGGAAAACTGTATTAGTTATAATTTTCCTCCTTAAATTCTGTATTATGAATGTAATATTAGTGCAGCCTACCTATAATAGCTAGATCTCCACTGTACTTTGCTTAGGCATAATTCTGAAACATGCTTATAAAAATTTTTCAAGAACTTGGATTGAAAAAGTTAAGTCCAAATCAGTTTTGTAGCTCTGATAAAATTCTGTTTTATCAATACAAAAGTCTTATGTAAGCAACAAGATTTTAATGCTATTTACTAATATCATGTTTATAAATGTTCTCAAATTTATAAGCTGGAATATTTAAAAAATTTGGTGTTCTCAAGACCAGTCCTTCTGGTACTCTGAGTTCAAAATGACTCTGAACCAAGAAACACACACATGGCAGATCTTTGTAGGTGCTGCCACCCCACCAGAGCATCCAGTAACTACTTAAACATCAGATTTGCTGAATTTTTATGATGTCAAGGTCAGAAAGGGCAGATCCAGCCTTCTATCAATATTACTGTTCAGCAACATGGTACCATTCTCAGGCTAGATGAGCACTTGCCCTGTTAGCAACACGCCAGACCAGATAACCTTGAGATACCCCCGCCAACCCCACACATCCCAAACACCCAGAAACGTTGAAGAAAATATAACTAACAGTCTTTAAAATGCATAGCTGAATGGGCAAGGGGCATCCCCAGAGGCCAGAACTGAAAACCAAAAATCACAGCAAGCACATGAGCTGACAGTGTAGCTGCCAGGGGTGGGGCTTGGGTTTTGATGTCCTCATGGAGAAAGAAGATGAAACCTTAGGTCTGTAGGTGGCGAGTGTTTGGAATTGAGAGCCCTTGCATAAATCAGGCCACTGGAGCAACTAGTCTTTCAGTAAATGACTGAACCTGAAAAGATAATGCCTCATGGGAGAGAGAGCTAAGACACTAGCCAGAGACAACTTGGGCACTGGAATTGGGAATAAAGTGTTTCCTCTGAGAATTCTAAATCCTGGGCATATAGACTATGCAAACACTAATTAAAAAAGAGCTAAAAAGAGCTTTTTTTTTTTTATTACTATCAGATCAAATACATGCTTAAGGCAAAACATATAAATATATTTAAGGCAAAAATGAATAAAGAATAACTGCATTATGATGAAATTAATAATTCACAAGGAAAACATAACAATTCTGAATGTATTATACCTAACAACGTAGCCAAAAATATAAAAAGCAAAAGTTGGAGGAATTATAAGGAGAAAATGACACATCTACAGTCAAAGAGGGACACTGTCACTGCAGTAGATTTGGTCAACCAGACCAAACCATAGCAAGGATACTGAAAATATGAAATGACAAATTAACAAAATCAAGGTACTGAATGAAGATGAAATTCCATGCTCAACAACTAAAGGATACTTATTCTTTTCCAAGCACATAAGAAACATTTATAAAAACTGATCACATGCTAAGCCACAAAGAAAGCTTAACATATTTCCAAAAATTATTAAGACTATTAAGGTCCCCCTTCATACGTCTGCAAACTGAAAAACACATTTTCAAATAATTCTTGGATCAAAGAAAAAAAATCAGCTATGTTTATAACTGAGTGACAATGAAAATGTTGGGTTGCCAATACCAAAATCTGTGATTTGCCTAAAACAGTTAATGAAAGAGAAATCTACAGTTTCAAATGCATATATTAAAAAGGAAAAAGTTTCCTGAGTTGTGTCCAAAGGAAGAAAAAAGAATAGAGTAAATCCCATGAAAGTAGAGAGGAATGGGCAGAAGTTAATAAAATAGAGAATACCTGTGATATTAAAATTCTGCAGAGAAGTGAGAGTACCTAGCTGTTTAAGTGCTAGATGAAAAGACAAAATACTTTTATGATCCAGTGTATGTGATGAGTGGCTTTTGTCTATAATACCATATTTTAAAAACCTATCTGAGTAGAGTTTCCTGTGCTATACAGTAGATCCTTGTTGGTTACCTATTTTATATATAGTAATGTGTGTATGTTAATCTCAAACTCCTACTGTATAGCACAGGGAACTCTACTCAATACTCTGTAATAACCTATATGGGAAAAGAATCTGAAAAAGAATGGATATATGTATATATATGTATAACTGAATCACTTTGCTGTACACCTGAAGCTAACACAACATTGAAAATCAACTATACTCCAATAAAATGTAAAAAAAGAGAAAAACCTAGCTCAGACTACTCTGAGCCAGTTAATCAACAAAATGACTGAAGGAGGGAAGTATTATTATTGCAATCACTTTAAAAAGAAGCTGTAAGTATGTGAGGTTGGTAGATGCTAACTAAACTTACTGTGGTACTTATTTCAAAATATATACATATATCAAATGAGTGTGTTGTACACCTAAAATTAAAACAATGTTATATGTCAATTATATCTCAATAAAACCAAAAAAATTTTATTTAAATAAAGAAACTGAGGAATCTCCATGCTGTTTTCCATTGTTGCTGCACCAATTTATATTCCTATGACATGATCCAGCAATTCCACTCCTGGGAATTTATCCGAAGAAGACGAAAACACTAATTTGAAAAGATACATGCACTCCTGTGCTCATGGCAGTATTATTTACAATAGAAGATATGGAAGCAACATAAGTGTTCATCGATAAATGAATGAATAAAGATGTAGTGTACACACACACACACACACACACACACACACACACACACAAACTGGAATATTACTCAGCCATAAAAAAGAATGAAATCTTGCCATTTGCAACAATATGGATGGACCTAGAGGGTATAATGCTAAGTGAGATAAATCAGACAGAGAAAGATAAATACTGTATGATTTCACTTATATGTGGAATCTAAAAAACAAAACAAATGAACAAACTTACCTAAGCAGAAGCAGTCACAGATACAGAGAACAAACAGGTGGTTGCCAGAAGGGAGGTTGGTGGGGAGAGGAGAGAAATTGGTGAAGGAGATTAAAGGTACATGATAAACTTGCAATTACAAGATAAATGAGTCACAGGTATGAAATGTAGAGTGTGGGCAATATAGTCAATAATAATGTTAATATGCTTTGTATGGTGACATATTGTAACTAGACTGATTGTGGTGATCATTTTGAAATGTATAGAAATACTAAATCACTATATTGTGTATTAGGAACTAAGACAGTGTTGTAGGTCAACTATACTTCAAAAACAAACTCACAGAAAAAGGATCAGATTTGTGGGCAGAGGGGCAACTGGATGAAGGCAGTCAAAAGATACACACTTCCAGGGACTTCCCTGGTGGTGCAGTGGTTAAGAATCTGCCTGCCAATGCAGGGGACATGGGTTCAAGCCCTGGTCCGGGAAGATCCCACATGCCACAGAGCAACTAAGCCCGTGCGCCACAACTACTGAGCCTGCGCTCTAGAGCCCGCAAGCCACAACTACTGAGCCCACATGCCACAACTACTGAGCCCGCGTACCACAACTTCTGAAGCCCACATGCCTAGAGCCCGTGCTCTGCAACAAGAGAAGCCACCGCAATGAGAAGCCCGCGCACCGCAACGAAGAGTAGCCGCCGCTCGCCACAACTAGAGAAAGCCAGCACGCAGCAATGAAGACCCAAGACAGCCAAAAAAAAAAAAAAAAAAAGACACACACTCCCAGTAAGATACATAAGCACTAGGGACATAATGTACAACATGGTAAATATAATTAACACTGCTGTTCGTTATGTATGAAAGTTGTTCAGAGAGCAAATCCTAAGGGTTTATGAAAATAAAAATACATTTTTTAAATAAAATTTTTTTCCCTATTTCTTTAATTTTGGATCTATATGAGATGATGATTGTTCACTAAACTTATTGTGGTAAAAAAAAATGAAGAAACTGAGGCACAGAGAGGTTAAGAACTGGCTCATGGTCCCACAGCTGGTAAGTGGTGGAGCTGGAATTTGAACACAACCTTGTTGATCCAAAAGCCCATGCTCTCCTGTTCAGCCTCAATGCCTGTTCTTTTATTTTTTTAAAAAAACTTTTAATTCTGAGCTAAGTACAGATTCACATGCGGTTGTAGGAAAGAATACAGACAGATCACCTACATCCTTCCCCCACTTCCCCAATATCACAGGAGAGTGAAACTGACACAGTCCGCTGACCTTCCCATACATCACCAGTTTTACATGCACTGATGGATATATGTGTTCCTATGCAATTGTATCACGGGTAGATTTGTGTGCCCACCACCACTCTCAAGACACAGAACAGTGCATCACAAACATTCTTTGTGAGACCCTTCACTAGCCACAGTCCTCCCCCCACTTCTGAATTCCCAACAAACACAACTCTATTCCTCTCTCTATAATTCTGTCATTTCAAGAATGCTATATAAATGAAATCATACAGGATGTAACTTTTTGAAATTGGATGTTTTTCACTCTGCATAATACTCTTGTGATCCATCTAAGTTGTTGCATGTATCAAGACTTTGTTGTTTTACTGTTGAGTAGTAATCCATGATATGGATGTACCAGTTTGTTTAACCATTTACCCACTAAAGGACAATGGATTGCTTTCCATTTTTAGTTATTACAAATAAAGCTGGTATGAACATTTCTCTGTGTTTGTGTGAACATAAGCTTTTATTTCTCTGGGACAAATGTCCAAGAGTGCAATTGTTGGGATGTATGGTAAACTTATATTTAGCTTTATAAGAAACTGCCAGGCTTCTTTCCAGAGCAGATGTACCATTTTACATGCACGCCAGCAGAGTGATCCAGTTTCTCTGCATCCTCGCTGGCATTTAGTGCTATCGACATGCTTTATTTTAGCCATTCCGATAGGGTTTAGTGATACCTCATTGAGGCTTTAATTTGCATTTCCTTAGCTGCTAATGATGTTGAAAGCTTTTTCATGTGATTATTTGTTATCTGGATACTCTCTTCCATGAGAGAGGATGTGCACGTTTTTTGCCAATTTCTAATTACAGTAAGTCCCTTACATACAAGCGGAATGCATTGGGAGATCCAATCAAGTTAGTTTAGGTACCCAACTAACACAATTGGCTACATAGTACTGTACTGTAATAGGCTGTAATACTTTTCAAACAAATAATACATAAAACACAAACAAAAAATAAAGAAAACATTTTAAATCTTAACAGTGCAGTACCTTGCAAAGTACAGTAGTGCAGTACAGCATCTGGCATCCAGGGGCTGGCATCGAGGGAACAGGCAGGAAGAGTTACTGGCTGGAGGAGGAGGGGAGGTGCGAGATGGAAGAGCTGAAGGATCGTCAGCAATAGGGGGCGGAGGGCAAGCTGCAGTGTCACTCACGCCTGACGTTGATGGCTCAGGCCCTGGGTCCTTGCTGGATTCAATTCTATCTACCCTCTTGAAAAAACGATCCAGTGATGTCTCGGTAGTAGCTCTTTTTTTCTTGTCATAGATGACACGGTAGCCCTGGGTTGCATCCTGAGCAGGTGCTGCAACCTTCGTGTACCGTTCTACGTTCGCATCCTGTGCCTCAAAAACTAACAGTGCTGCCTCAAATAAAGAAAATCCCCTGCCATTTCCTGCATCGTGAATCTCTTCGGTTCTTCAGTTACTTCTTCCTCCTCTTGCCTCTCTTCGTCCTTTCTCTGGGCCCCCAATTCCATCAGGTCTTCATTAGTAAGCTCCTTGTGTTGCACGGTAAGGAGTTCAGTGAAGTCGTCCTCTTGCAGATCTAGCTCCAGCTTCTTGCTGAGGGTCACTACGTTACTGAAGACCTCTTTGGACTCCTCATCCACCTTCTCAAATCCATGAAAATCGTGAACAAACTGCAGGCAAAGGTTCGGTTGCATCCTGAGCAGGTGCTGCAACCTTCGTGTACCGTTCTACGTTCGCATCCTGTGCCTCAAAAACTAACAGTGCTGCCTCAAATAAAGAAAATCCCCTGCCATTTCCTGCATCGTGAATCTCTTCGGTTCTTCAGTTACTTCTTCCTCCTCTTGCCTCTCTTCGTCCTTTCTCTGGGCCCCCAATTCCATCAGGTCTTCATTAGTAAGCTCCTTGTGTTGCACGGTAAGGAGTTCAGTGAAGTCGTCCTCTTGCAGATCTAGCTCCAGCTTCTTGCTGAGGGTCACTACGTTACTGAAGACCTCTTTGGACTCCTCATCCACCTTCTCAAATCCATGAAAATCGTGAACAAACTGCAGGCAAAGGTTCTTCCAAACCCCATTCATGGTGACAGCCGTAACCTCACGCCAAGCAAAGTCAATGTTTTTTATGGCCTGTAGATCTTATAGTCCTTCCAAAATTATCACAGGGTTGTTCCTGCCCTTGCATTTACCGCTGTATTTGGAGCTCAGCTCAATACTGATGTTTTACAACGGTAGCCCTCAATTCCTCAAGGAGAGGGGAAATTATACTGAGGATCCCGTTTTCAAAGACAGGAAGACAGCACATTTCAGACATTTTCCAGATACTAAGAAAGTTTTAAAACATGATTTGCATATAGTGATACAGAAGACTAATGTATCCAGAATGGCTAATTCCCAGATAATTCTGGATGAGAGGGGTCTTAATTTATGTGTGATACATAAATACCCACACAGGCATATGTGTGTGTGTGTGCACGCGTGTATGTGTGTGTATGTGTGTGTTGGACAGAATAAAGCCCTATCCCCCCAAAGATGTCCCTGTACTATCCCCTGGAACCTGTGAATATGCTACTTTACAAGGGACTTTGCAGGTGTGATTAAGTTACAGACCTTGAGAAGGAGGGATTATCCTGGATTGTCTGGTGGGCTTGATATAATCAAAACAGCTTTATAAGAGGGAGGCAGGAGGACCACTAGGGGATGTGGTGACAGAAGGAAGGCGTCGGAGTGATGTGAGTGAAGAGGCCTAAGGGATGAGCTAAGGGATGCCGTTGGTCTCTAGAATCTGGAAAATGCAAGGAAACAGATTCCCCCTGAAACCTCCAGAGGGAATGCAGCCCTGCTGACACCCTAATTTTAGTTTTCAGACTTCCAGAACTGTAAGAAAGAAACTGCAATTGTTTTAAGCCACAAAGTTTGAGTTAATTTGGTACAGCAGCTACAGGAAACAAACACATGTTTGTATATACAGTTTCCAGTTGCCTCCTTCCTTTACCTAAAAAAGGTACCTTAGAAGCTCTGTTACTTCCATCCTTCACAGAATCACCTCTACAGAGAACCAACTAGTGGTTACCAGTGGGGAGAGGCAACTTAGGGCAGGGGAGTGGGAGCTACAAACTATTTTGGGTATAAGATAGGCTACAAGGATGTACTGTACAACATGGGGAACATAGCCAACATATGTAATAACTGTAAATGGAGTGTAACCTTTAAAAACTGTATATTAAAAAAATAGGATCTGAAGTCAAACAAAAAAATAAAGATGAGGAGACTGGGGCTTATTAAAAAAATAATTTTAGAAAGAGTTAATAAGATTCTTTGTGTTGACTACAGCACAAAAGAATGCCACTAAGTAGTGAATGATCTCGGGTAAGTTGCTTGCTACTCTGAGCCTCTATTTCCTGACAAAGTGAGAGACTTAAACTAGATGGTTTCTAAGGCCCATTCTAGAACCAAGATCCAGGAGCTGTATGGTAAAAAGAATATATGGTTTTGGGAGTAACTGGACTTGGGCTGGAATCCTCACTTTGGACAGATCAACGTAGCATCTCTGGGATTCAGTTTCCTCATGTGCAAAAATGGGGAAACAACAACTATCCCCATAGGGGCTGTGATGAGTGTAGTACAAGGTTAACTCCTAACAGCAGGCCTGGCCCCCAGCAGGACCTGGAGCAGTGTGAATTCCCTCTCCCTTCTTCACCTCTCCTAGTTCCACAAGATCATTGCAGGATGCACGTGTTCATGCAGTAATTCCCCATCACCTGAACTTTAAACATGCTTTCTTTCTCCCATGCCCCTGCTCTGGAGCAGAGATAACATGCTATCCACAGACAGAAAGCTGTTCTGAACGGGGAGAGAGGTCATGTAGGGTACGAATAGAGATAGAGAAGAAAATATTTTAAGAAAGTGTTTCTGTCCAACGGAGTCTACACATAATTTAGAAAAATGTTGTAAAGCAAATAAACACCTCAAAGCCGGAAAGCTGATAACGACAGTAAAAATAATCAATTCAAATAAGATTTCAGTAATAACCTCTATTTTTAACACAGCTTCCATTTTTCAAAAAAATATTTTGATCAGGAGATAAATGGCACTGTGATTTTACTGAGGAAGTATGAGATCAGTGAGAAATACATTCCTCTTAAAAAGACTTTCCATGGAGACCCAGAGAGGAAATATTTGGAGCCCCTGTGCCATAAATCAGTGAATCATGTAACAAAGGTCCCAAAATAGCAGGGTTACCATCATTCAAGTGGATGTTGGCCACAGACTCACTCTGAAACTCTTTATTTGAACAGTTTTCAGTACACATTTAAAAATGTTAGTCCTACCACCCCCCTAGAGATCTCAAGTGCTCTTTTCTTAAAACCGACTCAAGAGCACTGTCCCAACAATGAACACATCCTAAGATTATTTTATTTTATTTTATTTATTTATTTATTTTTTCCGGTACGCGGGCCTCTCACTGTTGTGGCCTCTCCCGCTGCGGAGCACAGGCTCAGAGGCCATGGCTCACGGGCCCAGCCGCTCCGCGGCACGTGGGATCTTCCCGGACCGGGGCACGAACCCGTGTGCCCTGCATCGGCAGGCGGGCTCTCAACCACTGCGCCACCAGGGAAGCCCCTAAGATTATTTTAAAGTATTAGTGGCAAAATAAAAGCTGGAAAAATCCATTCTAAGGGAGGGGAATCACAAATCGTAAAGACACACTAAGAAATACACATCAGCAAAACAAAACAAAAACCCTCCCTGAACTAAAAAAAAACCAAAACTGGAAGTAGATTTCACCTTGAATAACTGGCAGTAAGGGAATGAAAATGAAAAACATCACCTAGAAACCACGATGTGTGAACATGACCCCCGCCCCGCTGTGACTGAGACCACAGAGCACGCTCCATTTGGCTGTGGGCCAGAGCTACGTTGTAAAAGCTTCAAGCACAATTTAAATGATTAAAAATAAAAACACTTCATACCATAGACATTGAAGTTTAAAAAGGTCTTTCTCAGTTCCTTGGAAGTATAGATGTAGAAAAAGATGCAACTAGAAACTTTCCCCCATCCTGAGCAGCAAATCTATTGGGAGTTGGGATACCGTATTCAATTCCCAACCACACAGCAATGGATTACTCCTACCTCCTGCAAGGCACAATGCTTGCAATGACTTGATTAGGGACCAGTCATTAGACTGCTTATAAAAATTCAATTTGTGTAGAATGTTTCAGGAACATACCTATAGTGAATAAGGCGCAATTTGGTTTTTCACATTTGTGTGTTCTTTTTTATCAGTGACTTATTCTTTCACTGTGCTTTCGTTTCCATCTTGTACTCCTTAAACAATTATCTTGTCTCTTTTGACTCGTTCCACTGTCTCAGGTTTCAGTAATGGTCTCCAGCAGATTCTCCTTTATGGCAGGATTGTATCAGGGTGTGGATTGTAACTGCTGAGTGCGAGTTCATCCTCCGTGTACATTATTTATTTTTCTGTAGAAATCCCATGTGCCTTGGATGGTGGAGTGTTTTGCATTTGCTTCTTCATGGGTTTCAAGGACAACACTAGTTTGAGCGCAGATTGTATTATACATGCCAAAATGTAAAGCAATAAAGTCACCGCTTAGGAAGAGTTGACTTACAGTCAAACCTTTATTTAACGGGGATAGAGTTTCAGTTTAGGAAGGTGAAAAATTCGGGAGATGATGGTGAGAGTTGCACAACAATGTGAATGTACTTAGTGTCACTGAACTGTACAGTTAAATATGGTTAAAACAGTATGTTGTACATTATGTGACTTCTACTACTGTAAAAAAATTTTTAAAAAAAGTCTAAAGGAAAAATCTCTTATATTTAGTGTCTCAATTATTTTATTTTGAACAGGATACTATCTGCTAAAGACACAGTAGCCTGAAATTAGCTCAGTCAATTCTTGTTTGGCACGCATATAGAAGTTTCCTCCCTCAAATCAGTTAAAAAAAAGGAAAATACAGAAATTTAACAATGCTCTAGGAGTACAACTTTACCATTTGAAGACTCGGATTTTAACAGCCTTTTAAAGGTCACTGAAAAGAGAAACACAGTACTTTCAATTAAGAAATTTCTTAAAAATGTGGCTGTTTGAGTTTTCTACAAATGGGTTTTCACGTCTTGGACAAATTTTCCAGTCATACAGTCATATATGGATTCCAAAACTGCTGAATCCCAAACAGTTGAGGGGGAAGTGAAGGTGATCTGGTATCTAAACAGAATCGTATGCCCAAAGTATCACTTAAACATTCCCACTGTTTTCATTCACTGAGCACATACACACAGTAGGTACTCAACCAATGCCTGAGGGTCCATCAAAAGCAGACCCCAAAGCTCTCTGAGTTGAACACTCCCTTAAGAGGCATCACCTCCCACCTCTTTTTTTTCTTGATGTGCTGCTGTATGCTTTTTAATGTCAATTAAAGCATGTGTTGCCGTCCACTGGTAGTCCCCAACTCTTTGATGGGGAGAACGTGGCCAAGCCTAAAGAGATCCTCTTCGGGGAAAAACTGTGTCCCTTTGGGGCGCTGAGTGTGCCAGGTACCATGCTGAGGGCTGTGCCGGTGTCTTCTCAAAGACAGTCCCCGCAGGCTTTCCAGCAGCCTGCTGGTGGGAAGTCCTCCTGCTGTCTAACCTAAATCCCACAGGCTGCTGTTCCTGGGGACCCTGAACCTCAAACCATTATGTGGGGCGATGTTGACCCGAACCTACACTTGGAAGACAACATGATTCATTTCTGCTTTAAAACTGCAAAAGTGTCTCTACATAATGACAATTCATTACGAAGCATAACAGCTGAGATACTTAACGGGGTCCATGTAAAGTGTATAACAGATGACCAACCATATGACAGTTGCTGTTAAAGACAGTGACATGAACATAAACACGAGAAGAATGCCCTCTTTTGTATTTTGTTTACATTTTTTACAGGACTCACATTACCCGAGGCAGTTCTATGAGATGTAGCCTATTTACAGATTTGCTAAGGGTAAAATGGAAGTAATATACAGACTTCCTTTATCCTCTGGAAAAGAAGTAATAAATTTCATGTTTGTAGACATATGAAGTGGCAGTTATTTATTTTAAGAGATTAATAATTCAACATACATACAACACAATACAAAGTATTCATCATCGCTAGCTGGAAGTGGCAATTTGTTTTTTCATATAGCCCGCAACAGTCTAGAAGTAAACTATATTTTAACAGTCTAAAATGAAACAATGACTAATTCTGTTAATGATACAGTAAATTAACAGCAATTATAGAGTTGGCTGAATGCCCACAATCTCAGTGAGTGCTACATGACACACACGAGACGTCCTTTGAAAGTGGCAGTGTGTTCATAAATACCACAGAAGTTTCCGAACTTTGCGTGTGTACTGGGGGGGTAACTGGTTCCCTATGTTTGTACCATGAAATTAAAAAGTATGTCATGTATATCACAGAAAATGATAACTACAACTACTAAGAATAATAAATTAGAAACAGCTAACAATGTGCCAGGTACCGTTCTAACCAATGTGTGTTGATTACATAATCAACCTGTGAGGTAGGTATTACTATTATTCTCATTTTACAGATAAAGAAACTGAGACACAGCTTCGGAGGAATTCAAATGCTCCTGGTTGAGGCAATTCCAAGAGAAAGTAAAGAAGTTACAAGGAGGAAGGAAATAGGAAACAGATGAAAACAAACCAAAACAACCACACACAAAAAAACAACCCACAGCCCTAAGAGTTTTTTGAAAATAACAGAAGAAAACAGGAAGAGGATAAAGAAATTTACATGAATTCTAAACCTCAACAGTCTGACTTTAGACGGAAAAGCTAATGATACACAGTTTCAATAGCTGTTTGGGATCAAGTTCTGGTAAAATGAAAATTCATGTAAAGTGCTTTTAGCAAAGAGAAGAAAAGTGATGTTCACTATTACCGTGACTGCCCTTATTCTGCAAACTGACCTGTCATCTCTGTGAGATTACTGAAGGCAAGAAAAACCAAGACAGTCAACACAAGATAAACAAATGTTTTAATATGACTTGAAAATTGTCACTTAGATTTATCTAATTTTTGAATAATTTAAGTCTCACCATTTAGAATATCCTAGTGAGTATTCTTCAAACATCTGTGCGGAACAGATTTAACGAAAGGGGCCTGATACTTGTGATACTATACCAGGTAACTTACCTGAAAAGTAAAATATGACTGAGGTCTGTTTTGAAGGACAGGGGCGCTGGGTGTTCAGAGATAAAATAGGGAGCTGGTCTCTTCTGTAGTTTTGATCAGAGGAGCACCATGATGACAGGGGATTGGAGAATTTGTAAATGCTGTTGTAACAAATGCTGTTGTTACAACAGCATTTCTTCTTAAACTAGCCCTGTGTGGAACGAATCCTTTACAGTTGATGACACTGACGTATTCCTAAGTTCATAAAATGGCTTTTCTATGATCAGCAGTGTGGAAGCTGTTTTTGGTATACTGTCTGAACAGCTGACCAAATCAAGAGAGAAATAGATATAGGTGACAAAAAAGAAGAGGTGGGAAGGGAGGAAAGGTGGGCAGCTCAGGCCGCAATCTGAAGCAGGTCCTTAGGAAAGGAGGGACCAAGCACTGCAGGCAAAGAACCACCAGAAATGGCTGAAAAACCATTTCTGATCATGGCCTTCATCACCCCCTGGAGGCCTCCTGCTGAGACAGAGACAGGAAAAGAAAGATGGTACATATCTCATAGCTCAAGGTTAACCATTCTTTTTTTTTAATTTTTAAATTTTTAAAAATTGAACTATACTTGATTTACAATGTTGTGTTAATTTCTGCTGTACAGCAAAGTGATTCAGTTATACATACACATACATTCTTTTTTTAGATTCTTTTCCATTATGGTTTATCACAGGATACTGAATACAGTTCTCTGTGCTACACAGTAGGACCTTGTTGTTTATCCGTTCTATATATAATAGTTTGCATCTGCTAACCCCAACTTCCTGCGCCAACAATGGTTACTCTGAGTGACTCCTGGGTTGAGGCATCCTCAGAAGGATGGATATTTGTTTCCCTCCTCCCCCCTCCCCCCTAAAAAAAAAAGAATATCAAGAACTGCAGGGCTACCAGCAACATAGCTCTTCTGGCCTTCCTGGCAAGCATTCAAGAACTACTTGTAAGTTTTACTGAAGGAATATTTTGTATTATGAGGGACTCCTTACATTTTATTTTTATCTAATGAAAATTACACGGGTTTGTTTCCTTTTAAAATTTTCATGCCTATTTTTCTTTGATGCAGGCAATCTCTCCCCTTCTCCTCTGTCCCGCTCCTGTTCTTCCCCATCTACAGTCTAGTCTTTGCTACAGTCTGTGATTCCTGACACTGTTCCTTCACTCTTTAGTTCTACCTCCTGGGTTATCTTCTAGCTTCACACCTCAGGGCTTCTGAAGCTTGTTGCTCTGGGTTTGTCTTTTTCCCTCTGGTATTCTCTGTAAGATGACTTCCCTAAAAAAGCCAACATGTTTCATAGATAGGTTCATTTGTGTCACATTTTATATTCCACATATAAGCGATATCATATGGTATTCATCTCTCTCGGATTTATTTCATTCAGCATGATAATCTCTAGGTCCATCCATGTTGCTGCAAATGGCATTATTTCATTCTTTTTTTTATAGCTGAGTAATATTCCGTTGTATATATGTACCACATCTTCTTTATCCATTCATCTGTTGATGGACATTTAGGTTGTTTCCATGTTTTGGCTACTGTGAACAGTGCTGCTATGAACACAGGAGTGTACGTATCTTTTTGAATTATAGTTTTGTCTGGGTATATGCCCAGGAGTGGGATTGCTGGATCATATGGTAATTCTATTTTTAGTTTTCACAGACATAGAGAACAGACTGGTGGTGCCAAGGGGGAGGGGATTGGGGGAGGGGTGAAATGGGAGTTTGGGATTAGCAGATGCAAACTATTATATATAGAATAAACAACAAGCTCCTACTTAGCACAGGGAACTATATTCAATATCCTATGATAAACCATAATGGAAAAGAAGACAAAAAAAGAATATATATATATATATATGTATAACTGAATCACTTTGCTACACAGCAGTAATTAATACAACATTGTAAATCAACTATACTTCAACAAAAAAATAAATTGTATCTTAATTTAAAAACACCCAACAGGTTAATTTTCCCTAAGGCCATGTGGAAATCTATCTGCTAGAAGAGATAACAGCAACAAAAAGGAAGTCAAATAGCAATGATTCAGAATTGTGTGGGAAAAATACCTTCCCATTTTCTAATGTTCTATTCCAGCTGCCTGAATCTCCTATCCCTGGAAAAAATTCTGAAGTAGTATCTTAAATAAAAACTTGAGGGACTTCCCTGGTGGTCCAGCAGTTAAGACTCTGTGCTCCCAATGCAGGGGGCCAGGGTTCGATCCCTGGTCAGGGAACTAGATCCCACATGCATGCCGCAACTGAGAAGTCTGCATGGTGCAACTAAGACCCGGCGCAGCCAAATAAATATTTAAATAAATAAATATTTTAAAAAACTCCCCAAAAACCTCAAGGCCCTTTCCCTATAATTTGCAACATTCAACTCTGTACCGTAGAAAATTGGCTTCTGTGACATAACAAATATTACCTTTTAAAAGCAAACAACAGCACCGCATATACGTGGCTTTCTTATAAACAGTGCCAACTTCATTTAACAAAACTGATAGCTGTACACATAGTTAAATAAAGCTTTTAGAAATGAATTTTGGTAGACGGGCTAACAATGAATGTTTATCTACAAAGGGAACAAATTTATATAAGGTTCTTAAGGACAAGGATTTTATCTGATACTGATTTTTATCCTATATAGGGGCATGTAGGATGTCAACATGTATTTATTCAGTAAGCAAATGAATTGAAAATATAGAATATTTACATTTTAAAAGGCCATACATACCATAATTAAAAATGACAACTGAGTGAGAACTTCTGATATGCCAACAGTTAGGTTTACAGAGCCTTGTATTAGGGGCGGGTATCACCTGACAGATGTGTAAAGTTAATAAAGGGAAATATGCTGTTATTCAAATTTTGATTTAGGGCAATTTCAAAGTCTTGTGATTAATATTTTCATCAGTAGAGACTGTAACAGTCTAAATATTAATTGTAGAGTTAGGATTAAGAATAAATCCTTCAAATTAGAAAACAGAACTGAAAGACATTCCAGAAATCTGACACATATTATTATGTCTACTTCAAATAAACAGTACGAAGAATTAAAAAATAGGAGATGTCTAGGTAAAAATAACTAACAAACTGCCTTTTTTCCCCTTCATAACAAGATTCATATGTTTTTGTCATGACAATATTAGAATTTACTTTTCTTTAAAATTAAGCCTATTTGAGTCAGGTTTTCATTATTTTTCTCCCTTTTTTAGTGATGTGTAGATTAAAAGGACAAAGCAATCGGCCTCCTGTTAGTAGTAAGAGCTAACATCTCATTACAGTAAGGTGGTTACATCGGCCTCGCTGACAAATTCTGAGGTTTCCAAAGACACATGTCATAAGAGGTCCCATGACTCCAACTGATGGATGGATTTACTTTCTAAGATGTGGTAAAACATTAAATTAATTTATTTCTCAGATAGGTACTTAAAATCCATACTATACTTTATAGTCACATGGTGGGATATTTTTGGCCTGGTTAGGAGTAATTCTATTCCTCACTGACCATAAGAATCAATTCATGAAAGAGGTTAAAAAGAGAGGATACAAGAGTAAATTTCACGTTTTATCCAAATTTCTAATTATTATCACATTTTCACTATCAAAATTTTTAAGTGAACTCTTCAGTTCTTTGTTATAATGCAGGAGGAGTATTTTCTCAAGCACTATATTGACTGCTATAATACACATTTACTTATTTTATACCTAGCTTAGTGGAGGGACAAGATATTTTTGTTTAGAGATACTGCAGTGTAAGATTTTACTCCTATAGTTATTTAGCTTTTCTTCGCACTATTGACTGCTATAATACACATTTATTTATTTTATACCTAGCTTAGTGGAGGGACAAGATATTTTTGTTTAGAGATACTGCAGTGTAAGATTTTACTCCTATAGTTATTTAGCTTTTCTTCCTCTAGAAACTGAGGAAGGCAAAAACGTATCTCCCCTTCAACAATTTGTCTTACAGATTTGGTCCATGGTGATAATGCAATTTTATGGAAGTAATCTCACAAACTGAAGTTTTATGTACTGCTTTAAGAAGATGCTTTCGAACATTTTTGTGAGCAAACTTAATGCAATTGCCCTGATTTTTATACAGGTACCCCTCGGAAATATTGTGCGTTCAGTTCCAGACACCATAATAAAGCAAACATCACAATAGAGTGAGTCACATGAATTTTCTGGTTTCCCAGTGCACATAAAAGTTATGTTTATACTCTACTGTAGTCTATTCAGTGTGCAATAGCATTATGTCTACAAAAACAAGGAACATACCTTAATTATAAATAATTTATTGCTAAAAAATGCTAACTATCATCTGAACTCCCAAAAGCATAGGTTCCTATAAGGTTTCTTATTTAATAAGAAAAGGGCCAACCTTCAGACACATGGAAAGGTATTATTCTTATTCATAATAAGAACAATGCAATTATAATTAAACATTCTTCCTTATCAATTAGATTGGTCAAGGTCAAATATTTGGTGGTGCCACATTGCCTGGGTAAGGATGTAGGGAAAAGGCAGATGCACCTAAGTTGGGAGTAGAACCTTGGTACAACTTCTTTGGAGATCAAGCTGGATAATATCTATTACAATTGAACATGCATACATCCTTTGTTCTAGCAATCTAGAAATTCTAGGAATTTGTCCTACAGCTATATTTACACAAGAAAGACAGCAAGTACAAAGACTGTCCGTGAAGCATTATTTGTGATGGCAAAATAGTGGAAATAATCTATATGTCCATTGTAGGGAACCTGTTATGTAGACTATGAACATTCCTTCAGTGAAATAACATATCATTATAATGGAGCTGATCTACATATATGAATAGGGGAGAATCTTGAAGATGATAAATGAAAAAAAAAGCAAATGCAGAAAAAAATGATGTCTTTGGGAGGGGAATGAATGCCAGGCAATGGGGAGGAAGGCAGTTTTACTGCACACTTTTTGTGCTGTTTGAACTTTTTACTGTGTATATGCATATAACCTAGCTAACACTTTTTTTTTTTTTTTTTTTTTTTGCGGTACGCGGGCCTCTCACCGCTGCGGCCTCTCCCGCTGCGGAGCACAGGCTCCGGACGCGCAGGCCCAGCGGCCATGGCTCACGGGCCCAGCCGCTCCGCGGCATGCGGGATCCTCCCGGACGGGGGCACGAACCCGTGTTCCCTGCACCGGCAGGCAGACTCTCAACCACTGCGCCACCAGGGAAGCCCAACACTGTTTTTAAAAAATGAAATAGCCTGGTTAAAGTCAAACCACTAAAGAAGAGGTGACGTTTTAAATTGAGAAAGAAGGAAGATAAGATAAGAAAAAGTGTGGAAATGAAGAAAATATCTGGAAATAATCTGAAATAAACACATTTCTTTATGTATTATTACCTTGTTGTAGAAACTATTGTTTTATATAATCTATAGAGACAGAGTTTAAAATAAGTTGGTAGCCAAGTAGACAGGAAACATAAATATACAGTACGTATACAGGTTTATAACTTGGCAAATGCCAAAACCCCATATTTAACCTAATTCTCCACAGAAAGAAAGGCAAAAAGGATGTTCTCCATTAACTACATAAAAGAATGCAATGGGGTGATGGAAAGTATGGCTGTTGTCAGTAAACTGAATTACTGTGTGTTTAGCAAGATCACAGCTCAGCACAGCTCAGCTACTTTAGGTGTGAAAAGTGTTGGACTGGAAATCAGGAAGCCAGGAGTTTGAATCCCGGCCCTGGCACTTATTAGCTATGTGATCCTAATCACATTATTTAATCTAAATTTTAGCTTCCTGTGATAATGAAACCTGCCTCTCAAAGTGAGAGGACCAAGTGGGATAATGAATGCAAAAGTACAGTATAACATTAGTATAAAATACAGTATGACGTCTAGTACCCCATGCTTCACAACCATCATAATGTCAACAGAATTGGAAACAAAGCCCCTAACTGTTCTCCTTCCTTGTCTCCGTGCTTCCTGGGGTGCCTCTTACTCATGTCTAAATATGGAGGGCCTGGAAAGTAGTAAGGGCTCAATGAATCTCTGCTTTATAAATTAGTCTTAAAGTAGAGGTTTTAAAAAGCAACCAACTTCTAAGAATTTTTGGCAAGTTTCTCCTGATATACTGATACCATCAGAAGAATGTATCTGATTGCTTACAATAGCTACACCCGTAAGAATAAATCAGTGTCACTGTCTGATTCTCAATCTATTTCACTTACAAGCTTTAACTTCTGACTTTGTTTCTTCTTATGCTCTGCAGGGTAAGACCTGCATAACACCTCCAAGGGCCAGCTGACCATATCTTTCCCCTAACTCAGTGACAAGTCATAATTACATACTGACTTTTTGATCTTGACCAACTGGGAACTGAGAACATTCTTTTCTCCCTAATTTTCCTTGGACCTGCTTGAGCAAATCTCAGAGTGGCTGCTATCTCATCAAGAGCAAATCTCTGAGTGGCTGCTATCTCATCAAGAGATCCAGTTTCAACTCTAAGGAAAAAAAAAAATCAAGGAAATGTGATCATTTGCTATAATGGGGTGATATTTGGCTGGAAGTCCTAAAAATGAACTCAGACCTCCCCACTCTACCCAAACTTGAACAAAATAACATTATCTATAGTGATCCAAACAAAAGTAACACCTTTACATAAAGTAGAGAATATTACAATTTTTTTCTTACACGTAGAATACCATTTCCCCTTCCCATTTCTCAAGTGGATGTGATTTGTTTAAAAATTGACAGACATTTAATCAACCCAGGGTGTCTGTTCCATGTCTTGATCTGGTCCCATCAGGGGCTCTTTCCTACACGGTTGGAAAAATGTCAAATTCGAAGTTGCTTCTGGTGCAGTCATGCAGAAGGCATCCCTCTTCACCACACTATTCCTTCAACATCATCCTTCTGTCCTTGAACTTTCCATGGGTCATGGTGTTTCAGAGTTCCCAGTGCTGTTTTCTGGGACTAGTGGGTCCCTATCCTTTGATGTTTGGGATCCTGAAAACTTCATCCTGAAGCAGCTCTACCCTTTCTTTTCAGAAAACCCATGAGGAGAGGGTGTCACTTGTCTAGATCTGTGAATTTTTCTTTGGAAAAATCTCTGATAAACAAGTTGCCATCTTTCCCTGGCCGTGACGGCAAGAGAACTCCTTGTTTTCCAAACATCCGAATGTCTCACTCCAGTTTCCTTTGTTCATTTAACCTCCCTGTAGAAGAACAACCTTTGTGAAGAGATGCAGACCTGCCCACTTCTCCCAGATATGCTCATAGTAATATCCACAAACACCGATTCCCATCTGGAAGGAGGGCACACTCCACAGAGAAGGAATTCCAGAGCGTGGAGGGACATAGCAAAACCCTTGTTCGAAGCCCCCATGTCTACGGCCAGCTCTGATGGGGGAGGATGGTAGATATCAGAGGGGCTGATCACACACCAGCTCCATCAGAGTTGGGCAAAGGTGTCGGTGGTTGAGTTGATCCACTCTGAAGAGATTAAGTTGGCTTGGGCAATAAGCATTTCAGAGGAGACAGTGGAAAACCAAAAGTCTTTCTCCAAAGTTTGTAACTGCATCAGATTCTGGAAAGCTAGGGAGAAAGGAATCCACCCAAAATGTGACTAAATTGAACTTCCTGTCAGCCTAATGGCTAATTTCCTATTAGCTTATGGGCATATTTGGTTTAGAACAAATAAAGTTGGTATTCCTTGCCCTCAAAACAAACAAAATCCAATCCTACTTTCAGTAACTCTTATATTGGTGGTAGCTGGGGCAGTTGCTGCACACACAGATGGATACAATGTACCTTGTTTTAAAAGCAGGAAGACAATGACCACTGTTTTGCCCTATTTTTATTCACCACATTGATTCTGAAATTTCTCACAACATTAAAGTATAGCATAGCATTTTTAAAAGGTTTATGAAAAAGGAGAACGAAGTAAAAAGACAAATTACTGACTCATGAAATGTAAGCAATAGCCCAGTCATGATACTGAGGATATAAGGCTGTTTTGGCACTAAGTATGAAATTGACCTGTGAAATGATTTCTTTTACTTTTTTAATTCAAAGACTATTCTAATATGTCAATTATCCCCCGATTAATTAATAGATTCAACAAAATCCCATCAGGATTTTTTGCAGCAATTGAGAAGTTTATTCCAAAATTTCTAGGCAAATGCAAAAGACTTGGGTAGCTAAAATAATCCTGAAAAATAAAAACAAAGTTAGAGGACATATACTACTTGATTTGAAGACTTAGTGCAAAGCGACAGTCATCAGAACAGTGGGTGTTGGTTTAAGAATAGACTAGAGATCAGCCGGCTAACTTGCTTTATAAAGGGCTAGATAATAAATATTTTAGTCTTTGAGGCCGTATAGTCTCGTTCACAACTCTTCAACCCTGGTGCTGGAGTAGGAAAGCAGCCCCAGACAACATGTAAACGAACAGGTATGGCTATGTTCCAGTGAAGCTTTATTTACAAAAGCAGGCAGTGAGCTGGCTTTGGCGCATAGGCTATAGTTTGCTGACTCCTGGAATAGACTAAGAGAACAGATCAGAACATCCAGAAACAGTCCCATACTTACAAAGCTAGTTTTTGACAGAGGGGCTAAATAATTCAATGGGGGTGATGGGGGGAAAGAATGTCTTTTCAACAAGCAGTGCTGGAAAAACTAGCTAACTGTATGGGACAAAAGGAACCTTGACCCCTACCTCAAATTTTGCACACAAATTTATTTGAAAAGACTCATACATTTAAATGTAAAAGCAAAAATTATGATACTGTAAAAAAAATTGGAAAATAAACAGATGAGTGGAAGGGGATCTACTATCTACAATCTACAAGGACTGTAATTTCATAAAAGAAAGGACATTTTAACAATAAAATGGCAAAAAGCTGTAATGTCAGAATAAAAGGCAGGCCTTTAAATTGAAAAAAAAAAAAAAGAAAAAATATTGGAGAATACCTTTGCTTCCCTGAGAGTAGTCAAAGGTTTCTCAGCATGCATAAAGCACTAACCATAAAATAAAAAATTTGACAGAGTACATAAAAAACAAAAACCTCTGCCCACCAAAAGATATTTCAAAAATGAAAAGGCAAGTCCCAGACTGGGAAAAAATATTTGTACTACATAAATCTGACAAAGGATTTTTATTTAAAATATATAAAGAGTGCCAACAAATCAATGTAAAGAGACAAGCAGCAATAAAAATGGATAGCGAGCTTGAACAGACATTTCAAAAAAGATATATAAATGGGGTATAGCACATGAAAAGATGTATCCTCTTTTAGGAAAAAGAATGCTATGTTTCAGGTGTATGTGGTGTAGGTGTCAGGGTTAGGGAGAAGCTTGACTTTGCTTTATTATCTTGTTTGGACTTAAGTGGGGTTTAATGAGGTGTTTATGGGTGCCGAGTTGACAATGGTAAACGGTGATCGGTCTGAAAAGTGCCAACCTGGTTAGGCTGAACTGCGTTGCGCAGAATTCCCTTCCATACACGTGTCTGGTTAGGTGGGCACCAACAGGCATTGTGCGCAAGAGTTGGTGGTTGGAAAGAAGGGAGCAGAGACATGGCTTCCATGTGTGGAAGGCTGGTGCCAGGGCATCAGGGTGCTCATAGGTGTTGCTGCTTCTCTGTAGGCTCATCTCACTGGCGCACTGCTCCACCCTCCCCGGGATACTCCTTCAGCTTCTCTGACTCCTGGCCCGGGGGTGTATTTATTTACCTCCATGGAGCCGGGAGCCACCTTCTTCTGCAGAACTCCTGTATCATCACAACTGCAGGCGATGAGAGACTGACATGAGTTCCCGACGGTTCTCGTGGGTTTTAGCTCATGTTCCCAGGTTCTAGCTTGCCCTGCAGACTTCAAGCTCTAGCATCAGACAACAGCCTCCCAGAGACAATTTAACCAGAACCTACCGTTGTGTGGGGTCCTACAGATACATATATATCTCCTTACACAATTGTATGTAGACTCATCCTATGAGTACAGTCTTCCCTCGGTAGCCACAGGGCATGGGTTCCAGTAGCTCCCGGAGGACATGACAATCCGAGATGCTCAAGCCCCTCCTAGTTGGCCCTCCCTATCCCTGCGCTCTGCATCTGTGGATTCAACCGACTGCAGATCCTGGAGTATTTCCGTGGATGTGGAGGACCAGCTGTACCACTGCCCTGACTGAACCCTGCTTGATACAGAATCACTGCACGAACCTGTTTCCTGAAATCTCCAAGGTTTCCTGAGGAAGGCTACCTCCACTGTTCCTCACCCCAGTTATGTCCTCCAAAGTCCCCTGGAGAACCAACCCGAGAGTCTCTGATGCCTCGGGTGCCTAAAGGAGCCAAAGAAAAAGTCAATGATGGGCTTGGTGCTGCTGTTAAGAGACAGGATCATCTGGTCCTTCTAAGAATAATATAAGAGCAGATTGGAATCATTCGGAATCCAGCACAGCCAAAGGGCAGGCCGAAGAGAAGAAAGATCAGCCTCGTGAGTGGAATGACCACGTGGAGCCCGGTCACCATATCTGCTGGGGCCTACAGAGGACCCCGACAGCAGGGCCAGGCTGGACCTGGAGAGAACCAGCAGTACAACAATCAGCCACGTGGCAGTGATGAAATCACACACCGGACACCAAACCTGGTCAGAACCCCGAAACAGGAAGCCCCAGCAGTTCCCCCCAGAACATTCAGCAGGGATGGGGCCCAGAGCAGGGCACAAACGACAGCTGGCATGTGTCTCGGGCAGTGGCAGTGGTACCAGATGGGCCACGAGACCGAAAGGCAGTGCTCAGCGCTAATGGTCCTGAGGATGCTCAGGCCTGTGTCGACACCGTGGTGAAAAGGCTGAGGATAGAGATGAGGGAGAAGGGAAGGAGTAAAGGAGTCCCTCCAGGGAATGGATAATTTGGCAGCAGAGGAAGAGGAAGTTGGTCCCTGGCAGGTTGAGGATGGAGATGGAGGAGTTCCAAAGCCAGAGCAGAGCCCAGTTTCCTGCCAGCTCAACTGGGCAACGCTGAAGACCAGCCAGGCCAGGGTCAGGGTCTTCACGTAGAAAAGTAGTTAGTCAGTTCATCCATCTATCTATCCATCTATCCATCCATCATCTATCTATCTATGCATCTATCTATCCATCCATCCATCCATTTATGTATGTATCTATCCATCTATCCATCTCTCTCACTGTCTCTCTAGATCTCCCTACCTATTTGAATAAATTTGACACGCAACATTGTATAAGTTTAAGGTGTAAAATGTGTTACTTTGATAAATTTGTATACTGTAACGTGATTGCCGATGTAGCTATATTTATCAATTGTATAATTATAATACAATATTTGGTCTATATTCATTATACTGTGCGTCTCTGTGGCTTATTTACTACTCATTACAAGTTTGTACCTTTAAACACCATTACTCTTACCCTGCCGCCCAGCCCCATCCCTTTTGGTAACCACCGTTTTACTGTTTTTTACATGTTTAATTTTTTTTAGATTCCACATATAAGTGCTATCATTCAGTACTTGTCTTTCTCTATCTCACTTAGCATAATGTTCTCAAGGTCCACCCATGTTGTCACAAATGGGAGGATATTTTCTTTTCTCACAGATGAATAATATTCTGTTGTGTATATGTATCACATCTTTTTAATCATTCATCCATTGATGGGCATTTGGGTTGTTTCTGTATCCTGGCTATTGTCAATAATGCTGTGATAAAAATGAGGGTGCATATATCGCGTTGAATTCCTGTTTTCATTTCTTTTGGGTGTATACTTAGAAGTGGAATTGCTGGATTATATGGTAAATAAATCCATTTTTAATTTTTTTGAGGAACCTCCATAGTGGGTGGGCCTATCTGCATTCCCACCAGATAGGGACCCCTTTTCACCACATCCTCACCAGCATCTGTTGTCTCTTGTCTTTTTTGATTACATCCTTTCTGAAAGGTGTGAGGTGATAGTTCATTGTGGTTTTGACTTGCATCTCCCTGACGATGGGTGATGTTGAGCATCTTTTCACATGCCTGTTGGCCATCTGTGTATCTTCTTTGGAGAAATGTCTATTTAGTTCTGCCCATTTGTCAATCGGTTTTTGTTGTTGTTGTTATTGAATTGACTGAGTTCTTTATATATTTTGGACATTAGCCTCTTACCAATATGTGCTTTGCAGAAATATTCTTTCATTTGGTAGGCTGTCTTTTCATTTTGTTACTTGTCTGTTTTGCTGTGCTGAAGCTTGTGGGTTTGATGTGGCCCTATTTGTTGATTTTTGTTGTTGTTTGTGCTTCTGGTGTTGTGTCTCCCAAATTACTGCCAAGACCAATACGGATGAGCTTCTTCCTTATGTTTTCTTCTACAAGTTTTAGGGTATCAGGTCTTATGTTTAAGTCTTTGATCCATTTTGAGTTGATTTTTCTGAGTGGTGTGAGACAGGGGTCTAATTTCATTGTTCTGTGTGTGTTTCTAGTTTTCCCAGCACCATTAGTTGAAGAGGCTAACCTTTCCCCATTGAGCATTCTTGGATCCCTTGTTTAAATATTAGTTGTCCATATAGTTCTGGGATGTCTACTCTGTTCCACTGGTAGATGTGCTTATTTTTGTACCAGACCTGTTTTTATTACTATGGCTTTGTAGTATAGTTTGAAATCCAGGAGCATGATATCTCCAGTTTTGTTCTTTTTTCGCTATTCAGGATCTTTCATGGTTCTGCCCAAATTTTAGGATTGTTTCTTCTATTTTTGTGAAGAACGCCTTTGACATTTTGATGGGGGCTGCATTGAATCTGTAGATGGCTTTGGGTAGTATGGCCATTTTATCAACATTAATTCTTCTGATTCACGAACATGAGATGTCTTTCCATTTGTCTGTGTCTTCAGTTTCTTTCAGCGAAATTTTATAGTTTTCATTGTACTGATCTTTCACTTCCTTGGATAAATTCATTCCTAAGTATTTCATTGTTTTTGATGCTACAGTGAATGGGCTGGTTTTCTTTATTTCTTTTTCAGATGCTTCATCATTAGTGTAAAGGAATGCAATTGACATCTGTATGTTGATTTTGTATCCTGCCACTTTTCTGAAATCATTGATTAACTGCAACAATTTTTTGACTAATTCTCTGGGATTTTCTCTATACAGGATCATATCATCAGCAAATAATAACAATTTTACTTCTTCCATTCTGATCTGGATGCCTTTTATTCCTTTGTGTTGCCTAACTGCTCTGGCTAGAACTTCTCGGACTATATTGAATAGGAGCGGTGAGAGTGGGCATCCTTGCCTTGTTCATGATTTTAGAGGAAACACTTTTAATTTCTCTCCAATGAGTATAATGTTAGCTGTGGGTCTGTTGTTTATGGCCTTTATTATGTTGAGGTATGTTCCTTTTATACCCAGGAAATGACTTCTCCTTTAGCTTAGGGCTAGCAAAATACAGAAATCAGTATTTACTGTTCCACACATTTAATACTGCAGAGTCTGCTAATTAGGAACTCATTGGTGAAGAGCCCCAGGTGCCTTTGGCAAAACTGCAAGGGACTCAGAATATCTTCGTAGCGTTCTTCCCTCCCTGGATCACCTCTTTCATCTCCCTCCCAAAAACCTGTTTTAGAGAATGATCTAATATAGTGAATTTATACCAGAGTGTAAAATCCAAGAACAAGTGTGCCTTCTTCCAGGATTTAAGTAATTTAAATTTTCTCTGTACCTGGGGAATGAAAGGTTCAGTTGAGAACTGGGTTTGAACTCCAGTTCTGCTACCTACTTCTTATGTGACCTGTGTGTCACGTGACCTCCACGGGCCTCAGTTTTCTGATCTATGAAGTGTGTGTGGGAGGGTAAATGCTATCTCCATGGCAAAGTTGTATGTATTAAATTAATTCAACACATTTTTATTGTAGGCCTACTGGATCGCCAGGCATTGTTCTAGGTGCTGGGAATTCAGAAGTGACATAAACATAGACAAGTGCCTGTGCTCGTGGAGCTTACATGCTAACTAGAGAAAGGGAAGCATCACCAACTCATAAACAGAGAAACACAGGATGCCAGGAGGGAGAAGTGCTATGGAGAAAAGCCACGTTTGCAGGTGGGGTAGGGGGAGTTCAGGAGCATAAGGTGGTTGGAGGTTGTCACATGAGACCTTCCCTGGAAGGTGACACTGAGCAGATACCTGCAGGGAGGAAGGGAGTGTGCCATGTGAATTTCTGGGGGAAGACAATGCAGGCAGAGGAAGAGCAAATGTCAAGGCTACCTGGAAGGAGCCTGCTTAGAGTATTTGAACCAAGAGTGACAGCTGGCGATTTCACCGTGATTCTGTATGGTCTTGTGTGCTTTTACTTAGTGAGGTGAGAATCATGGAGAGTTTTTAGGCCAAGAATGGATGTACTCTGATTCACACTATAAATGGATCATTTGATGCAGGGGTATACACTGCAGGACGGATAAGGGAGAAGCAGGGAGATCAGATAGGAGACTCAACAATAATTCAGGGGAGGGAAGCAGCTGATGGAGGCTGGGGCCAGAGCGTTACTACTAGAAAGAGTATTACTAAATGGTTAGATCTGGGTTTATTCTGAATATTTATTTTGAGCTGGTGAGTTGGGATCTGACTAGGCTGTGTGAGAAGAGTCAAGATTTTAAGCTCTAGCAACTAGAGAAATGGAGTTCCCATACATTGAGGTGGGGAGCACTGGAGGACCCGGATTGGCAGGAGTCGGGTGGGCTGTGTCATCAACAGTTTGGTTTGGGACTTGACTGCTGGGTGTTCAAGTGGACATGTCAAATAGGCAGGCCAATCCGTGTGAAAGCACCTGATCCGTGGCCAAGCTTTATATGAATGTATGAACACAGGTTAAAAACAAGTAAATTCATGTCACTCCATGACAACTGTGTGCTCTCTCTCCAAGACCAGAGTGAATGAGCAGGCAGTTGGGTTACGCATGTAAACCACTGGTCTCTCTGAAAATGCTGCGGGACACTGTCAGCTTTCTTCTTTGAGCAGCAGCAGAAAAATTATGGAAATCCCTGATGAACTTTAGTTTCAGATCTCTCTCTGGCTTTCAAATGCTGGGTATCGTTGCTTCTTGTATAACTAGTTAGCTACTTTATTCACAATTAGCCTTGACCTACCAATTTAAGAAAATGAAAATTTCAAAAATCTAACAGACCTAAATTATCTATTTCATTGTGTGAAAGCAATGAATACCTTTCCTATTAACTGACTTTTCATTAGTAAGCAAACCACAGTTAATTTCACAGAAAACAAACCAAACCATAAAACATACAATACACTCTGAAATGATCTCTAAGTTAAGATTTATTTTAAAATGTATGTGATGCAATTTGTAATGGAGGTACACACTATATTAAAAAGCTTTTAGAGACTACTAATACTAACGAGCTTTTTTGCTCAAACAAATATGGATGCCTGTAGTTTTTCTATTTATTTTTTTAAACATCCTAGGCACAAATTTTATCATTCCTTTTTGGAAAATACCTACTGGCAGATACTGTCCTGCCATTACCATGAAATCAATGCTTTCCAGTAACAGATATGAGTATCAATATAGTGCATCTCACTGGGGCGTAGGTGGCCCGAGATACTAAAAATAAACAACAAGCACATTTGATCCTTCTACCGACCCACTCTTAGATCTACGTAGAAGGCCCACTTATTTATTTATTTTATAAAATATCCAGATCCACAGGGAGACAGAAAAAGCCAAATATGAATAGGCTATGTCTATGTATTTCTACCACAAAAACACAGCTCTGACCTGTTACCTAACAAGACCCCTTATCCTTAGAATGTATGTCATCAGAATCTCTAAGATACGAAACACCAGACACAGTGTGTCACCATCTTTTCAAAGGGTTTTTAGCAGAAAAAAAAATACTATAGGAATAAAACATATTCCATTATTTTGCTTCTGAATTTTTCAAGTACACATGAAAATATTTACACATTAGACTTTAAAAAGTGCTGGTTTTGAGCACAGGAGTAATTATCTATGATATGAGTGTGCAAATGTAATCCCCAATAAGATACAAAACAACTCTTACTTTACAAATAAATAGACATCTGAATTATAACATTAAAATATATGTCTACACTGAAAAAGAAATACAGTATTAAAAGACTTTGGGACATACCACTGATTTATTATGCTTTTCTTTCTTTTTTTTGATCAAAAATATTTTAAATATTTGAGTATGGTTAAAGGCTCCACAGACAAAGTTATGGGACTATTATGCTTTTCTTTCTGGCCATATAATATATCATTCCTGGATAAAGTTTCACTAAACAGATATTTTCTCAGAGAAATGACATCACTGGTGGTTAAGTATTCAACTAAAGACTTGGCATCAGAGACAACTACCAGTATCATACAGACATGCCGTGCATTGAGTAAAAGAGGCATAAACATATTGATTAGATAAAAAAATCAGTGGACTAAAAATTGTGCTGAGATACAGCATTTGAAAGTACAACTAGTACTTGACTGATTTAAAACTAGTATACTAAGTGTAATGAACATTACATACTGCATGAAAAAATGTGTTTTGCTTGCCTTGTTAGAAGTTAGGTGACTTCTGGAAGGAGTTATTGGAATGGTTCCTCTGAAAGTGTGAAAAATTAGGTGTTGGAGTGTGGGATATTCAAAAAGTCCCTGTGGCAAGAAGAGGCATCCAAGCCGCTCCACTGCCCTTTAAGTGACAGATTTGAGCACGATAATAGTTAAAAGTTCTCAGTAAGGATTCCCAGTCTGAGAGTTTGGGAAAAGGGATCTCATGGATTCAATGGCACAACAGACTCATTTTATGGTAGATATTTGATAATGATTAGATGGCCAATCAGGTTGATTTGTGGACCTCTGCTCTCATCAACGATTCTCTCTGACACCTACAGCTACCCTGGTTCATTCTTCAGAGCACTGGAAAATGCTGCATGAATCAAAGTGTGTGCCTGAGATTATTGGAAAAAGAGCAAAGGATGAAGGCAATAGAAATAAACAAGACTTAATCACAAATATGGACTATTTAGAGTAAAAGGAGACTAGAAAGGATGGGTGTGGTACTTCCAAATTATTAGTAAGTCTTTGTTTTAGTGAACAGCTTTCAAGACACTCACAAACATTCCCCTTTAGAGTAACACCTCTGTTTACAAAATCCGATTTCCAAAACTGATAAATTAGGTGGTGATAATTTGCTTTGAGAACTTCCCAAGGGTTTCTAATAAATGTGCATTTAAATGATAATTTGATTACCAAAGTTTGATTTTTCTTTGTCCTAATAGATTGTCTAATCAAATTTATCCACTGGAGGGATTTAGTTTTTTTCTGGCAGTATTCTTGACAGGTTCTAACTCAGCTTTTTTCTTTGAACACTCCCAGGAAAGGGAAACCTGGTCTCAGAGGCAAAGCTATTCAAACGCAGACTGTCCAGCGATGGGTCAGATTTTCCTCACGTGGAATCGAAATCTGCTTCCCTGTAACTGACACCCTTCTGCTTCTATTTTTGTCCCATCCAGCCATCCAGGAGCAAGTCTAACCCCACACAGTTTCTGAAGCATCAGAGAACAGCTATCACATTCCTCTTAGGTCCTATTTTTCCTAGTAAACATCTCCAGGGTAACTATGTATAATTCAGTGGAAAGTACATGGTCCCTGGAGGCCAAGTTCAGTAGATTCCTGGCTGTATATTATTAGAAAACCTCTCCAAACCTCATGTAAGTCCACTTCTCTGTGAAAGGGAACATCCCAGCCTTACTAGGGTGTTTTGGAGGAGAGATGGGTTCACACAGTGGACACCCACTCCAGTGAAGAAACTCAAGAATGCTAATAGCTCTTTCCCTCCCCAGCTTATTCCTGTTTGTCCTTCTGAAAATGAAGAGCACCCCTGATACCATCCGATGGGTTCAGAGTTCCAGAGATTGTGCTCCTAAAAATATCTCCTTAAGGCTTCAAGAACTTCAAGTTCCCACAGAATTGTACTCAGTCAGAAGGCCACACATTTTATTTATATGAAAATAAAGCAAGTCTCTCTTTCCTATCTTGTATCATATGATTTCTTTCTGAATTTTCAATGAAATACTATACCTTGAGCCATTTACATTCTACCTTGTTAGTTTTGGCCGATCCTTCGAGTCCATCAGGGAGGCGTTTTCAGAAACGGAATTATTTTATCTAACCTATTAATCCGTTTTCCCTCCTGGGTTTGTTTAATCTGCACATTTCTGTCATGCAGAAGCTCGATAAGCCCACACATTTTGTGAGATGTATGTTTCATAGAACAGACCATACCAGGCTTATAAGCAGCACAACTGCCTGATGTGAGTTTTCCCTCCTCCTCACCACCTGTGCTTCCGTTACTGATGGGGCTGCAGAGAAAGGTCCTCACATCACCGGCAGTGCAACAGGTAAAACCAGATGACTTATGGGCTGGTCCAAAGTAGAAGGGAAGACAAAAAGTTCCCACCCAGTAAAAGGAGAAAACAAAGATTAGTTATACTGGGGCTTCATCACTAAAAAAATGACCAAGTGCAGCCTTAGGTGGTCCCAGTGCCACCAGCTCTGTCATCTTGGTTAAAATGTACCATGTAATGTAGTAAGGAACACGGGCTTTGGAGCCAGACCTCCTAGGTTCAATCCTGATATCACTCGCATTATGCTGGGTAGTTACTTAGTTTCTCTGTGCATGGGTTTCCTATTTGGTTAAATGATAGTTATTACTATTTGCTTTGATACCAAAACAAGATCCAAACCTCAATGGAAAGGAAGGAAGAAAGGAAGAGAGAGGAAAATAAGAGAGGGAAGGTAGGAGCCAGGGAGGGGGATTACAGGAAGGTGAAGGTCTAGTCTGAGTCTTGCTTTTTTTTTTTTTTTCCGGTACGCGGGCCTCTCACTGTTGTGGCCTCTCCCGTTGCGGAGCACAGGCTCTGGACGCGCAGGCCCAGCGGCCATGGCTCACGGGCCCAGCCGCTCCGCAGCATGGGGGATCTTCCCGGACTGGGGCACGAACCCGTGTCCCCTGCATCGGCAGGCGGACCCTCAACCACTGCGCCATCAGGGAAGCCCCTGAGTCTTGCTTTTTAAATTGTTCACTCCAGCCGACAACTCAAATAGGTTTTACTTCCCTCTACATTGAGAAGTTAAGCCAGATGAAATAAGAATTCTGCTTGGTGGCCAACAGACAGAGTCAATGTCCTCTGGGTCTTTTCCTTTCCCAAGTGGAGAATGACTGCTATATTTAGAACAGATAACCAACAAGGACCTACATTATAGCACAGGGAACTCTGCTCAATATTCTCTAATAACCTAAATGGGAAAAGAATTTGAAGAAGAATAGATACATGCATATGTAGAATTGAATCACTTTGCTGTACACCTGAAACTAACACAACATTGTTAATCAAAAATGCTCCAATATAAATTAAAAATTAAAAAAAAGAATGAATTTAAAGTCATCAAATGACCGACTTACAGGCAGTAGAAAGTTATGTGAAGAATTCTTAAAGGATATCATCTTGTATTAAGTAAGTGAAAATTCGCCCATGTTCTGATGACACTGCTCTTATACTTTCTTCAGTCATTTATGTATGGCTTTTCATTAATCCATCATTTTTATTAATGGACTATTATAAATTCTTCTTTATTGCATTTTCCTGACATGATTTCTCAGTCTCTGTGGGTCACACTCTCCACTCTAGTGCATGTGGAATTCACATGGGCAGCAGAGCCCTGGAGGCATCAAACTCAAAGCTTGCAGCTGGTGCCTAAAGCCTGGCCGTGGTGGGCTCCCTCACCCCCAGGTCAGGTCTGGTTCCCCTGGATCTATGGCTGGCACCAGCCCACCCTCTGTCCCTACTTCCACCCATAACATGCTGTCTTATGTTGCACTCAAACATGTACCACAGAAAGGCAACATGAGGAAGGATGAAAAAAGCAACGAAGTATGTGTAAAGGGCTGGGGTGAGGGAATAAACAATTTTTCACATTCTGTTTCCATTTACATACAATCAGCCCTAGGAAGTTGCCTATGCTAAGAGAACAGACATGCATTCCTAGGTATGTGCACTGAAGAATATGTGTATAGATACACACACACACACACACACACACACACACACATATATATATATGCAACAATACATATTGCTAAAAATGGATGAATACTTCCACACACACACACACACACACACACACACACATATATATATATGCAACAATACATATTGCTAAAAATGGATGAATACTTCATACTGACCTTGGGGGGTTTAAACGGATAGTCTGGTGAAAAGGTAATGTCAAGAAAGAACACCCCTCCTTCATAGACAGATCCTGGGGGTCCCAATATAGTTGACCTCCATTCATAAATGTTGTCTCCTTTGGGTCCAGCACTGAAATAAGACATACAAATGAAATGTGCTTAGAGATTATATAAAGCTTGGAATTTAAAAAAATATCTATTTATGGTAACAATAAATTGAGCCATTCCATAAAAACACACCCAGTTAATAGATTAATTCTACATAAGGAGTCACTTGTCAACACCATCAGTATTCTATAAATGAAATATGTTGGTATTGCTAAATAAAACAGAACCAAGAAGATTCTGTTTTGCCATTCATAACCCTAAACTTATGAAACTGAAGATTCCAAGGACTGTAGACCAGAGGTAGGAGCACAAATGTTTAATAAAGCATAAAATTATTTCTGAGATCCTGAAAAAGGTGATATAGTATCAAAAAGATAAATTTTCAAAGCTACAAAGGACACTGGAGAAAAAAAATACTCTAATCCTTTGTTAACTAAGAACACAAAAGAGGTTCATGGAAATCAGTAAATGTTCATCATTCGTAAGACTCAGCTCAAGTATCATTCCCATCTGAATCTTCTTTTCTCTCTCCACCCAAAGATTCCTGGCTAACGCCCACACCCTCCAACTAGTGTGGTCTGTAGAAGATAAGATGCATCCTTTTGTTTTATACCTGTGTTGTGTAACTGTTTGCTTTTTCCATCCCTCCCTGGAAGTTCTTTGAGGAACAGATTTTGCCTTGTCCTCAGTGCCTAGTAAGTAAATGTTTATTGGATGATGATGATGGGTTAACAGTGAAGCAAGGGAAGCCACATGGCTACTAGCAGCAAACATACATCCCCCAGTTGCAGAGAAACTCACTGAGGAAAATAAGGCCCACACAAGTCAACTTAACTGTGTTAATTCTCCCAGGGTAACAGAAGGCAAAATGAGATTATAGTTTAGCTCCAGTGTTCCTCTTGCCCCATCAAGCTAATATGTACATCTAACAGCCAGAAATTCCCCTCACACGTTGTAGCAAAGTGGGAAACCCTGTTAAAGTGCTTGGGAAGATTTTATTGCCAACAAAGATTTGTCTTCTTTCTTATTTTGAAATTAGTTCATATCTGCAAAAAATTCATTGTTGAGCAGTATATCAAAAAAGCATGCATCTTATCTATGACAAAGGAGGAAAAATATACAATAGGGAAAAGACAGCCTCTTCAATAAATGGTGCTGGGAAAACTGGACAGCTACATGCAAAAGAATCAAACTGGACTACTTTCTGACACCATATACATGATTAAACTCACAATGGATTAAAGACTTAAACGTAAGATCTAAAACCATAAAAATCCTAGAAGAAAACAAAGGCAGTACAGTCTTTGACATCTAAGATTGACATCTTAGCAATATTTTTTTGTATATGTCTCCTCAGGCTAGGGAAACAAAAGCAAAAATGAACAAATGGGACTACATCAAACTAACAAGCCTTTGCACAGTGAAGGAAACTATCATCAAAATGAAAAGGTGGCCTACTGAATGGGAGAAGATATTTGTAAATGATACATTCGATAAGGGGTTAATATCCAAGATTTACAAAGAACCCATACAACTCAACATCAAAAAACATACAACCTATTAAAAAATGGGCAGAGGACCTGAATAGATATTTCTCCAAAGAAAACATACAGATGGCCAACAAGCACATGAAAAGATGCTCAACATCACTAATCATGAAATGCAAATCAAAACCACAATGAGATATCACCTCACACCTGTCAGAATGGCTACCATCGAAAAGACAACAATTAACAAGTGTTGACGAGGATGTGAACAAAAGGGGAACCCTTGTGTACTGTTGGTGGGAATGTAAATTGGTATAGCCACTATGGAAAACAGTATGGAGATTCCTCAAAAAAGTAAAAATAGAACTACCATACAATCCAGTAATTCCGCTTCTGGGTATTTATCTGAAGAAATTAAAACAGTAATTTGAAGAGTAACTGAAAAGATATAGGCATCCCACTGTTCACTGCAGCATTAGTTACACTAGCCAAGATACAAAAAGCAACCTAAGTACCATCGATAGACGAATGGATGAAGAAGATGTGGTACATATATATACACACAATGGAATATTACTGAGCCATAAAAAGTATGAAATCTTGCCATTTGGGACAACATGGATGGACCTTGAGGGTATTATGTTAAGTGAAATAAGTCAGACAGAGAAAGACAATACCACATCATTTCACTTACATGTAGAATCTAAAAAACAAAACAAAAGAATACATGTAAGAAAACAGAACAGACTCACAGATACAGAGAACAAACAGGTGGTTGCCAGAGGGGAGGAGGGGTTGGTGGATGAGAGAAACAGGTGATGGAGATTAAGAGGTACAAACTTGCAGTTACAAAATAAATGAGTCATAGGTATGAAGTATACAGTCAATAATTATGGAACATTTTTGTATGGTGACACCAAAAAAACCCCCCAAAACCCCCAAATCCAAAAAAGCATGCATCTTAACCAAGTTCAGATTATTCTGGGAATGCAAGGATAGTTTAATAATAGAAAATTATTATTGTAATTTGCCTTATAACACGTTAAAGTAGAAGAAAATGATAATCTCCATAGGTGCAGAAAAAGCACTCCATAGGTGCTTTTTTATTAAAAATGATAGCTATTTAAGATTAAAAACTCCTAGCAAAATTAGAATAGTATGAAACATCTTTAACCTGATAAAAAGCGTATACCAAAAACCTCATAGCAACTATATATTCAATGGTAAAATATTAAAGCACACTCTTTAAAAACTGAGGAACATGACAAGGATGCCCACTATATCCATTTCTAATCATTACTGTACTAGAGCTCATGTTCATCAAGGTATGAAAGACACAGGAAAAGAACCAAAAGATTTATGGATTGGGATGGAAGAAATAAAGCTGTTGGCATTTGCAGTATTTATGGACACATAAAAAACCTCCCCAAATCGATACACAATTTATTAAATTTAATAAAAGTTTAGCAAAGTAGCTGGGTGTAAGATCAATAGGCAAAATCAACTGTATTCAACACACCAGCAAAATTAGAAAATGTATTTTAAGATACCTTTTATAATAGTATTAAAAATATAAGAAACTTATGAATAAATTTCGTTAAAAATATGTAAGATTTTAATGGAGAAAATTATAAAACATATTGAAATACACTCAAGAAAATTAAATATCAATAGATGGAGACACCAAGTTTATAGGTAGGAAGACCCAGGATCCTGGGTATGTCAATTTCTCCCTGATCCAATGCATTCTAATCCACAGTCCAACAGTTTTTTAAAAAACGAAACTTGACACGTTGATTCTAGAATGCGTTTGGGAGCTCCAAGAAGCTCCTGAAACTTTTCTACACACATATGAAAATCTGATATATGTCAGAACTGATGGGGCTAAGAAAACAGTTTTGTCTTTGGACAACAGAGAAATTTGATTTCTACCGCAATAAATATGTAAAACTCTGTTGCAGACGGATTAAACACTTAAGTGCAAAAGTCAAAAGTTTTGGAGTTTGACTAAAGAGAGTGACAAGGCAAGCCATAAACTGAGAAAAGATATTTGGATCATATAAAATGGACAAAATTCTAGTGTTCATAATATACAAATTCCTACCAATCAATAAGGAAAAGACTAACGATCCATTAGAAAGGAAAAAAGAGGAAACACGAATGGCCATCACCATATGAAAAATGCTCAATCTCATTAAAATAAGAGAAAGGAAACTTAAAATTACAATTTAATATTATTTCACAAAATATATAGGCAAAAATAAATGCCTGACAAAACCTAGTGTTGATGAAGATGTGGAAAAACAAGAACTGTCCATTGTTGATGAGCGTGTCAATCACTCTGAATGAGAATGTGGACTTCCCTAGTTCAGCTGAATATAGACAGTTCTATATTACAACACAGGAATTGCATTCCTAGGTAAATACCCCAGAAAAACTTACACATGCACCAGAAGACATGTACAAGAATGTTCATGGATGCACTATTTGTAATAGCAAAATTAGAAACAACACAGATGTTCACTGACAGAAAAATGGATACATTCACCCAAAGGAATACTACACAGCAGTGAAAATATATAGACTAACATTGATAAATCTTAGAAATGGCATACTGGATAAAAAGCAAGTCTAAAAGGAATATATACAGTATGACACTATTTCTACAAAGTTTAAAAGTAAACAGGAAAATAAATTATGGAGGGACATACACAAAAAGTTCCAGGGAGGAGTTTCCTGGGTAGAATCAGAGGGTGGAGAAGTAGCACACAGGAGCTTCAATGGTTCTGGGGATGTTCTACTTCTCAGGATGTGTGGTGGATTCAGGAGTTATCTGTTTTATTACTAGGTTTCATAACTTACTTAGGAGTTAGATATCTTCTTAGATCTGTATCACATTTTCATATTAAGATAAACTATGCCAACAGCAAATTGTAGCACAGGTACAGTGTGATCCTACTATAGAAACTAGAAACATATTAATAAAACAAAATTTTATATCATTTAAGGATACATATCTATGTCAATGTCTTTCAGGAAATGAACTGGAACAATACACCTAAATTCAAGATGGTAGCTGTGCAAGGAACAGGGGAGAATTGGAGGGGGTGAGGGGAGGAAATCTGAACATAGAGAATGAAGGAGAGTTCAATTTTATTTCTACAGTTTGATTTCTCTTATTTAAAATAAGATGTAGTAAAATAAAATAAAAGAAAATCACAGTTAGCCAAGTTTATGGCCAAGTACTGAAACATGGTGCAAGGGACCGGGGTCCAGCCTCCCTGCCCCATCTGACCACTGACCTCCCTCTCCTGAAGCAGACAGTGAGGCAGACGGAATATTCAGGCCAGATGACAGCAAAACCTTGCCAACAACAGCCCTTGTTGCCAGACAAGCTCACTCGACAGACGGAATATTCAGGCCAGATGACAGCAAAACCTTGCCAACAACAGCCCTTGTTGCCAGACAAGCTCACTCATTTAGATGAATAATACACATGGTTACGCCCAGGAGCTATAATTAGATGCAATACACATAGGTAAGTTTATTAGAAGGAAGGGCTTGAAAGTAAATTATAGGTTTGCAACATTACTTCAAGGTAGATGAAATTTAGTTTAAAAAATACACACAGGAGAGCATACAGCTATGAAACAGTGTGCAGAGACACATTTCCCAAATCTGAAGATATAATTTGTGAGTCACTTTGAGGAATTTTAAGATGATTTTCCAAGAATGGTCACCACAGTTAGTTATATAATGTCAGCTAATTAAGGAGTCACCAATAGTGCCACCAAAGAAGGACCTCGAAAGCACAGGGCAGGAGGTACTTCACAAACTGTGCCGTGTCTGCAGATAACGTATATTCCATTTGTGCCCATTCCAACTTTTATCTGGCTCTTAGTCAGAGCTCCAAATTTTATTGCTTCTTTTAAGTCAGTGAGCTGTCTACGTACTTATTAACAGTGGATTAAATAACTCAGTTAACAGTATCACTGAGTTGGTTCATGCTGCCAAAATGTGTCTTTTTGAGAAATTACTAGTACTGACAACCTATCTGAAAAACAGATGGGTGCTTTATTTTTACTTTTTAATTAAAAAAAATTTTACTGGAGTATAGTTGATTTACAATGTTGTGTTAGTTTCAGGTGTACAGCAAAGTGATTCAGCTATACATATATACACATTCACTCTTTTTCAGATTCTTTTCCCATATAGATTATCACAGAATATTGAGTAGAGTTCCCTGTGCTATATATATACTAAGTCCGTGTTGGTTATCTATCTTATGTATAGTAGTGTGTGTATGTTAATCCCAAGAGGAAACGTGGCAGGGAGGGATGAATCAGGAACTTGACATTGGTGTTTTAAAATGCATTTAAAACGAATATTTATGTCCTTAATACACAGATTGAGTCTTAGCAATCTGGCCACCTACATCATCTTAGGAATGGCCTATCTGCACCACTTACAAGCCTAAAGCTTACAGCAGTGGTCCCTGAACTACACAGCGCTCTGTCCAACAAGCATTTTAATATATCCCAGTTGAGAAACTCTGGTGTAAAAGTTCAGAACTGTGTTGGTCAATATGGTGGCCATATAGCCATCAAGCACTTGAAATGTAGCTAGTTCAAAGTAAGACATGCTGTCATGAAAAGATGCTCAACATCGCTAATTATCAGGGAAATGCAAATGAAAGCCACAGTGAGATATCACCTCATACCTGTCAGAATGGCTATCATCAAACAGAACACAGCAAATGTTGGTGAGGTTCTGGAGAAAGGGGACCCTTGTGCACTGTTGTAAACTGTAGGGAATGTAAATTGGTACAGCCACTGTGGAGAACAGTATGGAGGTTTCTCAAAAAACTAAAAATAGAACTACCATATGATCCAGCAATTCCACTCCTGGGTATATACCCAAAGAAAACAAAAACACTAATTCGAAAAGATACATCAGGTGTACAGCAAAGTGATTCAGCTATACATATATACACATTCACTCTTTTTCAGATTCTTTTCCCATATAGATTATCACAGAATATTGAGTAGAGTTCCCTGTGCTATATATATACTAAGTCTGTGTTGGTTATCTATCTTATGTATAGTAGTGTGTGTATGTTAATCCCAAGAGGAAACGTGGCAGGGAGGGATGAATCAGGAACTTGACATTGGTGTTTTAAAATGCATTTAAAACGAATATTTATGTCCTTAATACACAGATTGAGTCTTAGCAATCTGGCCACCTACATCATCTTAGGAATGGCCTATCTGCACCACTTACAAGCCTAAAGCTTACAGCAGTGGTCCCTGAACTACACAGCGCTCTGTCCAACAAGCATTTTAATATATCCCAGTTGAGAAACTCTGGTGTAAAAGTTCAGAACTGTGTTGGTCAATATGGTGGCCATATAGCCATCAAGCACTTGAAATGTAGCTAGTTCAAAGTAAGACATGCTGTCATGAAAAGATGCTCAACATCGCTAATTATCAGGGAAATGCAAATGAAAGCCACAGTGAGATATCACCTCATACCTGTCAGAATGGCTATCATCAAACAGAACACAGCAAATGTTGGTGAGGTTCTGGAGAAAAGGGGACCCTTGTGCACTGTTGTAAACTGTAGGGAATGTAAATTGGTACAGCCACTGTGGAGAACAGTATGGAGGTTTCTCAAAAAACTAAAAATAGAACTACCATATGATCCAGCAATTCCACTCCTGGGTATATACCCAAAGAAAACAAAAACACTAATTCGAAAAGATACATGTACCCCAATATTCACAGTATCATTATTTACAATGGCCAAGATATGGGAGCAACCTAACTGTCCATCAACAGATGAATGGATAAAGAAGATGTGGTACATATATACAATGGAATATTACTCAGCCATTAAAAAAGAATGAATTTTTGCCATTTGTAGCCACATGGATGGACTTGGAGGGTATTATGCTAAGTGAAATAAGTCAGACAGAGAAAGACAAATACTGTTATGATACCACTAATGCGTGGAATCTAAAAAATAGCACAAACTTGTGAATATAACAAAACAGAAGCAGACTCACAGATATAGAGAACAAACTAGTGGTTACCAGGGCTGGGGGGTGCAAAATAGGGGTAAGGGAGGGGAAGGTACAAACTACTGGGTATAAGACAGGCTCAAGGATGTACTGTACAACACGGGGAACATAGCCAATGTTTTGTAATATTGTAATAACTGGAAATGGAGAGTAACCTTTAAAAATTGTATTTCAAATTCAAAAAATTAAAAAAGAATATATTGTACAGCACAGGGAATACAGCCAACCTTTTATAATAACTATAAATGGAGTATGACTTTTAAAAATTGTGCATCACTATGTTGCACACCTGAAACATATATAATATTATATAATATTGTAAATCAACTATAACTCCATAAAAATAAAAGAAAAAAAATTTGCAGTGCAAAAAACTATTATATAATACCAGAAAAAAAATTAAGATGCGCTGTGAATGTAAAATATATACCAAATTTTGATGACAAGGCAAAAGAAAGCAAAATGCATCATTACTTTTTGTTAATTACATGCTGAAATAATATTTGGCATATATTGGGCCAAAATATATTAAAATTAACTTCACCTACTTCTTTTTACTTTTTAAAATGTGGCTACTAGAAAATTTTACATTACATATGTGCTTCACATTATATATCTATTCAACAGAACTGTTTGGGAGCAGCAGTGTCCAATCAACCTTTCTGTGATGATGGGAATGTTCTAGTTCTCATCCTGATCCGATATCATAAACAAGAGCGCATGTGGCCATCTGGCACTTGAAATGAGGGCAATGAGAATGAGGAAGTGCATTTTCAATCTCATTTAATTTCAATGAATTTAAATCCAAATAGCTCCATGTGGCTGATGGTCACATATATTGGACAGTGTAGATTCATACTGACTGGAATTTTTTTTTTTTAAACATCTTTATTGGAGTATATTTGCTTTACAATGGTGTGTTAGTTTCTGCTGTATAACAAAGTGAATCAGCTATACGTATACATATATCCCCATATCTCCTCCCTCTTGAGTCTCCCTCCCACCATCCCTACCCCACCCCTCTTGGTGGACACAAAGCACCAAGCTGATGTCCCTGTGCTATATGCATGCTTCCCACTAGCTAAATATTTTACGTTTGGTAGTGTATATATGTCCATGCCACTCACTTCATCCAGGCTTACCCTACTCCCTCCCCGTGTCCTCAAGTCCATTCTCTACATCTGTGTCTTTATTCCTCTCCTGCCCCTAGGTTCTTCAGAAGCACTTTTTTTTTTAAGATTCCATATATATGTGTTAGCATGTGGTATTTGTTTTTCTGTTTCTGACTTACTTCACTCTGTATGACATACTCTAGGTGCACCCACCTCACTAAAATAACTCAATTTTGTTTCTTTTTATGGCTGAGTAATATTTCATTGTATAGATGTGCCACATCTTCTTTATCCATTCAACTGTCGAGGGACACTTAGGTTGCTTCCATGTCCTGGCTATTGTAAATAGAGCTGCAATGAACATTGTGGTACATGACTATTTTTGAATTACGGCTTTCTCAGGGTATATGCCCAGTAGTGGAGTGGGATTGCTGGGTCATATGGTAGTTTTTTTTTTTTTTTTTGCTGTATGTGGGCCTCTCACTGTTGTGGCCTCCCCCATTGCGGAGCACAGGCTCCAGACGCACAGGCTCAGCGGCCATGACTCACGGGCCTAGCCGCTCCGCGGTATGTGGAATCTTCCTGGACCAGGGCATGAAACCGTGTCCCCTGCATCGGCAGGCGGACTCTCAACCACTGCGCCACCAGGGAAGCCCCATATGGTAGTTTTTTAAGGAACCTCCATACTGTTCTCCATAGTGGCTGTATCAATTTACATTCCCACCAACACTGCAAGAGGGTTCCCTTTTCTCCACACCCTCTCCAGCATTTCTTGTTTGTAGATTTTTTCATGATGACCATTCTGACCAGTGTGAGGTGATTCCTCACTGTAGTTTGATTTGCATTCCTCTAATGATTAGTGATGTCAAACATCCTTTCATGTGTTTGTTGGCAATCTGTATACCTTCTTTGGAGAAATGTCTATTTAGGTCTTCTGCCCATTTTTGGATTGGGTTGTTTGTTTGTTTGATATTGAGCTGCATGAGCTGTTTGTATATTATGGAGATTAATCCTTTGTCAGTTGCGTCATTTGCAAATATTTTCTCCCATTCTGAAGGTTGCCTTTTCTTCTTGTTTATTAGGCTCAGCAGCCAGGGCTCACAGGCCTAGCCGCTCCGCGGCATGTGGGATCTTCCCGGACAGGGGCACGAACCCGTGTCCCCTGCATCGGCAGGCGGACTCTCAACCACTGCGCCACCAGGGAAGCCTTAATTTCATTCTTTTACATGTAGCTGTCCAGTTTTCCCAGCACCACTTATTGAAGAGGTTGTCTTTCGCCATTGTATATTCTTGCCTTGTTATCAAAAATAAGGTGACCATATGTGCGAGGGTTTATCTCTGGGCTTTCTATCTATCTTGTTCCATTGATCTACATTTCTCTTTCTGTGCCAGTACCATACTGTCTTGATTACTGTAGCTTTGTAGTATAGTCTGAAGTCCGGGAGACCGATTCCTCCAGCTCCGTTTTTCTTTCTCAACATTCCTTTGGCTATTCGGAGTCTGTTGTGTTTCCATACAAATTGTGAAATTTTTTGATCTAGTTCTGTGAAAAATGCCATTGGTAGTTTGATAGGGATTGTATTGAATCATTGTAGATTGCTTTGGGTAGTACAGTCCTTTTTATAATGTTGATTCTTCCAATCCAAGAACATGGTATATCTCTCCGTCTGTTTGTATCATCTTTAATTTCTTTCATCAGTGTATTATAGTTTTCTGCATACAGGTCTTTTGCCTCCTTAGGTAGGTTTATTCCTAGGTACTTTATTCTTTTTGTTGCAATGGTAAATGGGAGTGTTTACTTAATTTCTCTTTCAGATTTTT
>NC_041214.2:46209268-46211344 GCF_002837175.3 Physeter macrocephalus | reverse complement strand
ACCAAATTCATTGATTAGTTCTAGTAGTTTTCTGGTTGCATCTTTAGGATTCTCTATGTATAGTATCATGACATCTGCAAACAGTGACAGCTTTACTTCTTCTTTTCGGATTTGGATTCCTATTATTTCTTTTGCTTCTCTGACTGCTGTGGCTAAAATTTCCAAAACTATGTTGAATAATAGTGGTGAGAGTGGACATCCTTCTCTTGTTCCTGATTTTAGAGGAAATGATTTCAGTTTTTCACCATTGAGAACAAGGTTGGCTGTGGGTTTGTCATATATGGCCTTTATTATGCTGAGGTAAGTTCCCTTATGCCTACTTTCTAGAGGGTTTTTATCATAAATCGGTGTTGAATTTTGTCAAAAGCTTTTTCTTCTTTTTTTTTTTTTTTTTTTTGTGGTATGCAGGCCTCTCACTGCTGTGGCCTCTCCATTGCGGAGCACAGCCTCCAGACGCACAGGCTCAGCGGCCATGGCTCACGGGCCCAGCCACTCTGCAGCATGTGGGATCTTCCCGGACTGGGGCACAAACCTGTGTCCCCTGCATCGGCAGGCAGACTCTCAACCACTGTGCCACCAGGGAAGCCCTGTTTGCTAGCATTTTGTTGAGGATTTTTGTATCTACGTTCATCAGTGATATTGGTCTGTAGTTATCTCTTTTTGTGACATCTTTGTCTGGTTTTGGTATCAGGTGCTCGTAGAGGAGTTTGGGAGTATTCCTCCCTCTGCTATATTTTGGAAGAGTTTGAGAAGGATAGGTGTTAGCTCTTCTGTAAATGTTTGATAGAATTCACCTATGAAGCCATCTGGTCCTGGGCTTTTGTTTGTTGGAAGATGTTTAATCACAGTTTCAATTTCAGTGCTTGTGATTGGCCTGTTTATATTTTCTATTTCTCCCTGGTTCAGTCTCAGAAGGTTGTGCTTTTCTAAGAATGTGTCCATTTCTTCCAGGTTGTCCATTTTATTGGCATACAGTTGCTTGTAGTAATCTCTCATGATCTTTTGTATTTCTGCAGTGTCAGTTGTTACTTCTTTTTCATTTCTAATTCTATTGATTTGAGTCTTCTCCCTTTTTTCTTGATGAGTATGGCTAATGGTTTATCAATTTTATCTTCTCAAAGAACCAGCTTTTCATTTTATTGATATTTGCTATCATTTCCTTCATTTCTTTTTCACTTATTTCTGATCTGACCTTTATGATTTCTTTCCTTTGGCTAACTTTGGGTTTTTTTTTTGTTGTTGTTCTTCTTTATCTAATTGCTTTAGGTGTAAGGTTAGGTTGTTTATTTGAGATTTTTCTTGTTTCTTGAGGCAGGATTTTATTGCTATAAACTTCCCTCTTAGAACTGCTTTTGCTGCATCCCATAGGTTTTGGGTAGTCGTGTTTTCATTGTCATTTGTTTCTAGGTATTTTTTGATTTCCTCTTTGATTTCTACAGTGATCTCCTGGTTATTTAGTAGTGTATTGTTTAGCTTCCATGTGTTTGTAGTTTTTACGGATTTTTTCCTGTAATTGATATCTAGTTTCATAGTGTTGTGGTCAGAAAAGCTCCTTGCCGAAGGTGGTGTGTTAAAGTCCCCTAGTATTATTGTGTTACTGTCGATTTCCCCTTTTACGGCTGTTAGCATTTGCCTTATGTATTGAGGTGTTCCTATGCTGGGTGCATAAATATTTATAATTGTTATATCTTTTTCCTGTATTGATCCCTTGATCATTATGTAGTGTCCTCTTTGTCTTTTGCAATAATCTTTATTTTAAAGTCTATTTTGTCTGATATGAGAATTGCTACTCCAGCTTTCTTTTGATTTCCATTAGCATGTAATATCTTTTTCCATCTCCTCACTTTCAGTCCGTATGTGTCCCTAGGTCTGAAGTGGGCCTCTTGTAGACAGCACATATACGGGTCTTGTTTTTGTATCCATTCAGCCAGTCTGTGTTTTTTGGTTGGAGCATTTCAATCATTTACATTGAAGGTAATCATTGACATGTTTGTTCCTATTCCCATTTTCTTAACTGTTTTGGGTTTGTTTTTGTAGGTGTTTTTCTTCTCTTGTGTTTCCTGCCTAGAGAAGTTC
>NC_041214.2:46196320-46208715 GCF_002837175.3 Physeter macrocephalus | reverse complement strand
CGTTCGGAGCCTGTGCTCCGCAACGGGAGAGGCCACAACAGAGAGAGGCCCGCATACCACAAAAAAAAAAAAAAAAAAAAAAAAAAATATGTGTCTTGGCATGATTCTCTTTGGATTTATCCTGTATGGGACTCTCTGTGCTTCCTGAAAGTGACTATTTCCTTTCCCATATTAGGGAAGTTTTCAACTATAATCTCTTCAAATATTTTCTCAGTCCCTTTCTTTTTCTCTTCTTCTTCTGGGACCCCTATAATTCGAAAGTTGGTGCGTTTAATGTTGTCCCAGAGGTCTCTGAGACTGTCCTCAATTCTTTTCATTCTTTTTTCTTCATTCTGCTCTGTGGTTGTTATTTCCACTATTTTATCTTCCAGGTTAGTTATCCATTCTTCTGCTTCAGTTATTCTGCTATTGATTCCTTCTATGTTATTTCCACTATTTTATCTTCCAGGTTAGTTATCCATTCTTCTGCTTCAGTTATTCTGCTATTGATTCCTTCTAGAGAATTTTAAATTTCATTTGTTGTGTTGTTCATCATTGTTTGTTTGCTCTTTAGTTCTTCTAGGTCCTTGTTAAACATTTCTTGTATTTTCTCCATTCTATTTCCATGATTTTGGAACATCTTTACTATCATTACTCTGAATTCTTTTTCAGGTAGACTGCCTATTTCCTCTTCATTTGTTTGGTCTGGTGGGTTTTCACCTTGCTCCTTCATCTGCTGTGTGTTTCTCTGTCTTCTCATTTTGCTTATTCATTTTGCTTAACTTACTGTGTTTGGGGTCTCCTTTTCGCAGGCTGCAGATTTGTAGTTCCCATTGTTTTTGTCTGCTTCCAGTGGCTCAGGTTGGTTCAGTGGGTTGTGTAGGCTTCCTGGTGCCTGTGTTCTGGTGGATGAGGCTGGATCTTGTCTTTCTTGTGGGCAGGACCGTGTTCGGTGATGTGTTTTGGGGTGTCTGTGAACTATTGTGATTTTAGGCAGCCTCTCTGCTAATGGGTGAGGTTGCGTTCCTGTCTTGCTGGTTGATTGGACTGGGGCGTCCAGCCCTGGAACTTGCTGGTCATTGAGTGGAGCTGGGTCTTAGCATTGAGACAGAGATCCCTGAGAGAGTTCTCACTGACTGATATCATGTGAGGCCGGGAGGTCTCTGGTGGACCAATGTCCTGAACTCGGCTCTCCCACTTCAGAGTCTCAGGTCTGACACCCGGCTGGAGCATCAAGACGCTGTCAGTCACACAGCTCAGAAAAAAAGTGAGGGGTAAAAAAAATATTTATATATACAGTTATTAAAATAAAAAATAAAAATATCATTAAAATAAAAGAATAAAAAAGTAATAAAAGGAAAAGAAAGAAGAGAGCAACCAAACCAATAAACAAATCCACCAATGATAACAAGCGTTAAAAACGATCCTAAAAAAAAAAACGGATAGACAGAACCCTAGGACAAATGGTAAAAGCAAACCTATACAGATAAAATCACACAAAGAAGCATACACATACACACTCAACAAAAAGAAAAAAGGAAAAAAAATATATTTTTTTAAAAAAAGGAAGAGAGCAACCAAATCAATAAACAAACCTACCAATGACAATAAGCTCTAAACTAAAATAAACATAAGACCAGAAACAAATTACATGCAGAAAGCAAACCCCAAGTCTACAGTTGCTCCCAAAGTCCACAGCCTCAATTTGGGATGATTCGTTGTGTATTCAGGTATTCCACAGATGCAGGGTACATCAAGTTGATTGTGGAGATTTAATCTGCTGCTCCTGAGGCTGCTGGGAGAGCCCTGTGATATACAGTAGGACCTTGTTTATCCATTCTCTATATAACAGTTTGTATCTGCTAATCCCACACTCCCAGTCCTTCCCAACCATCCCCCCAGCTCTGGCAACCACAAGTCTCTTCTCTATGTCTGTGAGTCTGTTTCTGTTTTGTAGATAAGTTCATTTGTGTCATACTTTAGATCCCACATGTAAGTGATATCAGATGGTGTTTGTTTTTCTCTTTCTAACTTACTTTGCTTAGTATGAGAATCTGTAGGTCCATCCATGTTGCTACAGATGGCATTGCTTCACTCTTTTTTATGGCTGAGTAGTATTCCATTGTATATATGTACCACATCTGGACCTGCCTCTGCGTGTAGGTTGCCTGAGGGTGTCTGTTCTTTGGTCAGACAGGACGGGGTTAAACGAGCAGCTGATTGGGGGGGCTCTAGCTCACTCAGGCTGGGGAGAGGGAGGGGTACGGATGCAGGGTGAGCCTGCAGCGGCAGAGGCCAGTATGACATTGCATCAGCCTGAGGCACGCCGTGCATTCTCCCGGGGAAGTTGTCCCTGGATCACGGGACCCTGGCAGTAGCGGGCTGCATAGGCTCCCTGGAGGGGAGGTGTGGATAGTGACCTGTGCTTGCACACAGGCTTTTTGGTGGCGGCAGCAGCAGCCTTAGCGTCTCATGCCTGTCTCTGGGGTCCGCACTGAGAGCTGCAGCTCGCGCCCGTCTCTGGAGCTCATTTAGGTGGTGCTCTGAATCCCCTCCCCTCGTGCACCCCGAAACAATTGTCTCTTGCCTCTTCGGCAGCTCCAGACTTTTTTCCGGACTCCTTCCCGGCTAGCTGTGGCGCACTAGCCCCCTTCAGGCTGTGTTCACGCCGCCAACCCCAGACCTCTCCCTGCGATCCGACCGAAGCCCGAGCCTCAGCTCCCAGCCCCCGCCCGTCCCGGTGGGTGAGCAGACAAGCCTCTTGGGCTGGTGAGTGCTGGTTGGCACCGATCCTCTGTGCGGAAATCTCTCCGCTTTGCCTTCTGCACCCCTGTGGCTGCACTCTCCTCCATGGCTCCAAAGTTTCCCCCCTGCCCACCCCGTCTCCGCCAATGAAGGGGCTTCCTGGTGTGTGGAAACCTTTCCTCCTTCACAGCTCCCTCCCAGAGGGGCAGGTCCCGTCCCTATTCTTTTGTCTCTGTTTTTTGTTTTTTCTTTTGCCCTACCCAGGTATGTGGAGAGTTTCTTGCCTTTTTGGGAAGTCTGAGGTCTTCTGCCCCCATTCGTTAGGTGTTCTGTAGGAGTTATTCCACATGTAGATGCATTTTTGATGTATTTGTGGGGAGGAAGGTGATCTCCACGTCTTACTCCTCTGCCATCTTGAAGGTCCCCCCCAGAATATTTTTTTAATATGTCAGAATTATTTGGGTCTAGGGACTTGCCTGGTGGCGCAGTGGTCAAGAGTCCGCCTGCCAATGCAGGGGACCCAGGTTCGATCCCTGGTCCGGGAAGATCCCACATGCCGTGGAGCAACTAAGCCCGTGCGCCACAACTACTGAGCCTGCATTCTAGAACCCCCCGAGCCACAACTACTGAGCCCGTGTGCCACAACTACTGAAGCCCGTGCACCTAGAGCCCATGCTCCGCTACAAGAGAAGCTACAGCAATGAGAAGCCTGCGCACCACAACGAAGAGTAGCCCACGCTCGCTTCAACTAGAGAAAGCCTGCGTGCAGCAACGAAGACCTGACGCAGCCAAAAATAAATAATAAATAAATAAATTTATATAAAAAAAGAATTATTTAGATCTATACAAAATGGAAAAATGGGGTTTTATGCACTCTGACTGGAGCAAAAAGTGAGAAGCAGATGCTGCAGACTGTTTTATCCTTTTAACTATCCCTTCTTCCTTAAATTGGTCAAATAGAGGTTGGTGCCAGAGGACACCTGCAGTACAGTGGGGAAGCTCAAGGACAGGCTCTGAGCCAGATTTGGTTGTCTGAATTCCAGCCCTCCCTCTGAGCACCTGTATGACCCTGGGTAAATAAGTCATCTCTCTATGTTTTAGTTTTCTCATCTGCAAAATGGGGTCATTATAGCACCAACCCGGTGGACCAACTGTGAAATTTTAGTGGAATTGCACTCATAGAACTTGGAAGATGGGTCTATAACAGTCCAAATAGTAAGCCTCCAAATGTTAGCTGCTACTGTTGTCGCAGTTATGCCTGCGGGTGGCACAGAAGTTCACCAACACACTAAAGAGGTTATTGCCTGGTGGTTTTCTAATGAGGGTTTCAAGATACCAGGACTAGAAAACAGGCTACCAAAACCTGTGCACAAATAATGGCAATCATCTTCCTCTTCATCATCACCCTGCCATCTAATCTTATGATGTGTATTTAGGGTGAAACTTTGGAAACCATTAGAATTAATAGCTGCCGCTCCCAGGAAACCAAATTTTGCATTAAATGGAATCTTTATTTACATTCAGGATTTTTAGGTATGAAGTTATTATATTTAGCAACGTTTTCCCACTTGCGGTATTCTTAATGTTCAATACCCTTAATTTTCTTTAATTTTCAGATTTTATTTATTTTTAAAAATTTATTATTGAAGTATAGTTGATATACAATGTATTATTTTCTGCTGTACAGCAAAGTGATTGAGTTATACATATATATACATTCTGTTTCGTATTCTTTTCCATTATGGTTTATCACAGGATATTGAATGTAGTTCCCTGTGATATACAGTAGGACCTTGTTTATCCATTCTCTATATAACAGTTTGTATCTGCTAATCCCAAACTCCCAGTCCTTCCCAACCATCCCCCCAGCTCTGGCAACCACAAGTCTCTTCTCTATGTCTGTGAGTCTGTTTCTGTTTTGTAGATAAGTTCATTTGTGTCATACTTTAGATCCCACATGTAAGTGATATCAGATGGTGTTTGTTTTTCTCTTTCTAACTTACTTTGCTTAGTATGAGAATCTGTAGGTCCATCCATGTTGCTACAGATGGCATTGCTTCACTCTTTTTTATGGCTGAGTAGTATTCCATTGTATATATGTACCACATCTTCTTTATCCATTCATCTGTTGATGGACATTTAGGTTGCTTCCATGTCTTGGCTATTGTAAACAGTGCTGCTGTGAACATAGGGGTGCATGTAACTTTTTGAATTAGAATTTTGTCCGGGTATATGCCCAGGAGTGGGATTGCTGGATCATGTGGCAACTCTATTTTCAGTTCTTTGAGGAACCTCCATACAGTTTTCCATAGTGGCTGCACCAATCAGATTTTTTTTTGGCGGGGGGCATGGCACCGCTCGGCTTGTGGGATCTCGGTTCCCTGACCAGGGATTGAACCCAGGTCACTGAAACGAAAGCGCCGAATCCTAACCACTAGATCACCAGGGAACTCCCAGACTTTATTTTTTAAAGAAGAAAAATAAACACTGTTAACAGTTAAATTGCAAATAAAAGACAAATCTATTAAAATGCAAATATCAGTTCACAAATTACTAACTGGTTGAAGGGCCAAAGTTGCTGCTTGGAGAAATCCTTTAGAGAATCAGTGTTATAAACTGTTTGGCTTTAAATGCCGTTCTCTACAGTGGAAGAGTCCTTATGTATATATGAAATGTTACACATTTACAATAAAACTGATGAAAAGGAAGGACTAAGTGCTCACTGTATTTAAGATCATAGATGCTTTAAATATATCTGAATACTCTGAATGTGCTGTACCACAGCTGTGACTCTAAGACCGAGAGTTTTTGGCTGTGCCTGCTGCCTTTTCTTTAATGCTGACTCCTAGCCAGGTAAAGAGGAAGGATGCCCGGGCTCCCCAGGACAGGAAACCTGCCTTTGGAGAGATTCTGTGATGTGCCAACACTCATCTGAAATCGACGGGGACACGGTAGCAAGGAGAAGACGGTACAAGGGGACCTCTCAGGAGCTCTGGCAATCTCTGCTTATACATCAGACTCCATGGAGCTGAATTCACCCCTTCCCACTGGGAGGCACATCATTTACACACAAATGATATACTGCACCCATGTCCAAAGTGCCTTTGCAAGTAAACAGCTGCAGGCATTTTGAGCTTCTGGGGTTACAACATAATAAATAACGTGTTTCTCTAGTGTCAGACTGGAAGGAAAGGGTAGTTTCTAGTTCCCATGTGTTGAAAGAAAATATAAAGGCAAGGCGCAGATCAGTTGCAGATAAGGATAGTAGGAAAGGCAGGTAAAGAGGGGAGAAGCCACACAGCTGTCTGAATAAAATGAGGAAAAACATGTGGGCGTGGGGAGGTTTAAGGGGGAAAATGTTTTCAGCATACTCAAGGTCATACGCGGACCTATTTGTTGCTTGCTTTTTGTCTTCATTTTACTAAAATTCTCCGTAGCTTTGCCCTCCCGCCCTGATTCCTGAAAAGCTCTCTTCCCCAGGTATCTAAAAGCCTCCTCTGATAGGGCACCACTCCGACGCCTCTGTCCTTTTCAATGACATCTCTTCAGCGTCTGCCTCCCTGGGGGCTCTACCCTCGGCCACCTTGTTTTCTCACCTTCCATCTCGGGATCTCATCATCCACCTTCAACAATCAACCTACCAAACACTGATGGAATCTCTAACCTGGTTGGAAACCTGACAGTCGACGGGGACCATGCTTCCTCCTTCTCCTCTAAGTTCCCCAAAACCTGTTGAATCCTACTCCATAGTATCTTCCTAATCCGTCTACTGGCTGCATCCTCGGTCACCTTCATGATGGCACCAGCATCCTCTGTGGTCTCCCTGCTTCCAGTTCTGCCTTCCTCCAATCCTTCCACTGAAGTGCAGATAGGGCAATCTCCAGAAAATCTTTTAAATGGGATCTTGTTTCCCTGTTTCCTCTGACTTCTTAATACCTTCAAGATCAAGCCCCGATTCCTCTGGAGCACACAAAGTCTTCCAGAAAGATCTGGCTCCAGCTTGCACCTCTGGCCTCATCCTTTGTAGCCCCCTCTCCTCCAACTCCATCCACCAAGCATACTGGAATCACCTGTAGAACCTCCACAGGGACTGGGCTCTTTCTGGGCTTTTGGATAAGATGCTCTGCAGGTCTGACCATTCTACTTGTCCTTGAGGTCTTAACTTAGCTGCATTCTCCTCCAGGCCATCTTCCTTACCCCCAAAGGCAGGGGGGTAACATTCTATGCAAACATGACATTATAAAAACAGTTACGAATGGGGCCTTTAATACTGGGGAAAGAAGAAATATTAAGGAACAACATTGTCTGGATCACAGGAAAGAAGAACTCACTCTGATGGTGAAAGGGCATCCCTGACCACCAAGAGGGTGTTGAGAAAACAAGCCAGGTCTGCAGCTCTCGAGAGGACAAATAGAGAATGGTGCCTCACAAACTGCTGGGGGTCCCTATGTTTGTATTCAGTGATTTTTTCTAAAGAACCAAGACACTGAAGTCCACCATAACATCTTAGGAAGTTAGGATATAACAGTGCTGAGTATGGAATAACTGACTTTGCTATACACCTGAAACTAACACAACGTTGTGAATCAACTATATACTCCAATATAAAAGAAAAAATTTAAAAGAAGAATCAGGCAAAAGGGTGAAATTCGAAAAGAAAGGACAATTAAAAAAAAAGACAAGATCCCTTGTGTACACTAAGCTCCAAGCAGAATTGGACTGTTACTATTTCCTCCAAGTACCGTTTCATACAGCTTCTTTCCAGCTCACAAGGATCTGGTGCTTATCTCGAGGTAGTCCAAGAAAAATAATTATTTTATGCTTTTTGTGAATGAGTGCTTTAATAAATGGGAAGGACCTTTGTACTCAATCACCCTTTTCAGATTTGAGGGGCAAAGATGAAAAAAAAATCATTTGACTATAGTTATCTTTTACCAAATCTTAAAAGTCGTTACTGTCATCTACTTTGGATGCTTTGTTAACAGTGTCAGTGACTGGGCTGAGAGGAAGAAACAGAAGGAAACTAAAATTTTAAACACAAAATAAGTACTGCTTAAGAATCATAGCACTTCCTTTTCCCAGGGCAGGCAGTAGCTGACAAGATAGTATGTTAAGTCATAAACTAACCTTCTAGAAGTTACCGAGGAAGGCAGTCTCTTGCAGTTATATTCATGACAGCTTAGACATCCTTGCTTCTTTCTGCGTTACATAATACAGGAGTGTGTGTGTATGTGTTTAATTTTCCCAATAGGTGATATATTGCACTGAGTGAACAACTTTGCAACAGACATAATTTTAAGATACATAACTATGAAATAGCGAGGAGGGAAAAGCAGAGAAACTGGGAAGCAGGAAGAGCTCAGGGAAAAAATGGTATATTCTCCCTTTCCCTTCTAAGCTACATTTCCATAAGACGCATTCACTTGTAAGCACAAAGATAAGTCACAGAGTCAAAAGGAACCACATCCTATTTTATATATGTGGGTTGTCAGAAATAAGGTTATAATCATAAAGACTTTGGAAACCATCTAGTTCAACTTTTTCATCACACAGAAGCAAGCATTAGAACTGGACTGGAATTCCACTGAGTTAGACCATTAGGCATAAAACATCAATCAGCGTTACTTAAAATACTGAATTAGAGAATTTTTAATCCTTTAGTGAGCTGAAAGGCCTCCAGCAATAAGGTGATGGAGTTACTCTCAGTCTTTAAAAAATCTTTTTCGATGCACCTTCGCCTTGCGGAAAAAAACAACCCACTTCAGCAGTGAGGCTCAGCATGTATATGGGGGTAGGGCAGGGGAGGGAATAATTTGAAAAAATGAAAAAGCTCTTTTCCCACTGGGAATCCCTTCTATTTCAAAGCCTTCATTTCAAAGGCGATAAAATTAAGGGTCAGAAAAGTGAAGTGCTTTGCCCAAGACCACACCTGGAAACACCTGAGCCCTCTGACCCCAAGAAGAGCTCTTCCTGCGTCACCACCGCTGCCAATCAGACAGCAAGACTCAACTGGAAAAGCCGTGTGGTTACCACGACCATAAACTGCTCTCCTCAAGACAGGAGACCAGAGAGCAAGCCCAACTTCTGGACTGTCTTCTGCCTTCACATCCTGGGCACGTTTCACGGTAGATTCAGAGGTTTGGTGAACAGCCATTTTTATTTCAGCTACCTAATTCTTTTTTTTTTTTTAACTTTTCAAAGTAGAAATAGCAACTTTCTTCATTTCTTCAGGAAATCTACCATTTCTTGCCACCCTGCTTTTGTTGCTCACTTCCCACCTCAATTCCTGTGCATGTTCTCTAGATTGTGTGAGAAATGGAAGCTCTCAAGGTCCCCAGGCCTGCAGAATTAGCCCTCTCTTATCTGCACTGTAAGAACAATTTTGGAGCTAGCCCATGTGGCACGGCATGTGCCTTTATTATTTAAAATCCCCACTTCACCCCCAAGTGTTAGACAGGAAGGTTGTAGAGCTGTAATGTGTCTCCTGATCTTATCTGCAGGTTGAACAAGCCTTTGACAAGCAGAAAAGCCCCTGCTGCCCTGCTCAGTTTTCAGGAAGCCAAATCCTTCTCAAAACGTTTCAATTCTCCAAAATGTTACCACACACTGGGGACAGAATGTTAAGATCCCCTGGTATCATTTCAACAGCAGCTTTATGACTTTCTGACATTTATACTATACCAAAGTAAAAATTCTGTCAAATGTTAGGGCGGGGTGGAGCTTGAGGACAGCTAACTATTCTTAGGAGAGATAAGATTTGTTTGTTTGTTTGTATACAGAGTTACTATCAAGGCAATTTTGTTTCTCAAGTAGGTTAGATACCTCCAATATACTCGATACACTTCTCACTGGCTGAGAATCTTTGTTTCTTCCATAGGAAAGTGGTAAGCAACAATTGCCTCACAGAGCTCCTAATTTATTCCAAAAAAGGTCAGCTGTGATATCCTACAAACTGTGTGGTTTTCTTTGTATCCCTGACGCTGCTCTCTGGCCCCAAGATTCACCATCACTGTTTTCTTCTACCTGGCTGCCTGGAGGCCAAGGTTAGCCCAGAGGAGAGAGAGGAAACAAGTCAACCAAAAGACTAATGGCAAAAGGACACTGCATGCATGATACTTAATAAATGCTTGTTGAAAAATAACAAACATCTGGAGCAGAAGACTAGTCTATTAGTACAGCACAGTGGTAAAGGAAGTGGGCTTCACACGGAGAGGCTCAGCGTCTGAATTCCGGCTCTGCCACTTACTGTGTGGAAGATAAAGTCGATTCCAACAGGTACAGGAAGCTTGGGCCTAACAGGTGAAATGCACTGCATGGGAAAAAAAGCAGGGAGGGGGAAGTGGGTTCCCTGCTGGGAGAACAGCAAATATGCAGGTGACTGAGGTGAGGCAGTGTAGGGCCTTAAATGATGTGATAGGAATTGGATTCTGGAGACCTGTGGTTTTCAAATTTGTTGGTTCTAGGAGCTGCAGGGGTCCACCCAGGTCTTTTGGGAATCACTCATCTCTCTGCTGCCTCCCACCTGAGATTCAACCAGAGAAACTCCACTGTGTGTATATATATATTACACACACACATTTAGTGAATAAAGGGAGCATGTGAATAAAAAGAGTCTAGTGCTTTAAAAAAGACTTTGAACTAGAACTTAAAAAAAAAAAAGCCTGGGTCCCACCCAAGACCAGCTGAATCAGAACTAAAGAGCACCTGGGATTGAGAACTACTATCACAGATTATGGAGTCACTGAGGGTCTTGAAGTATGGTCCAGAGAGCAGCAGTACCACGCAGACCTACTCAACAGAACCGACTTTAAAAAAAGAGCTACAGAGGGGGGAGGGATAAATTGGGAGATTGGGATCAACACATACACACGACTATATATAAAATAGATAACTAAGAATGACCTACTGTACAGCACAGGGAACTCTATTTAATACTCTGTAATGACCTATATGGGAAAAGGATCTTAAAAAGAGTGGGTATATGTATAGGTATAACTGAATCACTTTGCTGTACGCCTGAAACTAACACAACATTGTAAATCAACCTTATTCCAATGAAAATTAATTAAAAAAATAAATTAAAAAAGAGCTGCAGATGACCAGTATGGACATTAAAGGTTGACACTGATAGAAGTTTCTAAGTAGGGATCACACGATGAAATCCTCGTGATAAATAAGAGCTGCATTTACTGAGAGTCAGAAACCGTGGCAAGGCCTTTTCCACACTGCTCTGTAAAAGGGAACGTTGTTTACCTTGTGAGGGCTGTCAGAGGAACTAAATACATGTAGTGTCAAGTATAGCTCCTGGCAAAGAGTGGGTGTTTTAAAAACGGTAGCTATTACCCTTAACATATATTCCCGCAAACTTATTGTTTTCTGAAACTCAGGCTCAAAGAAGGTCAGTGGCTTGACAAAGGTTACACAGTGAATGGTGGAACTGAGTTTCAAACCCTGGATTGTCTCATTCAAAACCTCTTCTCCTTTTCACCCAGTGCTCTGACAGCAGGGCTCAGCGTGGAACGAGAGCTGGAGAAATGGAAGACGTGGTAGCCCTGATAATAAACTAAACGGTGTCAGCACAGCTCCCTACATTTCTGTCGGAGAGCCGAGAATCGGCTAAAATGACAAACAAGTACCAATAAAAAGCAGATTAGAGTCATTACGGTCTGAAGAAAACATGTAAAGTGTTAACATCCTGTAAATATTTAGCAACTTAGTTAACAAGCTTTCTAGTAATATTTACTTAGGATTTAACAATCTTTCATCACTGGACAGGTTTAGAGCTTGCACAAAGCACTTTCACAGGCATCATCTTTTTTAACCTTCACCACAACTATGTGAGATGGGATTATTATTCTCAAATGAGATGACTCCAGTTACTTTTTTCCTCCTTAAACCCCCACTGAATCTCATAAACCAAGATTTCCTAATACCCTACAGTGGCTTTCATGAAAGAATCGGGCTTTGTGTTTAAAAAAACTCCGGATTTTCAGTGACATGTACAGATTTCATTGTCTGTCATTCTTTCTTCCCTTCAGCCCATCAGCAAAGATGAGAAGACAGATGAGGTTTTGGTCCCAGGGAGTAAGAACAGGGAGGTAGTGTGGGTCCATCTGTCTTATCTGCTCCGTAGAGAGGGGCTGGAAGGGATGTGACTGAACTCTGGGGGCTCTTGGCACAAGTGCTGCCCCAGCTGGAGGTGACGTTTTTAAATTTAATTTTTATTGGAGTATTGTTGACTTACAATGTTGTGTTAGTTTCAGGTGTACAGCAAAGTGAATCAGATATCTGTCTACCTATCTATCTACTTATTCTTTTTCAGATTCCTTTCCCATATAGGTTATTACAGAGTACTGAGTAGAGTTCCCTGTGCTATACCGTAGGTCCTTATTAGTTACCTATTTTATATATAGTAGTGTGTATATGTCCATCCCAATCTCCTGATTTATCCCTCCCCTCACTTCCCCTACTTTGGTAACCATAAGTTTGGTTTGCAAGTCTGTGAGTCTGTTTCTGCTTTCTTTCTACAAAGTTCATTTGTATCATTAAAAAAAAATTAGATTCCACATATAAGTGATACCACACAATATTTGTCTTTCTCTGTCTGACTTATTTCACTTAGTATGATCATCTCTAGTGTTTTTTTTTTTTTTTTTTTTTTTCGGTACGTG
>NC_041214.2:46170287-46196265 GCF_002837175.3 Physeter macrocephalus | reverse complement strand
TCTGGACGCGCAGGCTCAGCGGCCATGGCTCACGGGCCCAGCCGCTCTGCGGCACGTGGGATCCTCCTGGACTGGGGCAAGAACCCGCGTCCCCTGCATCGGCAGGCGGACTCTCAACCACTGCGCCACCAGGGAAGCCCTCTAGTGAACTTTTAAGAGACCAGCCACACAAGATACCCTGATGGAGAAGAGAGAATGGGGAACCAAACAGAAGATTAAGAAGTTACATTTCGACGTTTGGTGTGTTCACAAAATCTATGGAGTTATGCCCTTTACCCTCCACATCATTTGTGGCATTATGTCTATCAGGCATCCTTAAGAGTCTACAAAATTCCTGATTCCATAGCTGTAAAGAACACACGTTCTTTTTTAAAAAATTTTATTGGCACACAGCTAACTTACAATGTTGTGTTAGTTGCAGGTGTCCAGCAAAGCTAATCAGCTCCCCCCACCCCCCATATATATCTATCCATTCCGTCCCAGACTCCGCCTCCACACAGGTCACTACAGAATACTAAGAGGGGAAGAACACCCATACTTACAAGGGAAGCCCACGAAAAGCTCTGGAAACATTCTGCTCCCCACTTGGCTCCCAGGGTCGGGTTAGGACTGCACTTCCATACTGCTCAATTGTCTATGGACATCCATCATGCCCTCACTTTCATGTGAGATTCTGCAGTCTGCCCTTGTAAAACATTTATGGAAGGGACTTCTAACACTCAACTTGGTGATTTAACCTTATACGAAGTTCATTAGTCATGGCATCTACATCCATTTACTACAGAAGCTATGATTACCTTTCCGAGTTCAGCCACTGCCTTCTCTCTTTGTAAGTGAAACACAGATTTTACTGAAGATCTGCTACTTAAGAACCACCAATTTATAGTATCCCTTTAATAATGCCTGTCGACATAGGCTATCTTTGAGGGATTTCGTGGTTTTTGCTTTTGGCAGTGCCGCAACGGTGGAAATAACTTACACTGTCCACCCCCATCTTTCAGCGTCTGCTAATACGAAGGGTTGCCGACTGCCAAGCAGATTTAATTTACCTGCTTCTCAGTTTGCATTAACCTTTGAATAATAAAGCACAGCTGAGGCTGCTGTAAGAAACAAACCGAGGAATGAATAATTTAAAACACCTTCTCAGCCTTGGAAAGACCAATCCCTAACCATTAGGAGAGTTTTAATTGTGACTGAACTAAGCATTAAAAAGGCTAATTGTATTCTTTATAAACGGAAACAAACGCTAAGGACATAGTGTGCCTACAATATATATAGTACATGAAAAGCAACGCTCTGAAAGCGCCTGGTAATTAGTTCCAATGAAAAAAAAGCAAGAGGAGTCTGAGTCTAAAGAAAAAAAAAATACGTCTAAAGATGGGCGCTCTCATTATCCAGGAACAGAAAAAAAATTGCTACTTCTTATAGAAAACCATTATTCATTTGATGCAGGTGGATTGGCTGGAATAGCACTTAAAAAAATAGAAATGTTAAAGCTGAAACAAAGGTTGAGAATCGAATATATTACAGGCAAACCCTATCTTCTCTGAATCTGTCAAGTGCTTCTGCCAGCTGGGATTCTTCTTTGCTTTTGATGGATTTAATTTTCCTTTGGGAACCCAAATCCAAATGTACTGTCATATTTATGTGTTAGGATCACAAAACAGTCACTGATATTTTATAGTCTTGCTAAAATGTTGTTAGTATCTAATATCATATTCAAACCAAAAAGTACCCTATTTATCTGAATAGTTGGAAACAATTATCCATTTCTAGACCTCCAACAAAGGGCAGGACATCCCCCTAAATCAAAGAGGGCAGTTTCCTTCTATTACTGACTTTAAAGTAGTTATGTTTAATTTTTCTTAAATTAGGAAATTACTTGCTTATGCTTAATTTTATTTTATTTTGCTAAATTTAAGGCTTTTTCCATCTACTTCTATTCAAAAGACCGTATCAGTGCCCTTCTGATAATAATCTTTCCATTACTGTTGTTAGGAAGATAGAATTCTTTTTTTCTGTACTAAGCAATTTTATGGCTTTTAAAATGGGCTTTAGTTTCCATTGTTATGCTTCTTTTGCTTCTCTGAATCTTCTCTAATTTTTTGTATATCTAACTTAAAGATGATTCTCTGCACGTAATAGATAAAAGGATGATCAAATGAGATCAGAATTGGATTTGCTATTTTAGTAAAGATCAGCTTCTCATCCAGGAGGACAGAAATATTATGTTTTTGTTCTTGCGAGTTATATTCTTTTTTCCCTTGTTTTTAATTTTTTAAACAATTTTAAAGGTTATAGTCCATTTACAGTTATTACAAAACATTGGCTATGTTCCCCGTGTTGTACAATACATCCTTATAGCCTATCTTACACCCAATAGTTTGTACCTCCCCCTCCCCTGTATTGCCTCTCCCCTCCTCCCCACTGGTAACCACTAGTTTGTTCTCTATATCTGTGAGTCTGCTTCTTTTTTGTTATATTCACTAGTTTGTGGAATTTTTTTAGATTCCACACATTAGTGATATCATACAGTATTTGTCTTTCTCTGTCTGACTTATTTCACTTAGCATAATACCCTCCAAGTACATCCACGTTGCTGCAAATGGCATTATTTCATTCCTTTTTTTTTTTTTTTTTTTTTTGTGTGTGTTATGCGGGCCTCCCTCTGCTGTGGCCTCTCCCGTTGTGGAGCACAGGCTCCGGACGCGCAGGCTCAGCGGCCACGGCCCACGGGCCCAGCCGCTCCGTGGCACGCGGGATCCCCCCAGACCGGGGCGCAAACCCGGTTCCCCTGCTTCGGCAGGCGGACGCGCAACCACTGCGCCACCAGGGAAGCCCTTCATTCCTTTTTATGGCTGAGTAATATTCCATTGTATATATGTACCACATTTTCTTTATCCATTCATTGGTTGATGGACATTTATCCTGCTTCCATATTTTGGCTATCGTAAACAATACTGCTATGAATACTGGGGTGCATGTATCTTTTCAAATCAAATTAGTGTTTTGTGTTTTTCTCAGGTATATAACCAGGAGTGGAATTGCCAGGTCATATTGTAGGTCTACTTTTAATTTTTTAAGGAACCTCCATACTGTTCTCCACAGTGGCTGCACCAACTTACATTCCCACCAACAGTGTACGAGGGTCCCCTTTTCTTCACATCCTTGCCAGCATTTGTTATTTGTGTTTTTGATGATGGCCATTCTGACAGGTGTGAGGTGATATCTCACTGTGGTTTTAATTTGCATTTCCTGGACGATTAGAGATGTTGAGCATCTTTTCATGTGAATTTCTTCTTTGAAAAAATTTCTATTCAGTTCTTCTGCCTATTTTTTAATCAGGTTGTTTTTTGATGTTGAGTTGTATGAGCTGTTTATATATGTTGGATATTAACCCCTTATCAGTCATATCATTTGCAAATATTTTCTCCCATTCAGTAGGTTGTCTTTTCATTTTGTCGATGGTTTCCTTTGCTGTGCAAAAGCTTTTAAGTTTAATTAGGTCTCATTTGTTTATTTTTGCTTTTATTTCCTTTACTTTAAGAGACAGATCCAAATAAATATTGCTGCGATTTATGTCAAAGAGTGTTTTGCCTATGCTGCAGGTTATATTGTTAGTATTTTCCTTTCTCACATCAGTTTTTTGATGTAAGAAAACTGCTGGCTTGTACTGAACTTGTTTTCTACTGAGACCAGAAATCTTGTAATTTGTAGTCCTACTTGTAATGAGTCACCACTGGATACAGTTGTTCTTATGACTCTTGTTTCCTATGAACATCACTATACCTGTGCTATCACCTTCTAATTGTTAGATATTTGTTTAAATTTCCTTTGGTTTCCAGTCCACTGCTTTTGTCTCAGAGTTAGCCATTTTGTAACACTTGGTTTCACTCCAACCCCAGTGAAATAAGTGACTCCAGCCCCTGGTTTCCCAAGCCCACAACCTCTGTCTCCACTATAGCCCTAATCCCACGTTATGCTGTCTCCTGCCTTGAGTAGATCAGAGTCCCTTGAGGGCAGGCACTGTGTCCTATTCATCTTTGCATCCTATGTAGCTGCAACAGTGTCAGGAACACAACAGATACTCACAGAATGTTTTTTGATTCACTGTGTGAATTCACAAAGAACTGACACTTGTAACACCAACCAAAAGTGCTGAGGGCAGAGTAGATACTGAATAAATGAATATATGATTAACTTTTTCTGGGGGGGATGATACTTTTAAAAATAAACCTTTTATTTTAAAAGTTTTAGATTTATAGAAACAATGCAAAGATAGTTCAGAGTTCTCATATACCCTATGGCCAGTTTAGCACATTATTAACATCTTACATTAGTATAGTACATTTGTCACAATTAATAAGCCACTGCTGATATATTATTATTGTTATTAACTAAAGTCCACACTGTACTGAGATTTCCTTAGTTTTAACCTAATGCCCTTTTTCTGTTCCAGGATTCCATCCAGGACACCATATTATTTAGTAGTCATGTCTACTTAGGCTCCATTCGTTTTAAAAAATAATACAATAAAAACTTAAGTTGAGAAACTCGGTGGAGTGTATATTGAACTACTCTGTACTATCTTTGCAACTTTCCTGTAAATCTAGAGTTATTCCAAAATAAAAAGTTAATTTAATAAGTTGTTATGACAAAGACAATGTCTTTCTTGGGTTTCTTTTAAAGATAATTCCTCTGTGTACAAATGTTTAGCTTGTACAATGACAGTTTATGATTACTCATCTCTCTACATGGAGGTTTTCCCCAAATACTGTCAAATGCGTTACATTAGCTACATCCTAGTTTTATTAATGATACTGGTAATATGATGGTGCTCACCAATATTATTTGTAAAATGTCAAAATTTAAAATTACTTGATGTGGAGGGAGGGGAGGTGTGGGGAGACGTGAGGGTGGGGATATTTCAACTGGATCTGTCCCGATACACACTCAAGTTAAAGTGTCCAAATTCAGTTCGCTTGATCCTTTGCTCCCTAGACCCTCAACTCCTCTGTGCTATATCATTTATAATTTTACTAAGCTTAGTGAAAATGAATATATAGTAAAAGAAAAGTTAGCTGGCATGGCAATGGCTACTTTCCAGTGTTTCAGATCATGATATTTTAGGAACTCAAAATACCTTCCCAAACCCATCTCCCCCTTTATCCAAAGACTATCATTCAAGAATTTGTTTAAAACAAATTGTCAGTTGAATACTCAAGAGAAATGATATGAAAATCCTAGAACTAGTTAAGATTTGGTCAATGGTCACTTAACAATTCCATAGGGCATGTCACACTCCAAACTGTCCAGATGTCCATTCCTGTAACTTTCTGTAAGAAGCAGGGGAGAATGAATGGTTCCAATGTAACTACGGATGGTTATTAAAAGCACTTTTTAGTTTTGCAGTCCCCAAGTGTCTTCTTTCCTTGGTACACTTGCCTGTCAGATGTCTGTCCGTGAAGATATGAAGGAAATCTGTACAGAAAGGAAACTGTAAGAATGATAAAGTTGGGGAGAAACCTGAGAAAGAATGGAGCTGGCTGGGCACTGGCCCCCGCAGCACGCCTGCGCATCCAACTACTCAGCCCACACGTACTCTCGGGCTTGTGCGTGCCACAAAGGAGAAGAGAAAGCAAGGGAGAGAGAAGGCGGTGGGAGATCAAAGAAAGGTAAGAAAAGATACAGGAAAGAAAGCAGGAGTGAATGACAGCTGCTTGGGACTACTAAAATGTGACTGGATAGATTTACAATCTACTATGATATTTTAAAAGCTGGCAGAATGGAACTTTCTCATCCTACCCCAGTTCCAGCCCCGATGCATATAAAATCTAATTTTGTCGAGATAAAATGTATTGTATAATATATATAAAAGGAGAGCAGCTATTCAACAACCATCTCAAAGAGTTGGGTAGGATTGCAGGGTAGAGGCAAAAAAGGATTGAAAATTACTCAGCTGTGGGATTCTTATTTTACTGAATGGACTAAGAGAACATCAGCTTCAGAGGTTTCTCAAAGTTAATACATACAACTGGCAAACTGCTGGCTAAAAAATAAGAGGACCCTTCCTCTGCTGTTTTACAGGCGCGCTGGACTTCCTTCAGTTGCTCTCACTCACCCTTGCTTCTGAGTCCAAGCTCTGCCGCGGGCACATCCTGTTTCACAGGGAGTGGTGATACTGTACCATGTCCAACCGCATCACTCATGGGTACCCATGATCCCGACAGTTTTCTTCTTTACATGGGATGATGAATATTTTTCAGTTTCAAGAGGGTTGTTCTTTTAACTGAGCACTTGTATATTCATGATTTTTGTTTGTTTGTTTTAATTAAAAATTTTCTTTTAAATTTAATTTTTATTTTATATGAGTAGAGTTGATTTACAATGTTGTGTGAGTTTCAGGTGTACAGCAAAGTGATTCAGTTATACATCTACATATATCCGTTCTTTTACAGATTCTTTTCCCATTTAGGTTATTACAGAGTACTGAGTAGAGTTCCCTATGCTGTACAGTAGGTCCTTGTTGATGACCTACTTTATATATAGTAGTGTGTGTATAGTAATTCCAAACTCCTATTTTAACTCTCCCCCTACCTTTCCCCTTTGGTAACCATAAGTTTCTTTTTGAAGTCTGTGAGTCTGTTTCTGTTTTGTAAATTAGTTCATTTGTATCATTTTTTTAGATAGTGATATAATATGATATTTTTCTGACTTATTTCACTTGGTATGACAATCTCTAGGTCCATCCATGTTGCTGCAAATGGCATTATTTCATTCTTTAAGAATAAAGTATACTGTAAAGCTTCTGCCTTTTTATTTTTTTCCAGAAAGGGTGTGGTGGATCAGAATATAGACTCTGCAAACTATTGTTGACAATCACAGTTTAACCAACATGGAGTTACTAAAACATCTCCAACAGATTTGATTTATATTTAATTGCTTTAATGGACTATGATTTCTTTTTTAAAAAGATATTTTACTCTTTAATAACAAAGAAATGCTCAAAATATGTTAAATAAAAAGAAAAATGATGTGAAACAAAATTAATTTATTTGTTCATTTATTCAACAAATATATTCTAAACTCCTTCTTTGTGTCTGGTACTGCTCTAGGTAATACATTTAGCAGTGAACAAATCCAAAGTCCTCAATTTCATGAAATCTATATCGTAGTGAGGGGAAGATAAGAGTAAGCAAATAAGTAAATATATCATTTGTCCGATAGTGAGAAATAATGGTGAACGAAACAGTTGGTGAAGGCAGTGATTCCCGATTATTAAAAACAAAACAAAACCTAAAATACATATGTGGAACATTTAGGTATTACCTGTGAAATTTATCTACCTCTATAAATTGCATTTTTCCTCTTCCAAAACCAATCATTAAAAAGCTCCTAAAATATTTATTAGCACATAATAAATTGCTTTCTCTGTGAAAGGTAATGCGATGTAGTTCCATGTTCACAGCTGGCTAAAGATTTGCAAAATATCGAGAGAAACTCTGTCCTAATTCGTGTAAGAATTCTTTCTATTTTAGGCTAACAATTTATTCACTGGAAACACAATTTATGACCAGGGCATGCTAAATATTCAGTGTAATTTTTAAAACTGTAATTGTAAAAAATGATTATATCTCTTTAGTTCAGCAGAACAATGTTAAAATAAAGACAGAGAATGTTTTTAGTAAAAAAAACAACAGGAAATTTAATTCAAACTTCCAGAGCTAAATCAATGCTCCAACTGGAAATACTAAACCCTGGGACTCAGCAGCTATTGTCATAACATTCCAATTTGATTACTCCTGTAACTTTAAGTATGATGTGGGCAGCAATTCATATAACAGTTTTGTAATACACAGGATGGAAGCAACAAAGAATAGTGTATTAACCATTGGACACAGTAGAATGGAAAAGAAAACCATTTAGAGTCATTACATTTAAACTGTGGGTCAATACTTTTTAGCGGTGTTCTACTGCCAATTTCATAAATCTTAAGGTACCTAGCATAATAATTATATTTAATGTCTATACCCACTATCAGAGTTAAGAAAATATCATACTAAGTGAAGTAAGTCAGACAGAGAACAACAAATATCATGTGATATCATTTATATGTGGAATCTAAAAATTGATACAAATGAACTTATTTACAAAGCAGAAGCAGACTCACAGAGATAGAAAACAAGCTTATGGTTACCAAAGGGGAAAGAGGGAGGGGGAGGGGGAGGGATAAAATAGGAGTTTGGATTAACATATACACACTATTATATATAAAATAGATAATCAACAAGGACTTACTGTATAGCACAGGGAAGTCTACTCAATACTATATGGGAAAAGAATTTGAAAAAGAATGGGTATATGTGTATGTATAACTGAATCACTTTGTTGTACACCTGAAACTAATACAACATTGTAAATCAACTATAATATAAAATAAAAATTAAATTTAAAAATACCTAAACTATCAAAACACCAATACTATTTTCTAAATTTCAAAAACAACAGCAACAAGAAGAACCACAGAGAAAGGCAAACCAATATTGAGAGAAGTATGTTGGATAAAGGAAGAGAAGTCTAACAAAGCATATTTGTTTGCTGGGTCATTTAGGCAATACAGAAAACAGTGTGGAAAGGGAAGGTGAGCTCCGCACATGATAGAGTAGATTATAACTCACAGTGAATGGGAATCCTTGGGAGTCCCATGCTTTTGCTTGGGTTGGTAGTAGTCTATTTCCAAAGCCCAATAAGTCACCACAGACTAAGTGACTCCTCTGTTTTAAAAATTTAGAGCCTTATTCAGATGCCGGATGACAGATCAATTCATGCTTTTAACTCTTCTGTTTAAAAAGGCTCAACTTGTAGACACATTATGAGTGTTCACAGGTTCCCCTGTAATGCTCCGCTTGTCAACTCAGTGGCCTCGTATGGTGGTTAAGCTAATTTCAGTGCAGGCGAAGGGTCTATGTTTGGATAGTTATGATATCATCACACATTAGTGTATTTCTCTTAGAGTAAACAGATATAAATATATTCTTCCTTTTACTGGAACAGTCCAATGCCAGGAAAAAATTAAAGACCTGCTAATATGTGGATTTCAAAGAGCTGCGTGTCTCACTGAGAAATCCAACCCCAAACAACCGAGACCTGCTTCCCTTTCATTGTTAATCGTGCTTAAAAAATAAGCCCTTAAAAAAGCTCAAACTCATCTCTTGGCAGCTTTCTGCTTCCCCATAAACCCTAACTAATTTACACTTTGATTTATTGATTTGAATTTTAAGAACTGCATTTTATTCAATTTAACTCTGCTGCCGATCCATAATAAAGTTACACATACAGACCAAGAGAAAGACACTAAGGAAGAACTGAAAAGAGAACGGAACCCTCTTCCCAAGGGTTTTGCTAAGAACTCCAATCAGAAAAATGGTTTCAGAGACAAAAGCTCTGAGATACGCTTTCTCCCAGAGAGTAGGAATGGTGAGGCTAGAAAGAAGCACACCAAGTACAGAAAAACCTACTTGAGATTCTGTTAGGTCTGAATCACCTTTCTGAGTCTGTCACAGAAAGATCAGGTGGGCTTGCAAAGCATCAGTTCTGTGAGCAAAGCAGTGACGAGTAGGCTAAACACACACCCACCCCAATGATATAGTAAAGGCAGGGAAACAAAGATAATTCTCGCCGGGTTATTCCTAAGAAGGAACCTCATGGGAAGGAAAGACCAGATGCTGACATGGACCAGAAATGGGCCAAACATAGGAAAAGACACTGCGCAGGGCACCCAGGTTCACTCTACAAAGTGGTTGGTCACAAGAAACTGCAAGAGACTATCCAAAGAATACACACCCTGGGGCATAAGAGAGGTTTTAAGTGTATTACTTCCCTTCTCTCAAATTGTTGTCAGCATTCGTGAACATTAAAATTCTGTGTTTCGTACACACTGCTGTATATAAAATAGATAATCAACAAAGACCTACTGTATAGCACAGAGAACTCAACATTCTGTAATAACCTAAAAGGGAAAAGATTCTGAAAAGAATGGATAATGTATAACTGAATCACTTAGCTGTACACCTGAAACTAACACAACACTGTAAATCAACTATACCCCAATATAAAATAAAACTTACATTAAAAAAATAAGAAAAAATATTCTATGTTTCTCCACATCTAAGTAACAAAGGTAGATTTGAAAGCTATCTGGATCAGTGGCAGGATAGTTAACAATGATGTTAATTGGAATTTTAGGCATTACATCTAGAAACAAAAAAAAATGGTAAGAGAATGTTTTGTATTCACAATTTGCCCACCAGATAAACTTGTGTGTCTTCTGAGGTTTAACCCCCCATTCTTAGGCAACATTTAAGTACAAACGTATTTGTATAATAAAGATCATTTGTTTTTTTATCTCTCATTTATTCATTTTAATTAAGTCAAAGTCACTGTAACCAAATGTATGAGGGTAAAGAAAAGAAATACATAAACAGCCTTAAGAAAGGAGGGAAAAGAAAACCTTTTCCTGAGCTCTAAAAGCAAAAAAGCTAGAGAACTGGGAAAATTTTCCCAGAATGACTGGGGGCAATTCTGTGACATGAGGGAAGGAGGAAAGCTGGGGGTGGGGGGGTCGGTGGCAGGTAGAGCGCCACGTGAATGTCACATGTGTAGACGGCACAGCTGGGGCCTAGGCAGCTGCCTTGGCTCTGACCACAGTAAAGCTGACCACACCTGTCTGGCCCTCAGGTCACACATACAAAGGTGAGGATTGTGGACGAAGTCCCCTTCAGCAATCATGTCTGGCCTAATCTCATGAGGATTTCTTGTGATAGAAGATTACCAAAAGTATACTAAAATGTCCTTACTTGTGTCTGATATCTGCACAGGCCCCTTGGAGAAGCGCACTTTGAATCAAATTTGCCTTTTTTTAAAAATTTAAATTGAAGTAGAGTTGATTTACAATGTCGTGTTAAGTTTCTGGTGTTCAGCACAGTGATTCAGTTATAGACACACACACACACACAGACATATATATTCTTTTTCGGATTCATTATAGTTTATTACAAGATATTGAATACAGTTCCCTGTGCTCTACAGTAGGACCCTGTTGTTTATCTATTTATACATAATAGTTTATCTGCTTTATATACAGTAGCTGCTAATCCCAAACTCCTGATTTGCATTTTAACGTAAGAACTAGAATCGCTGTGTGTTTCAGTCAGGTAACAGAATGTTCCGTCTGGCCCAGTCAGTCCAGACACAAAAACTGAAGAAACGCTGGTGCTTCTTTTGACCCCTGTGGATAACCAGTAAAGACCATGTAAATTGATTTTGAATAGCTGAAAGCTACTAAAACACTCAGAAAAACTAATGTTCTTTCTATAAAAGCATTTGAATAAAATCATGTAAGGACTTTCTCCCATACTAAGTTTTTTTTTTTTCCTTTTTATCATTTTCATTTAAACACAACAGAAGTTTATTTCTTGCTCAAGTCATTTTCAGTATGTGTCGAGAGAGTGGAGAGAAGGCGCCTATTAATTTAGAGACCCGTCTCTTTCCATTTAATTCAGGAGTTCTGAACCTCTCTTTTGCTCTATGACTCATTCGGCAGTTTGGTGAAGCATACGGATCTCTTCTCAGAATAATGTTTTTAGATGCGTTACATAAAGTGCAGGGTATTATCAAGGAAATGGATTATACTGAAATATAGTTATCAAAGTTATTAAAAAATTTGGTGTTGCAGGTGTGCTTCCTTATTAGATTAAATGACAACATTTAATCTAATCTGGTAAATCTCATAATTATTGTAATCTTGAAGTAGTGAAGCACAGACGCTACTTTGAGCTATCTGGAATAACAGTAATGTGATTTCTATTGGTGCCAAAGAATATTTTGCTGGACCCTTTGCACCCGGCTGGCCAATCAGTGAAGAGCATGTGGAGGATGGGGCCTGGAGGTACCCTGCATTTCTTGTCTCTCCATGTCAGGGCCAGAACTCAGTCACACGGATACTACCTAAGCGCTGGGAAACAACTTCACTGCTTCCTTTCCTGTGATGTCTCCTGGTTGTTTTGTTTTGGAGGGGGATTGTCTGAAGCTCATTCTATAGCAGATTCCTCAGCAAGGGCTCATGAGAGCAGTAGTTCAGTTCTTATACTATTCCTAACTCTTCGTCTGTGGTTGTTATACTTGCAGCTAAGTTTGGGTAGAAAATTCCATCCTTGAGTTCCTTAAATATGCTACTCCATGGATTTTCTTCAATCACCTAATTTCTGATCTAATTCTGATTTATGTTTTCTTTCCTATCCTCTATCATTTAAACCATTTTTTTTACCTTGTTTTGAAATAATGGTGTAGAGTTTTCATCTATTTTTGTAGGCTTTGGGGGGCATGTTTTCATCACAGGGACATTATTCTGTTCCTTGTTTTTCCCTTAGAAAAACTTGGCTGAATTTTATTTTGCTTGGTTTCTTGTTTTGTTTTTTTGTTTTTGTTTTTAATGAAATAAGTTTTCCTGTACTTTAAAAGGGAGAGCCCAGGATAGTTTTTCCAACTGCATGATTCTCGAACTCTCCCTTCTGCTGTTTTCACAACGTGATTTTTAAAAACTAGCCTTCCCGTCCGTAAGACTGCCTAAGTTGTCATCAGTCGCTTTTTACCTGGACACTTTCTTTCTTCTCCCCTATTGTCCCATCCTGTTCAATTTGGATCCTGCTTCCAGCAGCTTTCCTCAGTGTGAAGATCTGTTTTGGAACAGAGATTTGGTTTGCTCGCTTCAAGAGTTTAGAAGGCCCAGACTGCTTTAGCATCATCCTACGGAATCGTTTCCAGTCCCCTTATATTCACCTATGAACCAGATCCTGCAAAGAACACCTACCCAATCTCACGGCTACCCTGACCGGCTTGGTGGCCTTTCCAGCAAGTTGAGGGATTTCCTCTTCTCAAGCCATCAGCTGTGCTGTTTCCTTTCCTCTGCTTCCTCACACATAGTTACTAACCCTACCAGAATCTCATAGTTGTTGGTAGTCTGTCCTTACCTGCTAGTATAGGGGGGTTTGTGGAGGAACCTGGCTTGTTGTAGCTGCTCTCTGTGGGTTGCGATTTTGATATCCCAGTTGCTCTGTTTTTATGGAGAGATGAATGAACAATGCGACTGCTGCCACCATCTTTTAGGAATCTGTTTCCTGAAGTCTGTATTTTTTAATTTAAACTAATTATTGCTCAAGGTCTACTTCAGAATATGATGAACTGGGGCTATTAGTCATTCTAACAAAAAGGTAGTAAAATACCAGTGATCTTTAGACTGTAGTTCTGGGAAGCGTGGGCGATGTATGTGTGTATGCATGTCTGTGTGTGTACAGGCACCTCTGTTTTCCTTTCCTCACCCCACTTTAAACAGAGGGGATCCAGTATAGATCCAGTATAGATGAAGTATTTTGTCTGAAGAAAAGATTACGTGGTTAGAACTGTCTGAACATCACTGTTCAGGAATCATCTTTTAAAATCAGTATTTAAAACATAAGTGAAGTGAACTGACTCCTAAAACAGATTTAGTATTTGCAGAGATAAATTGAACCAAGAGCCACAATCAAAGGTGAAGCAAAAAACATATCTTTTAATAATCCCTCCTGTTTTTCAAAGGCTTGAGGAGAAGACATACATTTATTACATTCCTTTACGTTTCTGTTAACAGTTTTTATTGGTCTTACTTTTCTCCAATTGACTATCTGTTGCCTGCATATCAACTATGGTATAGAATGTGGTTCTTAAATTGTCCAACTACTTACTTAGAACAAATGTGAAAATTTAAAGCGACACATGCTTAAAGTAATCTCAGAAATCATCAACCAAATTTGATTTTTTTCTACTTTGTATTATCTATTTAAAATTGCAATTTCCCTTATAGATGTTACGAACGAAATGTTGATAAGACCAACTTTAGAAAAAATAAAAACCAAACCGTAAGTGTCAGTGTTTGTGCAGGAAGATGGGACCCCCTCCTGGGTAAGCCAGAGATCCTGGTGTGCACTCCAGGGTACCACACGCCCATGGAATTGGACCCCATGGACCTGCCTCTCACCCCCTGGATCAAAGAGACCGGGATTTGTAACCCTTTTGTAAGCAGAGAGATTTTCATGTCCCTAGATGGTAAGACCCCCAGGAAGCAAGGAGGGCAGTTATCACAGTGCCACACTGTAGTTCTGGCAAACCAGGAAAGAAAAGGGTAGGCTGCAGGGCAATAATTCTTCCAGAGACCTACAAGGTCCAACGTCAAGATCTATTGGTGGATTCCAATCCATTAGTTGGAATCTCCATATTTGACCACTGGTAAACATGACCTTCCCAGGAAGCCTCTAATTACTGTAATGTTCTTAAGTTTTCCTGCCTGATACATACCAGCTTCTTTAACCTGAAGACTCAGATTAGTACTACTTGGGTCTTGTAACATCTGTCTGCAGAGCAACATGCCAGCTCTGTAACCCCAGGCATTGTAAACCCTTATCCAGAAACTTGCCCGGAAGGGACAATACTGAAGGACTGTGTGCATAGAAAAGTTGTGAAAATAAAGAAAAAGAAAACTGTGATTTTGTGTTTATTTTAGAAATCAGAGGACTTTAAGGAAAAACATACAGATTGGCAGTCGATTACATTTGTCTCTTCTATAGGCAGAATCCTTCAATGAAAAATGGAGTGAATCAACGTTACATTCTCTCGAAACTTGTTTAATCATGTATAATACTAAGGAGAAGTCAAACTTGACACGTGTATTACAAAATATAGCTCTTCTTCTGCCAATGAATTAATTGCTCGTCAGCTTGACAGGCTCAACTCTGTTTTCAGTTATTACTGAGGTACTTGACCATCCTAAGGGTGCAAATACATAAGTTCTTAGTGGGCAGAATGGAACTGCAAAACTCAAGGGGAAGATGCCACAGAGGTCCACCAGTATGACGACAAAGGCGAAGCCATACTGTCAGTGAGAAAAATATTTTACTAATGACTAATGCAGTTTAGATGTATCCACTTTTTGCTGCAACAGTTTCTTTTAGGTAAATTAAAGATCCCTAATGAGCTTTAAAAAACAGTATTAAGAATTCTTTGGTGGTCCAGTGGTTAGGGCTCCGTTCTTCCACTGCAGGGGACAGGGGTTCCATTTATGGTTGGGGAACTAAGATCCCACATGTTGCGTGGCACGCCCAAAATAGTAATAATAAAATAAATAAATAAATAAATAAAACAATATCCTTTACCTCCTATCTTCTCTCTGAGGTAACTGACATAGAAGGTTAGAGCTCAAAGGGATTTTGGTGATTCTCTAACTGAAGTCCGTCACTTTACAACTGAAGCAACATTGATCCATAGAGGTTTATTTAAAAATAAACACAACATTTATGCATCACTGAATCCCTTTGCTGTCCATCTGAAACTAACACAACATTATTAATCAACTATGCTCTAATATAAAATAAAAAGTTAAAAAAATTAAATAAACACACCACTTAGTGTGTGCCCACAACACCAGGCACCAACGCACACGTTCTGAAGTAACCCTAGCAGCTCTGAAGGATTTCATCATGCTCAGTTTAGAGATGAAGAGTTCAGGAGACAGATGACTCTACCGAGAACACATATGCAGTGAGCCAGTTCCAGACCCAAGATTTAAATCTGTAACGTTTTAGCAATTGTGTCGTCTGGTTCCCCACTCCCCTGGATCCCCTCAATTTCACAACTAATGTTAAGTGACCCTCCCAAGGTCATGCAACTAGAGTAATATTTGAATCCAGGTCTTCTGACATCAGGGATTTAGTGTATTTTCCCTTCTCCATTTCATTTTCATTATTGGGTAGTTAGGTACCTCCCTCAATGAAGTAGACTTTAATACTATTTCTTAGTGACTCCTATGAGTAAAGTACCATGGTAGATGTTCAGTGTAGCATAACTGTCCCCAAAGTAAATGGATCAGAATGTGCCATGCTCTTATTTCACTTTATGACCACCACTTTTCCATTTTCTCAGTGGGTCTGATTTAATGTCCTCTTTCATCATCATCATCATCATCATTATCATTATTATTACTATTTTGGCATTAAGCCAGATAATTGTGAATATAGAAATTGTGTAATATAGAAAAAGTATAGGATACAGAGTTCTTTGCCCTCGAGTACTTAAAATTTGGTTGGAGAAACTGAGATCTGAATAAAGGAGTTAGAGGGACTTCCCTGGTGGTGCAGTGGATTTCATGCTCCCCGGCCCGGGTTCGATCCCTGGTCAGGGAACTAGATCCCACACGCATGCTGCAACTAAGGAGCCGGTGAGCCATGACTAAGGAGCACACCGGCGCAACCAAATAAATAGAATAAATACATAAAATAAAAAATGAATAGAGGAATTAGTAGAAAAACAACCGTTAAACTGTGTCAACTAGAAGTCCAGATAAAACAGAGTAAAGACTGACATACAAAGGGTAGATGGCACGCAGGACCGACAAGAAGGCCTGGGATGGGGGAAGGCAGGAGACAGGGCTTGAGAAGGGACAGGAGGTGAGTGGCACAGTTCAGAATGGTCTGTGTGGAGCCAGGGAAGGACACTCTGCAGAAGTTCATGAAAGTAGGCTGCCTGGAAGTGCAGTGAGGCTTGGAACATCCGGGTTCCACAACCGTAATTTATGGAGTCATTGTCGACGACTGAAAATAAAACTAATAGTTACCATCTATTACTCCCTTTATAGTCCTCCACATTAACCTTGATTGCAATTCCATTAAATAAGGATTGTCAGGCCCATTTTCAATTGGTGGAACTGAGGCTCGCTCAAGGCATCTTGCCCAAAGCCACAGGAAAAGTAAGTGGAGGCTCAGTCTTCCAAACCATGTCTGCTGGATGCCAAACCCCACACTATTTCTGGCAGTTATTTCTCCATGAAAACCAACAGATTAAACAACCAAAAATTTCACCAAAGCACAAATCTTAGGCTTTCGACTTAAATTATTTTCAGCCATAACACCACAAAGGGAAAAACACACTTAAACGATCAAAAGCCAAGGAAAGTAAACCTTACAGCCTGAGGTTTCTCTTGCAGCCAGATTCAAAAACTATAAGCACATGTAATGAAGTATATTATATGACCAATAGTTACTGTGAAATCCCAACAGAGCATACATTTCACGTTTAACAGAGCACTTACATTCCTTGTGGCCACCTTAACTGACTAATTTTTTCAGGAAAAAAGTGCTTTGAAGTTTTATCTCAGACTTTTCCATAGTAACATCTCATTTAAATTACCAAGAAAAAGAACTGCTGTTTTGCATTCATTTTGCAAACACATCACAGTGAACTCTATGGAGCCTCTGCAATTTTGAAAGAGCTGGCAAATAATAAATATATTGTTGTAAGAGAAATAAGGAAAGAAGACTCAGAGGTTAACTGTTATTTTGAAACAAGACCAAAAATCCTGTCAAGAGTTTACTATAATGCAAAGAAGAAACAATCCAAAGCTTTCATGAGAGACTGTCACAAAAGCAAGAATCACCAAGACTTCATTACACAGGACGCAACACTGTAGAAAACTAGCTATGAGCTAATTGTGTATATCATGGGTCAATGCTTTCCACACAGCATTTATATGTGTACCTGTCTATTCAGGTACTAACTCTAGTATACTGCATTTAAAATTTTCTTTCATTTTTTTTTTAAAGAGCAAAATACCTATGTAAGCCCTTTTAAAAAATAAAATATCTAGTTTTGCCTCAATTTAAAAATCATGAAATCATGGCTTTGATATACTAGTTATATACTTTCCCCAATATACATTAAAATTAATATAGGTAATTATACACTCAATGTTTATTCTGTACTACCAGTAATTATTGTGCACACCTCCGGTAGTAAAGCACCATACTTTAAGAGATACCTTTGTAAGGTGTTTTCCTAATAAGGGGACAGTTAAAAAGTATTCCTCTATCACTGTGTAAATTGTTACACAACTCTAAAGAGTGTGAGCTCATACTCATAAATGCACACTAGTGCTTTGAGATGAGAAACTTGGTCAAACTAGAAATTTCTGTAAAATTTGAGGCATGCTACGTAACTCTCAGTTACGGTTAAACAAATACATTTTTCCATTGATAGCTACTGTTCAAGAGAGCTTTTGTAGGTGTTCAATTAAATCGGTTTAAGGAACTCTTTAAAAATGCCACGATACTTGGCATTAGTTAAGGAAGAAAGCCAGCTGTACTAGAGCCAGGAAGCTGAAGGGTGAGCCAGATTTGGGGATGTAAAGAACAGGGAGAATTCCACAGGCCTGGCCTGGGAAGCAGCAGAAGTGAAGCCCGCTTCTCTTGTTCACTAAAGGATTTCCCATTCAGCCACGGCATCACCACCAGTGGTCTCTGAAGTGCCAGAGTCATACACTTTCATCTTACAGTCTGGTAATGAATTTGTCAGGCACCCTTAACCAGCAAAATCGAATGGGTCCTTTTGTGGGGAAAAGTTATGGCATCACCAGTTCTAAAGTTTTAGACATTTCTGATTTTTGGAGATGAACTATACTATATCTGGTGTGATTTAAATTCCCTTTTGTAGGGGGTAGCTGAGCTGCCTGGGTTCTGGAATCACACAGATCTGAGTTCCGTCTTAGTTCTGGCACCCATTAGCTGTGTGACCTTGGGAAATTCTGTTTCAGTTCTTTCAATGGGGATAAGAACAGTACCTACATCACAGGACTGCTGCGAGGACTCAATCATAGGACATGTAGAAATAGTGCTCAAAGAATAAAAATAATATGTGGATAATAATAAGAAGTCAATATGTGTTAGCTAGCATTACAAGAAGCAGCATCTCTTTGTATGAGACAAAAATTAAGATGACAATTCGAGTGTCAGTAAAAGCTCGGGTTACAACACACTTGCCTTTCAGAAGATGTTAGGTAAATAATTTTCTAAGATAAAGATGTGTAGCTGTAGTCTTTGAGTCTATAGTGCTAACTGGATCATTTGTATTGGGGATTTCACATATATATGTTCAAAAAACATCTGGTAATTAGTGGAGCATTTTCTCATATATTATCTCATTGGATTCCCACCACAAACCCTAAGTAAGCAGTACAAGTATTATCCACATTCTGTAGATGAGGAAACTGAAGTTCAGAAAGGTGCTTTAATTGTCCCACAATTACAGTAACTGGAGAAGCACTTCTCACTACATCACCTTTGCCTTTAATAGCTGCTACTTGTTCACACTTACTAAAGAAATGAGTGTTACATAATTAAATGTTGATTTAAGATGATTGTTAATTTGTTTTGTTTGGATGTAAGTAGAATTTACGAAGTATTTTTCAGCACAATAAAATTTCTAAATGAATTCTAATGGATGTATATATAGTTCTCTCTCTATCCTTATTAGGTTCTAGAATAGTATCCTGTTTGGAAGGCCCTAGAAAGAAATGCAAACATGTATATCAATAGTTGATGTTATTCAGATGCTAAATAGACATCCTTCCTAGATTGGCTTACTGCTCCAGAGCCAAGTTATTCTAGAACACTGCAATCATATGGTAGTGTAACTAAGCTGTTTTTCATGAAAGGTAGGATACTGGCTTTATTTTGTCTCCTTGGAAAAAAGTAGCAAGCACATTTAAATCCTGTGGATTAAACAGTCAATCTACCACCTACACAAAATACGTTGACAATATTGTTGACTGCACAGGTCAGGTTCTGGCTTACCCTTCAAAGACCATCCTTGTTACTGTTACAGAGGATTGTTCTCTTGTGCTACGGCCAGGCTAAGCTCCTCTGCCAGAGTTGTCAATTTTCTGCTAAATGTAAGCCAGGGCTTTAAGACCCTTCAAGGTATCACATGCCCACAACAGTGATTTGCGATATGCAAACAATCTTTCCAGGAAGGTCAATGTTCATATGTTCTGTACATTTTAATTTATCAAGAATATTATGATCTTTAACATATTTATTAAAATTGGTTTAATGAAAATGGCTAGCATTAATCCCTCTGATTCTTGAGTTGAAAACAGAGGACCAGGTGATGTTACAATAAATGACAGTCACTCATCATGAAGGAGTTTATAACTGTACTGGAATAAACTTAAAATGGGTTTAGTCTGAAATGTAATGAGGTGGCTGATGGTTACTATATTATGCTGGGTAGTAATTAAGGAGAAATAATAAGTAACTTAGGTACCGGTTTTTAAATGCCAGCCAAAAATTAAAAAAAACAATGGGGAGGAAAGAGAGCAGCTCATCAGATGCAGAAGCTACTCTGTGCAGACGTCTGGCATCCTGGGACCCAGGAGCTCAGGCCATCTCAAGTCACTGGCAAGAGGGTCTCATAGCCCAAATGTTCTATGAGACTTGGACTGAGGGTCACAGCTACTTCTGGTTACTAGGAGTCCCTGTACGGCAGACACCAAGTCTTGGGTCTCTCCCTGGCTTACAGTGATGCCATATCTTCTCTGATGTGAGAAGTTAAACTGACTTGGATATCTAGGTTACAGGCTCAGATTCTCCTTCCTAATTCCAGGTTGACTAGAATTCTCCCAATTAATATGGTTTAAATAGGAAAGGTTGCTATAGGGTGGGGCCACTTGTCAACCTGCCTTAAAAGTGGTTTAGTTTAGTGGATTATCAACTTTTCTCTCTCAGCACCCTTATGTGAGTGTTTTAGGGGAGGAAAAAGACTGAGCGGTAAATTCTGAGTAAGAGGCACTTATAAGAAAAGGTAGGTCTTTTAAGGAACCTCCACAGTGGCTGCACCAATTTACATTCCCACCAACAGCGCAGGAGGGTTCCCTTTCCTCCACACCCTCTCCAGCATTTATCGTTTGTTTACTTTTTGATGATGGCCATTCTGACCGGTATGAGGTGGTACCTCACTGTAGTTTTGATTTGCATTTCTCTAAAAATTCACGACGTTCACATGATCCAGCAATTCAACTCCTGGGCATATATCGGGAAAATACGAAAACTCTAATTCGAAAACGACGCATGCACCCCAGTGTTCACAGCGGCCCTATTCACAATAGCCAAGACATGGAAACAACTTAAATGTCCATCAAGAGATGAATGGATAAAGATGTGGTGTATACACACACACACACACACACACACACACACACACACACACACACACTGGAATACTACTCAGCCATAAAAAACAATGAAAATTTGCCATTTGCAGCAACATGGATGGACCTAGAGATTATCATACCAAGGAAGTAAGTCAGACAGGGAAAGACAAATACCATGTGATATCACTTACATGTAGAATCTAAAAAAATGATTCAAATGAATTTATTTACAAAACAGAAACAGACTCACAGACATAGAAAACAAACTTATGGTCACCAAAGGGGGAAGCGGGGAGGGATAAATTAGAAATTCGGGATTAACAGATACACACACTATTATATATAAAACAGATAAACAACAAGGACCTACTGTACAGCACAGGGAACTATATTCAATATCTTGTAATAACCTATAATAGAAAAGACTCTGAAAAAGAATATACATATACATACATATATATGTGTGTGTATATACATATATAAAACAATCACTTTGCTGCACACCTGTAACACTGTAAATGAATTATACTTCTATAAAAAAAGAAAGAAAAGGCAAGTCCTTCAGGAATGGAACATTTAATAACTGCAACACTTGTTGACCCCTTCTAGGTGTGTGTATGGCATCTCCCCTATAGACAGCCTTAACCATCTAATTTGCAATAAGAATAATTTATTATACTGTCTTCTATATGCCAGGCACTGTTATGTGCACTTTACATCCCAATCAGGATGGGGTGCTATTATACACCATCCTGTTTTTACAGACAAGGAAACTGAGGTCCAGAGAGGTTCAGTAACTTGCTCAAGGTCACACTGACGCTAAGTGGCTCCAGAGTCCTTGACCGATAAGTTACCTGATCGCTGTAAAAGAACTCTTCTATCAGATATGCAGACAGAAGAGTGTAAGAGACAGTGAGGGATGCAAAAGATGAGGTGGATGGGCATCAAAAGCAATCTTCTTCCATGTTGATATTTGGTCGAGAATTGGTCTCGTTCTTTCCACGCCCTAGAAGTGCCCAGGTATCACTGAACTCTTGTTTTGTCTCTAATTCCACACATTCCCCTCCTGTCTGCTGAGACTGGTGTGGACCTAGCACCCAGGAGTGGGGCAAGACCATTAGTTTCCTGAGCTGGGGTGCAGAAACCTGAGGACTCAGCCTGGGTCATGCAGGGCACAGGAGCGTGAGAAGCTGTAGTTTTTCATCACACATTATCACATGCCTGTGTAGATAGTTAAAAACTATCAATGGAGACCAAGGCAGGAGATCCATTGCTCTTTCAAAATAAACAATAATCTCTGGCATTTGTTACCACATAAAGAGAATCAGCATTTTAAGCTTGTGTCCTACTTTAGATGGGCAGCTTGAAAGTACTCCTCCTCCAAAATTCTAACAGACGTTCTTGATACACATTTGGTAACAAAGGCATACAGTCACACACAATTCTTAGCAATATGAAGAATAAGCAGCATATAAAGTAGAGAAAACATTAGACAATGAAGACATCCAGTTGGAATCAATACCATACAGTGACAGCAACAGGGAGACAGTTTTGAATTATGCTGTGTATCAATATAATATTTCATACTGAATTATGCTAATCTTGTATTAGTAGAAATGAAAAATATGTTACACTGTATTCCAAGTAAATCCCAGAGTAGGGTATTTATGACGAATCAGTTCACTCCCAAGTTTACACTGCAACCAGAACTGGATGGAATTACAGTTTGTTATAATTTCAGAAAACCCTATATAGTAGATGAAAATCACGTTTAATATAAATGTCACATCATATAGTCATTTTATTCTCGAAGTAACAGTTTTATTGGAGTACTGTGAGCTTTCAGAATATGCAATGTAATCAAGACATTTCAAGTAGAAATATATTCACTTCGTATTTAAAATGTAACAAATATGCAATAGCATAATCATGGGAATATGATGAATTCTTCTAATGCTAGAAATATCTGTCTTGTAGATTACATGGAAAGAACACAAGTTGTGGCTTATTATATCAACTAAAATAAATAAGAAATGAAAGTCATGATATTTTATCCATATGAAAAATCCTTTTAAACGGAAATGATACTAATGGTAACTAGAAAATTGTTCAGAATACTATGGTCTATGAATAGATGCCTACTTTACTTGACTAGTATGAATTTATAATTTCCTAACATGAATATATAAAAATTCTTATTTCTTATTTTTACAAATATCTTTGAGTCAAGAATCAAGAACACACTGCAGCACAGCTTAAGACCTGATATTCATTTACTGGTTAGTTTCAATTTAATAAACTAAAGACAACAACATCTGAATCAAAACTACCTAGCGAACTTCAGCTAATTATGGCAAAATGGAGCAAAGATCACACACAGTGTTAATCAGCACACTTGCTTTGTGGTTGCCTTCTAGGTCCGTCACCAGCAACTTGTGGGTTTGGAGTTCCATTTACAGTGGTGGTGCTGGATTTACAGGGGCTCATCTAAATTGTTTCTCCAGCCCTCCTGAACACGGCGCACATTTTTTTTTGCGGTACGCGGGCCTCTCACTGTTGTGGCCTCTCCCGTTGCGGAGCATAGGCTCCGGACGCGCAGGCCCAGCGGCCATGGCTCACGGGCACAGCCGCTCCACGGCATGTGGGATCCTCCTGGACCGGCGCACGAACCCGTGTCCCCTGCATCGGCAGGCAGACTCTCAACCACTGCGCCACCAGGGAAGCCCCCGGCACACATTTTAAGAAAGCAACCTTGGGCCAACTCTGTGGTTGATGGCCTTGAAACTGTTTCAACTTAGACTAACAGAAGCAGTGTACGACTGTGGACAGACATGAAATTTAGTGCTTGTACAACTGGTTTTCCCCTTCTACCAATCACTGCTGTGAGAGCCTCAGTTTCCTTATCTAGAAAATGAAAATAGTAAAACCCATCAGTAGTTTTCTGTGGAAATTAAAGTATTTTGTGAATTACGCAATATTGTAAGAATTTCCAGCACCTAAAACAATAGGCTATGTTCACGTAGACACAGTACATGGTCAAAAGATGGATGAATGTAATGATTCCTTGAAATTAATATAGTAACTTAGTAATTAAGCATATTGTTTTGTTCAGGTATTTGCTTCTCCTTGGAATGTCCTTCACCACTTTCACTTCCTTCAGCCTAGGCATGTCCAAATTTTTACGATCCTTTAAGGCCAAGCTCAAAAACCATCTCTTCCAAAATCACTCCAATAATAACCTTGGTGGACAAAAATCTCTCCTTCCTGTAATTACCAAAGAGCTTTGTATTATCCTCATCCTCCTTATATTATTTTTCTATATATTTAATCTCCTCTGATTATATATCAATAAAGATTATAGCATGCTGTCAAACATCTGATTAATCCTAATAATAGTAATAGTAATGATAATAAGAAGCTCTAGAGGGCTTATTATACACCAAAAATCATATACAGTAAGTCCCCTACATATGAACAAGTTCTGTTCCAACAGCACGCTCATAAGGCCAATTTGTTCTTAAGTCCAACAAAATTAGCCTAGGTACCCAACTAACACAGTTATATAGCACTGTACTGTAATAGTTTTATAATACTTTTCACACAACTAATACGTAAAAAGCAAACAAACATAAAATAAAGAAAACATTTTTAATCTTACAGTGCAGTACCTTGAAAAGAACAGTAGTGCAGTACAGCAGCTGGCATCCAGGGGCTGGCATCGAGGGAACAGGCAGGAAGAGTTACTGACTGGAGAAGCAGGAGGTGGGAGATGGAAGAGCTGAAGGATCGTCAGCAATAGGGGGCGGAGGGCAAGCCGCAGTGTCACTCACGCCTGACGTTGGTGGCACAGGATCTGGTTCCTTGCTAGATTCAATTCTATCCACCCTCTTGAAAAAACGATCCAGTGATGCCTGGGTAGTAGCTCTTTTTTTCTCGTCATAGATGACACGGTAGCCCTGGGTTGCATCCTGAGCAGGTGCTGCAACCTTCGCGTACCGTTCTACATTCACATCCCGTGTCTCAAAAACTAACAGCGCCGCCTCAAATAAAGAAAATCCCCTGCCATTTCCTGCGTTGGGCATCTCTTCGTTTCTTCAGTTACTTCTTCTTCCTCTTGCCTCTCTTCGTCCTTTCTCTGGGCCTCCAATTCCATCAGGTCTTCATTAGTAAGCCCCATACTTGCATCTTTGAAAGCTCACAACTTGAAGGTTTGTATGTAGGGGGCTTACTGTAGAGTTTGAGAGTGTTTTATATAACCTACAAGGTAGGTACCACTACCACTTTATAGATGAGGAAACAGGAGACAGAGATGGTAGGGCCAGGGTTTGAGCCTGAACACTAAGCTAAACCACCTGCATACTGCACGGCAGGCCAAGGAGGCACAGTGACGATCAGGTCATCTAGGTGGTTGTGATTTGGCAGAGACCTGAACCCAGGTCTTCTGACTTCAACTCCAGCATTTTCTGATGCACTTTACCTGTATCTCTGGCTTTCACACTGACTCCAACTGTGTGCCAAAGGACCTCCGAGACGCAGCTCAACAGCTGAAAGTGCCCACCAATCACAGCTGGTCCAAATCATAAAATAACTTGGGAAGTGTCACCCACTGGGTTGCTGCTGCCCAGCACTGCCATGAAGGTGACAGCCAGCTTAGTCACTAACCTCCCTGCCAGAAAGTTGGAGATACACACCTGACCCCGCCCAAACTCACAGGATTTGAAACCAAGGGGAATAAAAACCTTTCAGCCAGCAGTCCCCAGTCTTTTTGGCACCAGGGACTAGTTTCATGGAAGACAGTTTTTCCACAGACCGGGGAGTGGGGAGGAGATGGTGCAGGGATGATTCAAGCGCGTTACATTTATTGTGTACTTTATTTCTATTATTATTACATTGTAACATATAATGAAATAA
>NC_041214.2:46160202-46163908 GCF_002837175.3 Physeter macrocephalus | reverse complement strand
TTTTGCGGTACGCGGGCCTCTCACTGTTGTGGCCTCTCCCGTTGCGGAGCATAGGCTCCGGACGCGCAGGCCCAGCGGCCATGGCTCACGGGCACAGCCGCTCCGCGGCATGTGTGATCCTCCTGGACCGGCGCACGAACCCGTGTCCCCTGCATCGGCAGGCAGACTCTCAACCACTGCGCCACCAGGGAAGCCCCCGGCACACATTTTAAGAAAGCAACCTTGGGCCAACTCTGTGGTTGATGGCCTTGAAACTGTTTCAACTTAGACTAACAGAAGCAGTGTACGACTGTGGACAGACATGAAATTTAGTGCTTGTACAACTGGTTTTCCCCTTCTACCAATCACTGCTGTGAGAGCCTCAGTTTCCTTATCTAGAAAATGAAAATAGTAAAACCCATCAGTAGTTTTCTGTGGAAATTAAAGTATTTTGTGAATTACGCAATATTGTAAGAATTTCCAGCACCTAAAACAATAGGCTATGTTCACGTAGACACAGTACATGGTCAAAAGATGGATGAATGTAATGATTCCTTGAAATTAATATAGTAACTTAGTAATTAAGCATATTGTTTTGTTCAGGTATTTGCTTCTCCTTGGAATGTCCTTCACCACTTTCACTTCCTTCAGCCTAGGCATGTCCAAATTTTTACGATCCTTTAAGGCCAAGCTCAAAAACCATCTCTTCCAAAATCACTCCAATAATAACCTTGGTGGACAAAAATCTCTCCTTCCTGTAATTACCAAAGAGCTTTGTATTATCCTCATCCTCCTTATATTATTTTTCTATATATTTAATCTCCTCTGATTATATATCAATAAAGATTATAGCATGCTGTCAAACATCTGATTAATCCTAATAATAGTAATAGTAATGATAATAAGAAGCTCTAGAGGGCTTATTATACACCAAAAATCATATACAGTAAGTCCCCTACATATGAACAAGTTCTGTTCCAACAGCACGCTCATAAGGCCAATTTGTTCTTAAGTCCAACAAAATTAGCCTAGGTACCCAACTAACACAGTTATATAGCACTGTACTGTAATAGTTTTATAATACTTTTCACACAACTAATACGTAAAAAGCAAACAAACATAAAATAAAGAAAACATTTTTAATCTTACAGTGCAGTACCTTGAAAAGAACAGTAGTGCAGTACAGCAGCTGGCATCCAGGGGCTGGCATCGAGGGAACAGGCAGGAAGAGTTACTGACTGGAGAAGCAGGAGGTGGGAGATGGAAGAGCTGAAGGATCGTCAGCAATAGGGGGCGGAGGGCAAGCCGCAGTGTCACTCACGCCTGACGTTGGTGGCACAGGATCTGGTTCCTTGCTAGATTCAATTCTATCCACCCTCTTGAAAAAACGATCCAGTGATGCCTGGGTAGTAGCTCTTTTTTTCTCGTCATAGATGACACGGTAGCCCTGGGTTGCATCCTGAGCAGGTGCTGCAACCTTCGCGTACCGTTCTACATTCACATCCCGTGTCTCAAAAACTAACAGCGCCGCCTCAAATAAAGAAAATCCCCTGCCATTTCCTGCGTTGGGCATCTCTTCGTTTCTTCAGTTACTTCTTCTTCCTCTTGCCTCTCTTCGTCCTTTCTCTGGGCCTCCAATTCCATCAGGTCTTCATTAGTAAGCCCCATACTTGCATCTTTGAAAGCTCACAACTTGAAGGTTTGTATGTAGGGGGCTTACTGTAGAGTTTGAGAGTGTTTTATATAACCTACAAGGTAGGTACCACTACCACTTTATAGATGAGGAAACAGGAGACAGAGATGGTAGGGCCAGGGTTTGAGCCTGAACACTAAGCTAAACCACCTGCATACTGCACGGCAGGCCAAGGAGGCACAGTGACGATCAGGTCATCTAGGTGGTTGTGATTTGGCAGAGACCTGAACCCAGGTCTTCTGACTTCAACTCCAGCATTTTCTGATGCACTTTACCTGTATCTCTGGCTTTCACACTGACTCCAACTGTGTGCCAAAGGACCTCCGAGACGCAGCTCAACAGCTGAAAGTGCCCACCAATCACAGCTGGTCCAAATCATAAAATAACTTGGGAAGTGTCACCCACTGGGTTGCTGCTGCCCAGCACTGCCATGAAGGTGACAGCCAGCTTAGTCACTAACCTCCCTGCCAGAAAGTTGGAGATACACACCTGACCCCGCCCAAACTCACAGGATTTGAAACCAAGGGGAATAAAAACCTTTCAGCCAGCAGTCCCCAGTCTTTTTGGCACCAGGGACTAGTTTCATGGAAGACAGTTTTTCCACAGACCGGGGAGTGGGGAGGAGATGGTGCAGGGATGATTCAAGCGCGTTACATTTATTGTGTACTTTATTTCTATTATTATTACATTGTAACATATAATGAAATAATTATACAACTCACCATCATGCTAACAGGAGGCGGAGCTCAGGCGGTACTGTGAACGATGGGGAGCGGCTGTAAATACAGATGAAGCTTTGCTCACTTGCCCGCATCTCACCTCCTGCTGTGTGGCCTGGTTCCTAACAGGCCACGGACCAATACTGGTCCATGGCCCGGGGGTTGGGGACCCCTGCTTTTAGCTATTCAGAATAAAATTATTTAGCACAAAGTAAACTTTATATTTTCTTCTTTTCCTTGTGATCATTTAAAACTAACAAAATTATTTGATTCGTTATACAGAAAAGATGCTGAGAGAAGGGGGCTTCATTCTGGTCTGTGGTGTTCCCAGATCACAGAAGTTCTGAGGAATACAGAATTAAGATAGGCAATGTAGCTCTTTGCTAGCAGACCTTCTTCAGAAACTTCCCTTACAACCTACAATTGGGCTTCCCTGGTGGCACAGCGGTTGCGCGTCCGCCTGCCGATGCAGGGGACACGGGTTCGCGCCCCGGTCTGGGAGGATCCCACATGCCGCGGAGCGGCTGGGCCCGTGAGCCATGGCCGCTGAGCCTGCGCGTCCGGAGCCTGTCCTCCGCAACGGGAGAGGCCACAGCAGAGGGAAGCCCGCGTACCACAAAAAAACAAAAAACAAACAAAGAATATCCATCTTATATATTAATATATATGCGACTACTATGTTGTTTTTTTTTTTTTTCAAAAATATACGTTTACATGAGGGATTTCACATATAGCAAACACTATCACTATAAAACATGTGGGATCCACGTTGGTTAAACCAGGTTTTTTTTCTCTTTTCTGTCTGGGTTCCAGGGTCTCTTCTACCTAGTATGTATCCTAGATACTTTTTGGAAGCGGGTGGGTGAAGACACACTATGACAGTGGCACTGTCTGTCAGATAAGAAGTAGCCAAAAAACCCAATCTAGGTGTAAAGGATAGCAGCTAAACTATAATTCTGTGTTCAATGCAGATAATGGAGAGTTAACTATATACCATATTTTCTTGGTTCATTCTGTTCAATTATGCTGTATTATTTTCTTATGACAAAAAAACATTTTCAACCTGTATGTCCTTAAAATGGAAAGAGTGCTGCCAACAGCCAATGGCTGGCTGGCCCAAAGAATGACATTTTCAGGGCTTGCCTGGTGGCCAAGTGGTTGAGAGTCTGCCTGCCGATGCAGGGGACGCGGGTTCGTGCCCCGGTCCGGGAAGATCCCACATGCCACAGAGCGGCTGGGCCCGTGAGCCATGGCTGCTGAGCCTGCGCGTCTGGAGCCTGTGCTCCGCAACGGGAGAGGCCACAACAGTGAGAGG
>NC_041214.2:46099777-46159265 GCF_002837175.3 Physeter macrocephalus | reverse complement strand
GTTCGCGCCCCGGTCTGGGAGGATCCCACATGCCGCGGAGCGGCTGGGCCCGTGAGCCATGGCCGCTGAGCCTGCGCGTCCGGAGCCTGTCCTCCGCAACGGGAGAGGCCACAGCAGAGGGAAGCCCGCGTACCACAAAAAAACAAAAAACAAACAAAGAACCTACAATGGCCGAGGCATGGATAATTGGCTCACGCGCTGAGTTTGTGCAGCAGCCCTCAGAGCGATAGAAAGGTTCGTACAGAGGCCCTGGGGGTGTTTATGTAGCTCCCCTACTGTAAAATAGCATTTGCTTTTCTTTTTTCCTCCTCATATTTCGGTTCATGTATATGTTGCTTCACAATCATGCGTGCATTTGTAAACATGTTATGGTTCTTTTAGCACTCACTTGTTTTCTCAGCTCAGAAGCCTAAGCAGAGCTAAAATGTATCAGTTAAGCAACCTTTAATGAAAGCTGAACCAATTCTGAGTGTAATTCAGCTATATGCATTGGTTACAAGTTTTGCTCTTAGGGTCTCTCATCTTTCTTAGCCACATCTGAGCAGAGTGCTTATGAAAGAAAAAAAATCATTATGTTTTAGATAACTGAAGGATGAAAAATAAATTTCAAGAACATGAGTCCCAGGAGCCCAGGCTGGCCTTTATGGAACTTCCCATGGTTAGATTTATTAAAAAAACAAAAAATGCTGGCAGGCTTTGAAAACATAACAGGGGTCAATAACTTGTGAGCACACCCACAATCTGTGTTTAGTTTCAATGTGTGTGGCACCACAATTAAGGCAGGAGAGATCTAGTTCACACCACCACTTGCAAAAGATGAGGTGGAATCTGAGTTATTAAATCAGCCTGTACGTAAAACATAGGCAACTGGTGATTACATTACTTTTTGATTTACTCATATTTACTTGACTAGTTTGGCAGACGCAAAAGGCACTTCCGGGACTTCCCTGGTGGTCCAGTGGTTAAGACTCTGCGCCCCAATGCAGGGGGCCCGGGTTCGATCCCTGGTTAGGGAACTAGATCCCACATGCATGCCGCAACTAGGAGTTCGCGTGCCACGACTAAGGAGCACACCAGCCACAACCGAGACCCGCGTAACCAAAAAAAAGGCGCTTCCTATTGGCGTTTAAGTTGGCACTGACAGTTCAGATAGGTAGCTGAATTGCTTAATTTCAGCTCTGTTGACAGTTCTGTCCCTCGACTTACTCTGCACGCCGGGAAGCCTTTTGGAAAGCCAACGTTTCAGGTCTCCCAGAAAGAGGAGAGAGCAAAACCTGCAGTCAGCTGTTTCTTGGCAGGGATAGGCCTGACTATGGCAGAAAGCTAGGACGAGCCTAGTGAGCTCTTAGACTTCTTTGGAATCAAGTCCCCACCCTTGGCCTCAGTGACTTGAGAGAATCTCTGACACATCCATCAAGGAGCAAAGCACACTGCCACATGGAACCCAAGCAGACCAGAAATGTTCCTAACATCTCCTGTGCAATGTGAAGAATCTGAGATCAACTGCAGCTAGATTAGTAAATACACTGTACAGCTTAAAAGGAGGTAGGCTTTTCTTTTAGTGTTTGCATTTTATGCAGTTTAAGAAACTTGGCACCTTAAGACTCTCACATAGTTCAAATACAGCTTGAAAAGCACTGTTATTCTAGGTGTGTTTACACAGCATTATTTCTCATGTAAGCATACCTGTACATCACCCAAAAGTGAAAGGCGCTGTCAGATGACCCTGGAAGCAGGCTGGGGCATGGACTATGCTCTCTGGTTTATGAGGTGACAGTTCTTGTCCTTATGTAGGCGAAGGCGCTAGCGTTCCTCCTATCACATCTGCTTGCTAGCTTCCTCTAGCTTAGGACTCTGTTGTCTTAGGCTTTCTGAGAATTTATTCCATAGTTTCTGTTTTAAAGTTCTCTGAGACTAAAGAAGACACGAGGTAGAACATGAGGCTTAAATCAGATTTCAGAGGGCAGATGGAAAGCACTCAGATAGGAGATGCCCTTAAAGGTCTAACCCAGCTCTCAGCTTTTAAAACAGGGACTCCTTTCATGGGTAGCACCATTTCAAATAAACCATTCTTTTTCAAGGCTTTTCTAAAATAATAAACTTTCTAATAATCTGCTATAAATTAATAACTAATAAACATGTCATATAAAGAAGTAAATTATTACATGTAAGTACTACAAAGTTTTAAAAAATCAGCTACAAAGTATTAAAATCAATCAAATTTAAGAGCAGCTAATGAGCATCGAAAAAGCTCATTTGCTTATAAAAAATCCAAATAATACAAAACTGAGGAAAGTAAAACACTGCTGCTTAGTCTTCCCGTTAAGTTGTGTTAGCCTATGATTCTAACAGGTACCTGAACTTAGTGTAAGAATTTTACACAAACTGCAAATAACTCAGAAATGCTGCCTCCCTACTATGAAACTCAAGAGTACAGAAAACTGTTTCTTTAAGGTTATTTTATTTTACAGCAGGCGGCTGAGCTATTTGCTTTCGGTCATTTATCTTCTGTGAGAGCAACTCTGGAGAAGCTCAGGAAGAGGGTCCTCAAGGTATTATTAACATCTTAAAACTTAAGAGATGCTTCCTGGGCCAGTGTGCAAATACACCCTGGAAAGAAAGCTGTGACACTGTGCCCTAGAAGAAAGCTCTGTCGGTTGCCGACAATCAGGAAAACCTATAATTAAAATTTTAATTATTATTTGCTTTGTAAAGTGGCTTACGTGCAATATCTTGATTTATACTCTATTAGGATCTTCAGTGATTTCCCTTCCGGACTCAGAAAGGCTTATAAATGGATTTTTAAAATCCCCAAACTACCAGTTCTACTCATCTAAAATTTGTACCATTTTAAAAAAATTTCTTTTTTCTTCCAGTTTGAGATATAATTGACATACAGCACTGTATAAGCTTAAGGTGTACAGCATAATGACTTGACTTACATACACCATGAAATGATGATCACAATAAGTTTAGTGAACATCCATCATCTCTTACGCTACAAAATTAAATAGAAAAAAATTTTTTTCCTTGTGATGAGAACTCTTAGGATTTAAGTCTCTTAACAACTTTCATATATAATGTATTTGTACTATTTATAAATGAGAAGTGAACACGAAGAGAAAGTATGCTAAAACTTTAATCTTGGGTTTTTTTTGTTGTTAATACTTTGGGTATTTATTCTGCTGAACTTCCTTTAAACCATATTCACACCAACCCTCTCTTTAAAAATGGGTTAAAGATATAAAGTGTTTTCTCTTTTGCTCACAATGAAAAGTAACACACAAAGATCTAGAATTTAATGTACGGGAACAACAGCATTAACAGGCATATGACAAAACAGAGCACTGTGATAGGAAAATGGTAAAATAACACTGTAATAATAAAAAACCATGCCACAAATTACTCTAGGTTCCTTAAAAATTTAGTCTTATAAAAACTTTGTCTTTATGAGATAACCAACCACATCCATTCCCCCCTGCCCTTTAGATATTGCTCTTTTCTTTTTCATTCTTAGCCACTGTCTTAATGAAACATACATCAATTTTTTAAAACCCCACTAACACAGACATTTCTTGTCAAGAGAATATGAACATATTCCTCATAAAAATAATGAAGAATAAAATCTAAATCACTGTAACACAAAGCATACTTCTATGTTTTTCAAGTTGTATAAGTAATTTATTACCATATTACTTTATTTTAGATTTCTTAGAGTGGAAAGTTTGCTTGCTACATTGATAGCAGAGAGAATACAACTTACGCTGCATAATCAAGATTCCTTAAGAGGTAACACAGTTTAGTGGTTAAAAGACTGACTTGCTAGATTCAAATTCTGGTTCTGCCACTGACCAGCTAAGTAACCTTGGCTGAATTACTGTGTATTCCATGCCTCAGCTTCCTCACCTGTAAAATTATGATAATATTATCTCTCAGGGATATTCTGAAGTTGCCATGTTGTGAAAGTTATGTAAGTGCTACCCATTGCTGATCTGATGATTCTTATTTTGGATGCATACACAGCTATGTTAACAAATATAAATAGATGGCATGAGAAAATATGATGTAAGCAATTTTTAAAAATAAACTTTAAGAAATTTTAGAATAATTTTAGAGCTATAGAAAAACTGCACAGATAGTACAGAGAGTTCCCATATACCCCGCACATAATTTCCCTTATTCACATCTTACGGTATAAGCAGTTTTTTTTTTTTGTTTTTTTTTTTTTTGCGGTATGCGGGCCTCTCACTGTTGTGGCCTCTCCCGTTGCGGAGCACAGATTCCGGACACACAGGCTCAGCGACTCCGCGGCATGTGGGATCTTCCCGGACCGGGGCACGAACCCGTGTCCTCTGCATCGGTAGGCGGACTCTCAACCACTGCGCCACCAGGGAAGCCCCAGTGTAAGCAATTTTTAATGATAGCCCAATAATGGAAGGACATTTACTATAGTAGTTAAAACTACAAATTTAATTAACCTGTAATCTCAATAACCCACCTATCAGAACCAAACTTTGAAACTTCTAAGTACTGTATTATAATGAGTACATGCTGAATTTAATGTTTTGGTAATAGCACTGCACTTACTGCACTAATGTAGGATATTTTATAGTCTCATTTAAAAAGGAATAATAAAATGGGAAAGTTATTTTACTGTGTGTGATTACTTCTATATATATATTGAAGTTGCAAATTAAAACGTGTGAAGAAGAAAATAAAGCTGGGATATTTAAACAGATATTACTTCATAATTTTAAGATTGAATTTCTCAAGATCATAAAGTAATTAAAGCTACATACGGGCAATATGGGTGAATACATTTTGAGATGAGAATTTTTAACTTAAGTATTTTCTGACTATTAGAGAATCACATTTACAATAATACATATAATACAAGGAAAATTTTTCTGGGTTATTAAGGGAATAGAGGTAGAGAGGTACACCTGTAGAAATGTTCAAAGACAGCTCAGGCCCATGGCGTTAAATGTAGGCATATTCACTGTCCAATTTAGCAGCCACTAGTCATACATGGAGAATTCAATTTAAATTAATTAAAATTAAACTAAGTTAAAAATTAAATTCCTCGGTTGAACTACATTTCAAGCACTCAGTAGCCACGTGTGGTTAGTGGTTACTGTATTGGAAAGTGCAGCTGTGGAACATTTCCACCACCGCAGAAAGTTCCATGGAACAGAACTGCTCAGATAGCCACAGACTGTTTCACTAATTACACGTAAGCTGAGTCTCAACCAAGAGCCTTCACCTCCTAAGCAAACAATTTCTATTAAACTTGCCAAAATGAAGCAAAGCGACCCAAAGGAGGCTTACATTGCGTTTTCTGAAATGTTTAAGGGGATGAAAGGGAAGAGGGTCTGGCTAATTCTCACATCAGACAAACGGCCACCAAGAAATGGAAAACGTGCTGAGGTCCTCAGAGCCGTGGCTGTACTCACGTGGTGGGGTGGCAGGGGCCAGCGGCCAGGGGGACTCCTCTTCGGGGGTACATGTCCTCACTAGGGGAGGGGCCCCCATATGGGGCCTTCGCACTGGTGGGACCTTCCCCATTATGGGGCTGGGGTTCCTGCCAGTGAAAAATGGGAAATTTCACTGTTAGCCAGCTTTCAGTCTTTCCCTATGTGAGATATTAAAAACGCTGCTTACTGGATTATTCAGTTAATTCAAAACAGGGTTCTATGAGATAAATTCTCAGAACTGATTAACCACGACGTGTGATGATTCTCCCTGCCTCTCAGTCTCCCAGGAAAAATAACCACAGCAGCAGGACTGCGACTGTTCAAATCTTAGATCTAGTCACACACCAAAAAGATTAGACTGAACCAGACAACAGTTTTCCCAATCAAGATAAAAGATAAGGATAATTGTTTTTTAATTATCAGTGATGGGCAGTGGTGGAAAGAGAAAATGTAATCAGATGTAATAAAAACCTCACAAAATTCCACGGCTCCTTATTCTCACCCCATCCAAACGTCTAAAATGAGAGTTAAAAATGAGAAGCAAACGCTTGAATTCCATCCACTTACTTCTCCTGACCGTTTTGTGATTTGGGAGTAATTAATGGTGATCAAATGGTCAAAACAAGGATCTGTTGTCGTTTTTTCAAACAAATTTTAAGAAATCCATGTAAGCAGTTTGTTGATGCCCAATAATGTGGCTAACAATAAAAATCCCCCATGAACGCTTTCATGCACAAAATGTTTTCTACTGGTGCGAGATGAGCATTTTCATGGTTTTAGCTGTAACATGCACACTTATGGTGGAATATTTCTACTGACATTCTGAAACGGGAAGGATTACCCTAAATTTCTCCAGTTCAAACTCCTTTTGCCTGTATATTTTACAATGGCATACTTTAGGGCAGTAAGGTCAGAGGCCCATATTAATAAAATACTATGGATTCCTCTGGATAATGGATAACATCACACTTCTAAAAAGCACTGAAAATGAGACAGGCTGGGACCTGGGACCTGGGACCCTTTGCTGCAGTGCTTGCACCTGGAAAAACGTCTCCTCCAGCAACAAAATACAAAGTAAGCAAATAAGGGACTAAAAATAGCTGCGTGCATGCACAGTTGGGGCAAATTATGGACAAGAAGATACAAAAAGACCAGAAAAAACCCAACTGCCACTTCTGAAGAGCCGGGAGCAAAAGCAGGGCACTGCGCATGCCCCCTGCACTCTGACACCACCTAAGGGGCGGGCAGATCACCTAAGCCACACCTCTGGCCCAACCCCCAGACACATTCCTACCCTCACCCCACATAAGGAACCAGCTTGACCCTCCTGGGGAGCCAGCAAGCAAGGGAACGTTTTACTTGTTTCTGATCCCCTCTGCTGCAGCAGGGGCCCCAATAAAGCCTTGCCTGAACTTCTTGTCTGGCCTCTGATCCATTTCTTTTGATTAAGGAAGCCAAGATCTCTGGTCGGTAACAAAAAGATGAGAAAATTTCAGTTTGTGGTGAACTCTGAGATGCAAACAGGACTTGTGCACTGAAACACACGATTTTTCCTACCAGGTATCACAGATCGTGGTTCTGCCAGATTTGCTTCTCCTAATCTCTTGAGTTGCAGCTTTCCCCTCTAATCTCTTATAATTACCTGTGCTCCCAGACAGCAATCAGAGGTCAGGTTACTGCACAGTACACTTCTCTGTCTGTCCTACAGTGAGAATGGGGGATGGAGAAGGGAATCGTAAGGAGGAAAAGCTACTTTACATAAAATTAGATGATATATTTGGATATAAATTATAGACCTAAAAGAGAAACTATAAACCTTCCAATTCATGACAGAAATGCCTTTCAGATAGTTGGAAGGTATCTAGAATCTAAGTACTTAATGTAAGTTTGAATGTTTCCCACATCAGGAACTAACATCCTTCTTGATTAGTTTCTTATCAGTATCCTTATGGCAGGCCCTGCATAAGAGTATTAATTTAGTAGAACATTTCCTAATTGTATTCAACATCTTAATTGTAGTGAGTAAATTAGGTTTAGCTGCTGCAGCGAAGTACAGTTGTTGAAATTTAAATTTTGACACAAGCAGTATGAAAAGCAGTTCCAGAGTATATGGTCAAACAAAAACACTGACATAAATATCAAAGTCTACATCAAACATCAAAGGCACGCCTGCCTTTCAGGAGCTGACCAAAGTTCCCAGGAGTGGGATTGGAATGCTTCACTGCCAGAGCTTCATTCTAAAAAGATTATGAGGTCACTGACCCGGACAGTCTCAATCAAAATGAAATTCTGCTAGACTTCCTGTCTACCCAGAAACACCCTGATATTCTCAGATCAAAACTTCGTCACAATAGGCTTATCCATTAGAAAAAAAAAAACGTGCATGCACAGTTGGGGCAAATTATGGACAAGAAGATACAAAAAGACCAGAAAAAACCCAACTGCCACTTCTGAAGAGCCGGGAGCAAAAGCAGGGCACTGCGCATGCCCCCTGCACTCTGACACCACCTAAGGGGCGGGCAGATCACCTAAGCCACACCTCTGGCCCAACCCCCAGACACATTCCTACCCTCACCCCACATAAGGAACCAGCTTGACCCCCCTGGGGAGCCAGCAAGCAAGGGAACGTTTTACTTGTTTCTGATCCCCTCTGCTGCAGCAGGGGCCCCAATAAAGCCTTGCCTGAACTTCTTGTCTGGCCTCTGATCCATTTCTTTTGATTAAGGAAGCCAAGATCTCTGGTCGGTAACAAAAAGATGAGAAAATTTCAGTTTGTGGTGAACTCTGAGATGCAAACAGGACTTGTGCACTGAAACACACGATTTTTCCTACCAGGTATCACAGATCGTGGTTCTGCCAGATTTGCTTCTCCTAATCTCTTGAGTTGCAGCTTTCCCCTCTAATCTCTTATAATTACCTGTGCTCCCAGACAGCAATCAGAGGTCAGGTTACTGCACAGTACACTTCTCTGTCTGTCCTACAGTGAGAATGGGGGATGGAGAAGGGAATCGTAAGGAGGAAAAGCTACTTTACATAAAATTAGATGATATATTTGGATATAAATTATAGACCTAAAAGAGAAACTATAAGCCTTCCAATTCATGACAGAAATGCCTTTCAGATAGTTGGAAGGTATCTAGAATCTAAGTACTTAATGTAAGTTTGAATGTTTCCCACATCAGGAACTAACATCCTTCTTGATTAGTTTCTTATCAGTATCCTTATGGCAGGCCCTGCATAAGAGTATTAATTTAGTAGAACATTTCCTAATTGTATTCAACATCTTAATTGTAGTGAGTAAATTAGGTTTAGCTGCTGCAGCGAAGTACAGTTGTTGAAATTTAAATTTTGACACAAGCAGTATGAAAAGCAGTTCCAGAGTATATGGTCAAACAAAAACACTGACATAAATATCAAAGTCTACATCAAACATCAAAGGCACGCCTGCCTTTCAGGAGCTGACCAAAGTTCCCAGGAGTGGGATTGGAATGCTTCACTGCCAGAGCTTCATTCTAAAAAGATTATGAGGTCACTGACCCGGACAGTCTCAATCAAAATGAAATTCTGCTAGACTTCCTGTCTACCCAGAAACACCCTGATATTCTCAGATCAAAACTTCGTCACAATAGGCTTATCCATTAGAAAAAAAAAAACTGCCTTAAAGAGAATGCTTTTTAAGAACAGAAACTTATCACAGGGAACTCTACTCAGTGTTTTGTAATGACCTATATGGGAAAAGAATCTGAAAAAGAATGGATATATGTATATGTACAACTGAATCACTTTGCTGTTCACCTGAAACGAACACAACATTGTGAATCAACTATACTCCAATATAAAATAAAAATTAAATTAAAAAAATAGAAACCTATTCTTCCGAATGATACTCACTTTGCTATATAGTCCAAGTTTTCCTGTAACCTTTCTTCCAAGTCACACCATGCAAAAACAGGACAGCAATGCCTCAAACTACAGAGAATGTTCTGTTCTGAATTGTGAAAGAAAATCATTCTTCATAAAGCTGAGGCTAGCTGAAGCGGCCACAGACGGTACTGCTGGTTCCCTTTCCCAAAGACAGCTGGTGGAGAGGGCCTGACACCCTGACCCCTACATCCAGCTGCAAGGCTGCCCTGGAGAAAGAAATGCCTCTTTCTAATTCACACTAGAGGCCATATATATTAACAGAGGCCCTGAAGACCACTGTATATAATATCATATTTCACTGACTCTAAAATGATGATGAGCTCTTACTCTGAACCACTAAGAAATTTAAAAATTGCCAAATTAAACTATAACTGTTTTCTTATCACAGAAAAATCATACTTATTGAATGGGCTCTCATGATAAGTAGAACATGATATATGCTAATCTTTTTATTTGTGCTCAAGAGTGATATTATGGACAAAAAAATGGATTATTATTAGAACTTCTTCACCTTCAGATTTCAAATCTTCTGCCTCACTTTTCAGCTCCAAGATGACTGTTTGACCACAAAACATGGCCCTTTGTGTCATCAAGAGCCTTGCTGATGCAGTGTATCTTGACTGTTGCTCTAGTACTGTCCTTGGAATTTTCTTCCAAGCTGCTGACACCCTTTTTACAAGTTTTTGTTTGCTTGCTTTTTGGTTTTTTTTTTTGCATGCGCAGGCAATAACAACTAAACTCACAACAGCTACCCGGCCCAAAGCAATTGATATTAGAAATGTTAAAACATGGTTGGGGAGGGCTTCTGAGAATCTCTAAGCTAGAGTAATGGGGCTTCTGAGGCCAGGGTTCTCCACTGCATTGTCCCGTCCACCTAACGATTCACTCATTCCTCAAATAGCTATTAAGCTCCTAGTATGTGATGCAGGTAACAAGTTAGGGAGAGAGCAGAGCATAAAGTAGGGAAGGACACTCCCCTCAAGGACCTTAGGAAGAGACTGGCATTAATTGAAAAACACAGAAAATTAATACAAAGCTACAATTATTTTAAGTAATGCAGAGAAGAGGCACATAGTAACATATGACTGATCTACCCTTGTCAGGGAGGTCAGGCAATATCTAAGGAAAGAGGGGAGAGAGAAATATATCAGGCAGAGAAAAGAGCATGTGTAACGTGGAAGAGAGCAAAGAACTTTTCTGCATGGATAACTGTGCCCTGCGGAAAGGACTCTAGACTTTTTGAGGACTATTACATCAGGGCTCAAACCACACCAATACTGGGGAATCTTAAATGCCATTACGTCCCGGTTCGAATGGGGCCTTATCGGGGAGAGGTAGCGACTGGAGTTATTTCTTGACTTCAAGTGTGTAACTGGGAGACCCTCAGATGGGTCTCTGATATGGGGAGTAAGTGTCATTTGGGTGTGAAGGACTGAGTAGAAGACTCTGAAACTTTCCCCCGCAAGTGTATTCCTCACTCAAGATGGTAACTCAACAGCAATACTGTGTATACGGGGAAGAACTGCAGAGATGAGAACACTACCAAAGCCTTAGAGAGGAAGAGCGGTGGTCCCTCCTTGTACCGCCTTTTCTATACTTCTAATGACCCTGCAGAAAAAAAAACGATGGACCACTGTAAGCTAAAAGTGGTGGAAATCCCGAATAGTACTTGTCATGCTAGGTATGACATTATACAGCTTCTGGCACCGGGTACCCAGCTATTTATGTGAATATGGCAATTACCGTCCATGGGTAGAGACAGGCTACTTACTCCCTTGCCTCCTGGTGATGTGAACTCTCCCGATCTCCCTCAAAACTTAAGTCTGCAGGGACCTGGACCATCTTGACTTTCCATAGTACATGACTCTAGTCCACTATATGGATGACCACATGTTAACGGGAGCAAGAAATGGAAAGCACCCTAGTGGGCCTAGTGAAACACAAACACCACACACCACAAAAATTAAGAGATAGGGCACACTGCTTACATTTTTAAGAAGCCTAGGGCTCCAGGATGGACTGAGAACATCCTCTCTAAGGAAGAGAACAGGTTGCTTCTTTCAACATCTACTGCTAAGAAAAAGGTGGGCCTCTTTGGATTCTGGAGCATGCACATTCCATACTTTATAATACTGTTTGGACCCATTTATCAGAGACTTGGCGGCTGTCAGTTTCAAGAGCGACCCGAGTGATAGAGAAGGCTTTTGCGGCACATCTAGATGATGATGCAGCTGTGGCCAGTGGATCTGGGGGTGCGGACCTATCCTCGATGGCTAAGGAGTGCCAAGAGAGAAGTCACACTGCAGATCCTTGGGGTTCTGGGGCAGAGAACAACGTTCCGTTTAAAAACCAGCCCCTAGTATGTTAAGGGGCCCAGGGCCTTGGCATACCCAACCATGGTCAACAAGTGACCCTCTGACATAAAGTTAGATGGGCAAAGAAAAAACCCACTCTAGGATGGAAATGGCTTATCTGGGATTAGGCCCAAGTACGTTCAGAGGGCACAAGGAAATTACATTTATAGGTGACCCAGACTCCCATACGACGGGTGTCTCTCTGTTTCATGATCAATAGACAGAGAAAACAGGAATTCAGACAGAGCCCCAAGTGAACTGGTGCTACACCACAGTGTCATTCAGCAGTGGACCTGAGGGACCGTGGGAAGGAAGTGTGGCGGGTGAGGACACAGAGCAGCCCTGGGCACTCACGCCACGTGGCGGGAGGGAAGGCCTGGGCTACAGACACACCCTGACTCCGGGGCAGCAGCGAACGGACAGTTGGTCAGGGGCCTAGGGAACAACAGGGACAGATGATGTGCTGAGGAGGTCTGGGAAGGATGGATGCTGGCGGCTCAGGTCAGGTACTTTCTGTGCTTCAGGCTAATGCCCACCAGGAAGCATCCCCCAAAATGTCAACATGTGTGCTGTCAAACATCAACAAAAGGTGGACAGCACGAGTCATTCTAGGGCCGTCAGCCAGCCTCCCACTCAGGCCAGCAAAGAGTTGATACCATGGGCCTGTGAAGAGTGTGGCAGAGGCTCTTCCTCTCACCAATGCTGGAAAAGTTACTGCGACTGCTACATGTCTCACCTGCCAGCCACAGACACTGATACCAAGCCCTGGATACGGCATCATTACTCAAGAAGACCCATCACTGACTTGGTGTAAGATTAGTTCTGTGGGAAGGGGCAATGGTTTGTCTTTACCACAGTGTTTGGCTTCCAGCTCCCAATACTTTTGCTGCCACCACTGTCCCTGAGCTTATAAAATAAATGATTTCTCAATAGGATATTCCACAAAACACCACCTTAGGCCAAGGCACCCATTTTATAACAAAGGAAATGTGACAATGGGTCCATAACCTTAGAATCCACCGGTCTGACAATGACTCATCCTCAAAGCTGGCCCAACAGGCAGGGAGAGTGGTCTACTAAAAAGTAACCCAAGAGGCATCTTAGAATAACTTCCTGCGGAGTTGGAGCCCTGCCCTCCAGGATGTGGTATAGGTATTGAAGCAATGGCTTCAATATCTGGTCTGCATTACCGAGAGCTACAATACTCAGGTCTGGTAACCAAGGGATGAAATCAGGATTGGCCTTTGTCATCATCAACCCCAGGGACCCACTTGCAAAATTTGTGTTTCCCATCCACGCAACTCTCATATTTGCCAAGTTTGAAGTCCTGATTCCTAGGCAGGAGGGGATGATTGTTTCCTCCAGGGGACACGCAAAAGTTCCAATAAACTTGAAGTTCTGACCATCTCCCGGTCATTCTGGACTCCTCGTGTCAATACACCAGCAGAAAACAGGCAGTCAGGTGACTGCTGGGGATGTTCCATCCTGATATCACGAGCAGCAAAGACTATGGCTACACAGTGAGGGAGGAGAGGATGTGTCCAGAACTCGAGGGATTCATCAGGGTATGTCTAGGTGCTTCCACAGCCAGTGGTAACCATAAATGGGAAATTTCAGCACTTACGGCTCAACAGCAACAAGGCAACCAAGGGCCCAGACAACTGAGGGAAGAAGGTCTGGGTCATCTCAGCAGGCCAGCAATTCAAATCAGGCCAATTTGCTACCGGTGAAGGAAATCTGGACCAGGTGATAGATCGTGATGCTGAGTCTCCAGGTGAGCTGCAGCAGGGGAAACTGTAGTTTGTTTCTCCTCTTGCCTCAAGGCTCTGGCATGTGATTACAGAAGGGCTTCCCCTTAAAGGGGACTCAGGTACTGCCTGCACTTGGATCTCTGGTCTCTGGGAGGAAGTGAGGGCATCTCAACTCTCGCAAAAGCAGAGGCCCCATGTCGTAGTACGGAAGCGACGGTGTCTGGCATGGGTGGGTCTGAGCGGTAAAGGGGCAGATCATCCTGGAGCCCTGGATGTACCACTTGAGGTTCTCGCACCCTCTCCTGTCTTGTTTCAGCTGCTTCATCAGTACTAGTGTCCCTGGGTATAGCTGGACAGTGCCTGCTTATGCCTGGGGGCAGTTCTTGCCTCTCACTCCATGGCTTCTGAGTTGACATGGCTTTGGATCCACACTTTCACACCACCCATTGACTACCTGGGGGTGTGGAGGAGGTAATACATTGGAGGGAAACCTTTGACCAGCGGGGGACAGGCAGCAGGGGAAAAATTCTTCTTCCCTTCTCCTCTCACAATGCATAATCTTAGGACACAGTTCAGAGGATGTCTTGGCCTATGATCTGATAGGATTGGGCAGTCCCAGTAGCTTACACACATATGCACTCTCCCTCCCCCCAAACTACACTCTCCTGGTCCCTCTCCCTCCTGGGATGCTATCCCCCGATGGAGGAAGGGCACACGGCTTGCTGCTTCAGGCTGTTTTTCTGGGGAACCTAAGCTAAGATGAACCACATAGGAGTGGTGTCTTTATGATCTATCCACTAGGTCATTCATTCCTCTGGTGCTCAGAGGTGGTAAGTGAAGCCACAGGCAGAGCTGAGATCACTCAGAGAGGGAGACAGAGTGAGAAGAAAAGAGGGCCTAACACGTGGCCCATCAATGGCCATAAGGATAATGGCTAGAACAGAAGATGGGCACTGGCCAGAGAGGTGGGTGAAAAACTGGCAAGTACTGATAGTACCACGAGGGAGTTTACTAGGGCATGGAGAAAATCTATTATCTGGGAATTCCCTGGAGGTCAGTGGTTAGGACTCTGTGCTTTCACTGCCGAGGGTCTGGGTTTGATCCCTCGTTGGGGAACTAAAATCCCACAAGCCCCATGGCCAAAAAAAAAAAAAAAAAGAAAAAAAGAAAGAAAAAAAATCTATATCTAAGGAGCTGTTGCTTTTTAATTATGTTAGATGCTGACTGCTGTGGCTACTTGATATGATGCATTACCAAAGAAAATGAAATAATATGCAAATAAAAGTGTGGTGGAGGAAGTTTTTTCAAACCACACTCCTCTCGGGGCGGAGAGACTCCAGGCAAACTGTGTAAGAGTGGAGGAATCAGAAAGCAGGAAGCAGACCTCCTTCTCTGCCTCTCTGCAGGGCAATCTGGTGGGGATCCAGGCTTCGAAAAGGATGATCTGGTGGTTACCAATTTACAAAATTCTGTCTTTTAAAGTTTTCTTTCTTTTTTGATAAAAAGCTTAGATATCTAAAAAGAAAAGAAAAAAGGCTTATAACACCAACTTTTGTAAGGAGATACTATAGAAGAAACACAGAAAGCTCAACTTCCTGAATAAGGCACTTTGGGAGACTTAAAACTATATTTCACAGCAAAATTTTCTTCCTTATACACAGGAGGACATGGGAGTTCATAAAAATGCTTTGTAGGTCTTTATGAACACTGAGGATCAGAAAACAAATCTTCCTTAATACTCAGAATTTATCACAAAGCCTACAGGTATGAAATAATGTCAACTTCTGTTACAAGAAGCCACACAGTCATTAAAATTTTTAAAATTAATTCTATATACGTATCAGTCACAGAATTTAATTTTTTAAAATTTAGAAATGTTGTAGTACTCTTCTTTAGCTCATTAAAACTTCTATTTATTTAATTTAATGTATTGCAATCAGCTCCGCCTGATTTTCACTATAATTTCAATATCTGTGAGTCTGTTTCTGTTTTGTATATAAGCTCATTTGTATCATTTTTTAAAAATTAGATTCCACGTATGAGTGATACCATATGATATTTGTCTTTCTCCAGACAGGGTTTATTTTCACAGCCTGTATTACACAGACCACATTTAAACCTAAAGTTATAGTTAACAACATAAAAGGCAAGGAACTAAAATCTAAATTGTAACTAACAATACGAACACTGGGGAACTTCAATTTAAATAAATATGAAATGTTCTTGAACACGAGTGTCACAGCAGTGGTAAATACACACAAGTGTTTCAAAGGACCCAAGTGGAGAGTTTTATTCGCTGTCACTGCTTTTGGTAATTAAAAAACATATCTAAAATCTTTAGCTCATCATATTGCCTCAAGTGTTGTACAGTTAAACAGCTGTCTTTCAAAAACCACGGCACAAAGCCACTGCGAACACACTCTAACTTAAAAATAAGGCAGAATCAGCGTCCCCGATCCGCAATGTTGGGGGCTACTCTGGGCACGCGAACATGAGAACCAGGTCAGTGGGCTTTTCTGCAATAACACAACCCTTTGCCTGAGAGATGGTGACATATCCTCCACATTAAGCTCTCCGTCCCCACAGAAGATGGGCACTGGCCAGAGAGGTGGGTGAAAAACTGGCAAGTACTGATATTACCACGAGGGAGTTTACTAGGGCATGGAGAAAATCTGTTATCTGGGAATTCCCTGGCGGTCAGTGGTTAGGACTCTGTGCTTTCACTGTCGAGGGTCCGGCTTCGATCCCTGGTTGGGGAACTAAGATCCCACAAGCCCCATGGCCAAAAAAAAAAAAAAAAAATTAAAAAAGAAAGAAAAAAAAATCTGTATTTAAGGAGCTGTTGCTTTTTAATTATGTTAGATGCTGACTGCTGTGGCTACTTGATATGATGTATTACCAAAGAAAATGAAATAATATGCTAATAAAAGTGTGGTGGAGGACGTTTTTTCAAACAGGCTGATTCTGATTCAGGCTTAAGTGGATGGATGGTATTCCAACAACTCTAATTCACTGACAGGCACAACAGCTGCCTGCCAACACCAGGGTGGATTTTGTTTTCATTTGACGCTTCAGAAAACCCAACTGACACACCGCCAGGTCAGGTGACTTCAGAGGTTTAAGAGCTGGCCCAAAAACCCCAGCAGTTTTACATTAGACTTCAGTCTCCAAACAGTCCATTCTATCTTTAGAATTCTAACTAAAATGTGAGCAGCAAAGGGTTTTGAAAAAAGGCCTCTAGGTGTTTCAAATTTCCTGTGCTTGGTTCAGCAGACTATTGGCCTGTCTAACCATAAACAAGTCTCAGGACTTTTTTTTTTTTTTTTTAATTTTCATTGGAGTACAGTTGATTTACAATGTTGTGTTAGTTTCAGGTGTCCAGCAAAGTGATTCAGTTATACATATACATATATCCACTCTTAAGATTCTTTTCCTATATAGGTTATTACAGAGTATTGAGTAGAGTTCCCTGTGCTGTACGGTAGGTCCTTATTAGTTATCTATTTTATATATAGTGGTGTGTGTGTGTTAATCCCAATCTCCCAATTTAACCCCCCTCCCCACTTCCCCCCTTTGGTAGCCATAAATTTGTTTTCTATGTCTGTGAGCCTGTTTCTGTTCTGTAAAAAAGATCATTTGTACCATTTTTTTAAAATCTCAGGACTTAAAATACCCAGCTGTACCCCTGCAGGGGTCAACAAGGACCAGTTCTAGGGAGAGCAGGAAAGGAATTGGGGGGGACAAAATGGTAGGAAATGCCTTCCCCCCAACAAATCCAAGTCAAACAATAACTCAACTCTTTATAGTTATTTAATATCTGAAAACTATTCTCCTAAAAGTGAAATTTACCAGTCTAACAGAAATCAACTTAACTAGGCTGCAACATTTAGTCTGATCTTATTTTTACCCTTTACCTCCGTATCTCACCTAACAGCTCTATATTTCAAAGCCCTGACAGATTTGTTTGACTGGCATGATCTGTGACCACTTCCTTTCTATCAAGAAATACAGTTTTCTCCTTTTGATGCTAAACTATTTCTGTTCACACAGTATGAACCTTTTGGTCTGTTTAGACTCTGAGGTACAAATGTTAACATGCAGATCATGCGGGTCATTATTTTACATCTTATTAGGTGTTTATTAAAAAAGATAAGAATGTCTAGAATTAATAAATAGAGCTTTTCTGGCTCCATGAGTGGCTCATCTGGATACACTGTTGAGATCAGGCAGGCTTGAAGGCCACCGAAGCTGCGATTGGGCAGGTCTCTGAGAGAGCCATGGTACTGGAGTCGTACATCTGGCTTGTGGGATGGGGCTGGGATATACAAGGCATTTTGGCTGAAGATGTTAATCTACTAAACATGTTAAAATAAAGGTCTATCTTTCCATTTTCAAAAGCTGGTTTCATGGGATGGGGATTGCAAGCTGCTTGAGGAGAGGGGTGAAGACAGCTGGTAAGAGAACAGCCTGGAGAATATTCATTGTAAGAGGGTGTAGCATTCATTCCAGATCCCCAAGGTTCCCTCTCATAATCTCGGGTGTTAGAGGCTTTGGGCAGCTGGCCAGCACGAGGGCTCACTTAAAATTCTCATTTCATTTTCCGAACATTGATCCATGAGAATCCCTAACGTAATGCCAGGGTTCAGACCCTGGGGAGGGGTGCCCCTGAGTTTGGCAGTATCTCCTGGCACAGTTGTTATGAGAACATTCTGTATCCCTTTAGTCCCTGGATTCCTGCATCTGGCAAGTCACAATATGTGATAACCAATTAGTAAGGAATTCAGTCACATGGCTTCCTTCTGGAATGTACATTAGGGAACAGAGTTTCTTAGCCACAGAAGTAGCCTATAAAAACAACGGGCTGTTTAAAAATCACACATAAAGAGCAAAACATCACAAACTCACTGTCAAGAAAGAGAAAATATTCCTTTTGATCAACCTGTTTATAAGTGTTACTGAGTTCTCTCCCCAAACTTTGTACTCTTACCAGATGTCCTTGTTGATGAAAATAATTTGACACTCAATTATTTGGGGACAAATCTAATAATATTCATGTTTTCCTTAAAATGAAGGCAAGAAGAGTTAACTGTGTGGTGTGGTGAGTGTTCAAACATGGGTGCAAAGAAGCTACAAACCTTACAAGAATACTGAGATGTGGTATTGAGAAAAATCTGGGGCTCTGGTGGTAAATCTGACAATCATAAAATTACATTCATTCTGATTCTTTGATGGTTTCAATCTGAGTCCAACTGAAACCAAATATTTCAATATATGAACGATGTAAAGTTTTTCTTTTCCATTTACACGTGGGATAGGTCATTTCCACAATAACTAATTTCTTAAGTATTTCAAGAATATATCAAGCTCATGATACATAAACTACAGTGAAAAGGACAATTTTAATACTTTAAATATTACTCAAGTAAAGAGTACACGACTAAGAGCTGAATGGCTTCCTGACACCTGTCACTACGCTGTAAAATTTACTTAGTATCCAAAACTGTACAATTACTTAAAGTGCCTGACACATAAAGTTGAGATTTGTCCTTTATAGTTCAAACCTTTTCAAACAAGGGATTTGTGATACCAGAGAAAAGACAAATGTATTATCTAATTTTGAGTACTACTTTTCTGCCAATCTTTTGTTCACACCTTCCACAGGCTCCTAAATGTCTACATAAGAAAGCTCATGTTCTAGTTCTGGTACCCTAAGTCCTCCATAATTTGGGGTCCCTCGCTGCAATCTTACTTCCTCTTGCTCTAGAATGAGGAAATCTTTCTTCTAGACAACCTGAAATCCTGGACCTTGCCCACTCTGTGCCTCTACCTGTGCTCTTTCTAAAGCATTCCTGGCACACCTTTCCTGCTTCTCTCCACTCAAGTCCCGTCTGAATCCATTTAAGATGCTTTAAGGGAACCTATATCGGTTCTGTTTGTGGTCCCACAATCTTAGCTCAGAGGCCGGCATGAAATGATGCTCTTCAAATGTCTGTGGAATTAAACAGACTCTACAACCAACTTAAGACCCCATGAACAGTATGCTCCCCACAGCACCAGCTGGGCCATTCCCCCCTCCCATATCCCCTCCCCCTTGCATCTCCCTCCTACCCTCCCTATCCCACCCCTCCAGGTGGACACAAAGCACCGAGCTGATCTCCCTGTGCTATGCGGCTGCTTCCCGCTAGCTATCTACTTTACATTTGGTAGTATTTATAAGTCCACGCCTCTCTCTGAGTGTTTCTTATACTGATCAAGTAAGTGGTCACCTGTCCAGTGTGTAGAGCACAAGGGTGCTAGGACACAGAGATGCAGGACCAGCCCTTCTATGAGGACATACACTCAGTGATGATACAAGGAAGATCAAGGTCAGTATCATGGGAGAAGAACCAAAAGAGCCATGGAAATCCAAAGGAGGAGGATGGGGCGCCTGTCTGCGGGCAGCAATCAAGACTCTGTAGAGACACCATAACGCTCAAGTCTGCCCTCGCAAGGAAGGTTCTTGTGGTGACTCAGGGCCTCAAGGACTTCTCCCCTTTCTACAGCATTAATGGGTTACGGTACTTCTTTACCCTCAATGATGATGATGATTAGAAACTGACTGTGTTTACTGAGCGCTCACTATATACCAGGGACTCACAATCAGCACTTTACTGTACGGATGCGCTGGACTTTCACAACAATCTAACCTATTAACATGTTGCCATTTTACAGATAAGCAGACTGTGGCACAGAGAAATGAAATATCTTGGGGAAAAAAATCTCACAGGTAGTAAGAGGTTGACCTGGGAACCACTGGGCATGGAACAGTCAGCAGGGTCAGCTTTGGGTAGCACGGTCAAGGGATGTGTCTTTAGAGATGACGCCGGGAAAGGGCCCGAAAGAAGAGAAAGAGCAAGACGTGGAAGGAAGAGTACTCCAGGCCGAGTAACAACATGGAGAAGCAGAATGGCGAGAAGCAGAAAGACGGCCAATGGGGCCAGAGCCAAGTGAAAGGGAGGGAACACAGCAGAGGAGGGGGCTGCTCTGGCAGGCGGAGCCCAGCTCATGGGTGGCCCTGGGGGCCTGAGTGCGGAGTTTTACGTGTACTGATTTGCCTCTACATTGTGCAATACTTGTTTCTTGTTCTCCACACGAAGAGTCTTGATGGCAGAAACCATCTCTTACGTTTTAAAGTATTTCCTGCAGCATTTAGCCCACAGTGTAAGATGGGGTGGGTGTCATCGTGAGCAGGAGTAGCTGAAAAGGTCTAATGTAGGAGATGCAATTGGAGAAAGAGGGCATTCCAGACCTGGGGGATGCTGGCTGCACGGCTGTGAAGGGAAAGTAAAACAGTTCTAATAACAGTGATGGAATATGAGGAAACGAGATTTTGTTTTGAGAAGGGAAGGTAGAATTCTTGAAAGGAAAAAAGTTTTCTCTGGGAAGAAGAAAACTCTAAATCAAGATATAATTAGGATAAATGGTACATATATATACAGTGGAATATTACTCAGCCATCAAAAAGAATGAAATAATGCCATTTGCAGCAACATGGATGGACCCAGAGATTATCATACTAGGTGAAGTAAGTCAGACAGAGAAAGACAAATATCATATGATATCACTTATATGTGGAATCTAAAAAAAAGGTACAAATGAACTTATTTACAAAACAGAAACAGAGTCACAGATGTAGAAAACAAACTTATGGTTACCAGGGGATGGGGGGAGGGATAAATTAGGAGATTGGGATTGACATACACACACACTACTGTATATAAAATAGATAATCAACAAGGACCTACTGTATAGCACAGGGAACTCTACTCAATACTCTGTAATGGCCTATATGGGAAAAGAATCTAAAAAAAGAGTGGATAGATGTATATGTATAACTGATTCACTTTGCTATACAGCAGAAACTAACAACATGGTAAATGAATTATACTCCAATAAAAATTTTTTAAAAAGATACAATTAGGACTTACACTCCAATTTCCTTTAAAAGGAAAAACAAGTTCTCAAATTCTTTCCCAAATGAGAGTGCTCCAGTATTTTGTGAGGATACAATAGACACTACGGTATATAAATTCATAACACAAGACTAAGAAATGCCCAGATAAAGGAAAGTACTTAATTACTAATAAAATGTTGACATGTGGTCTTAGTAAGGGGAAGAAGTGCCACGCAACAGTGCAATAAACGTGGGCATGGAATCAGAAAGTCCACATTAGAATCCTGCTTTAGCCACTGTGATGTAAAGACCTAAAGTCAAGGTTCAATGTCATATGATGTCTTGACATCTGGTAAAATCAGATGAACACCTAACCGTGGGTTGCCCTCCCAGCTTGCCCTGTGCACACGGCCCCCTATCCCTCCTTATCAAAGGGCTCAGGGGCCTTCCTGCCTGTCCCCCAGGAGCAGGGCTCAGTCCCCTGCCCGCCTGCAGAACCATTTGAACAAGCCCATCACATCCTTCTGTGGGGACCAGGGGATACCCCACCACTTTGTACCACAAAGCCTGCCCCCGGCAGCCTCTGGCTGCTCACTCTATAGACACGTGCAGCTCCCCTCTGACCCTGCTGGCCTGCAATCTCTCTCTCCCTGGAGCATCGATCTCAGCTTTCAAGGGTTGGGCATAGTGTGTTCAGTCTTGCCCACAACCCTATGGCAGGAATACTTTTCTCATGAAAGAGATGAAGAGGCGATCACAACAGCCACTTACTGACACAGAAAACAAACGTATGGTTACCAAAGGGGGAAGCGGGGGAGGGATAAATTAGGAGTTTGGGATTAATAGATATACACAATTAAATGTAAAACAGATAAACAACAAGGTTCTACTGTATAGCACAGGGAACTATATTCAGTATCTTGTAATAACCTATAATAGAAAAGAATCTGAAAAAGAATATATAGATATACATATATATGTGTATATACATATATAAAACAATCACTTTGCTGTACACCTGTAACACTGTAAATCAACTGTGCTTCAATAAAAAAAAAAAGAAAAGGCAGGTCCTTCAGGAATGGAACATTTGGTAAATGCAACATGTATTGAGCCCCTTCTAGGTGTGTATACGTTATCTCCCCCGTAGACAGCCTTAACCATCTAATTTGCAATAAGAATAATTTATTATACTGTCTCCTATATACCAGGCACTGTTATACGCACCCAGTCAGGATGGGGTACAATTACGCAGCATCCCAGTTTTACAGACAAGGAAACTGAGGCCCAGAGAGGTTCAGTAACTTGGTCAAGGTCACACTGCTGCTAAGTGGCTCCAGAGTCCCTGACTGTATAACTGAATCACTGTGCTGTACACCTGAAATGAACACAACATTGTAAATCCACTGTACTTCAATAACAAACAAATAAAAAACCCAGCCACTTACTGGATGTGTGAGTCGGGCCTCGGGCCAAGTCACTGAACTTTCACCTCCAAGCTTTTCCTTCTGTGGAAGAGGATTAATGATGCTCACCTTGGGCACTTCTGGGAGCGCTGTGTCCAGCGGTCAGTGCCAGGCTCGTGGTTAGGTCTGCGGCCACCCCACCCTGTGTCACCTCCTCTGCAGCACCACGATTGACTTCGAGCCAATCAAAGTTACAATTAATACTAGTTGAGTTGGAAACCACAGGTGCGGATAGACATGACAGATTGGCCAGACTGGGTTAAAACACAATCTGGCTTGTTAGAAAAAAATACCGTTTCAATTCCAGCTACCACCACAAGGAGAATTCACAAGAGTTTGGGGCAAATAATAAAGTAGACATGAAACCGAGACCGCTTTCAAGATACTAAACAGTAGATTCAACCGTGTGCCTGCCATACAGAAAGTGACACTCATTAATTATTTGTGGAAGGAATAAACACTTAGGTACAAGTCTTCTACCAGAAAATTTTATTTTTTGCTTCCATTAACATCTTATCACATACATGAACAGAGTATCTGTTCAAGGCATCAAAAGCTGAAAATACAGTGTTTAGTATTCTCACTTGCAGCATAATCAAGAATCTTATCATGAAAGCAAACAATGTCTATTCTTATAGGATCGCAGAGAAGGTTTATCAATTTCATTCAGAACTGTGAGAAAAAAGTAGCAGAAGTCTGTATATTTTTGTTACCTCGAAGTGAGTCCAGAAGTAAACATATCTCCATAGGGAGGGCCGGGGTGGGGGGAACTTTTTAAAGTATTTAAGTCATCTTTAATTGAATATGAAACATGCAAAAATGAGAAAACTACTATTAAATTGAATGGAATAATAGGAAGCGTTATTCTCAAATACTACATTTGTTGGGAAAAGGAAATAAAGAGAAAAGGAGAACATAACAGAGTGGTGTAGAGATTTACAGCAGCAATTTACCCACCAACAGTATAATGGGTACACCGAGATGTGCAGTTGTATAATAAGAAGCCTTCTAAATACTTAAAAAATTAAAGTCCTCTCACCAGATGTAAAAAAGTCTGTTTCAAGTCTAATGTGATAATCATTTTTGGAAATTTGTGTTTAAATGCTGGTACTATTTGTTACGATGTTTGGCTTTTCCTTTTATTCTGCCTTTTAATTATTAAATATGAAGAGTGTTCATTCAAATAAACAGTAATTTGCACTTTACGGCATCTTTCAGTCCACGATCTTAAAGCATTAATTAATTAAGGAGGTACTATTTATCCTAAATTACGGTAATCAGAGTTAAGAAAGGCAAAGACTCCTGCTTTTTTTTCTCGATATGCACCATTTTGGAATTTGAAACTGCTTGTGATATAACTGTATTTGATAAAACATTGAGAATATTTTACAGAAATTACTGAAAAGCTGATTTCTGGGTATAGCTGCAGAACACTTATCCAAATCTTCTGGACTGAAAGTTGTATATTACACCATGTGATCGAGATTAGTAGGGTTTACTTACGTGCTTTTCAGTTAAGGTATTCGATTTAAAGGTGGTTTTACATGAACTGTTTGCAAGAGCTTATTTAGTAATTGTACATCACAGTCTTCTGATTATTTATCAGCTTGCACTACAGTATGTGGGCCAACTTGGCCACATTCTTACTGAAAACATTTTGAATTAATTTTACTCCCTAAAATATTACGGCTTTATTTTCACCAAGCATCACTTAACTGCATTTCTGTAATGTCATCATTTATGATAACAAAACAACCAAACTCAGGTTCTTAACCTCCAGTTTGCAGGGCTTAGTAATTCAAATAAATGGATACTACCTGAGAACAGGAAGGTTTTTCTATATACAGTGGTTATTGCAAAGAAAGTGGTTTTCAGAGAGTAAAACTCTGTTTATACTACTTTATTGTCACTGCAAAGCTTTATTTTGTATTTAAGAGGCGATCCACAGATACATCAGGAATGGTGGTAAATCTATAAACTCCTTATGCAACTCATAAGATAGCTCTATTGAATGTAATACGTTAGCTAGGAAAAGGATAATAAAATTAATAGCTCAGGGTTTCCCTGGTGGCGCAGTGGTTAAGAATCTGCCTGCCAATGCAAGGGACACGGGTTCAAGCCCTGGTCCGGGAAGATCCCACATGCCGCAGAGCAACTAAGCCCGTGTGCCACAACTACTGAGCCCACGTGCCACAACTACTGAAGCCTGCACGCCTAGAAACGGTGCTCCACAACAAAAGAAGCCACAACAATGAGAAGCCCGCGCACCACAACGAAGCCCGCGCACAGCAACAAAGACCCAACACAGCCAAAAATAAATAAATTCATTAAAAAAAACTAATAGCTCAAGAGAAATCAGAGAAATGTTTAATGGTTACAATCTACCCATAGTAAGCATACTATACTGTACTCAAGCCATTTCCGAAGAGTAACGTAAATTGGAGACTACATGTCTTGTTAAGAAAAGGGACAATTTTAATAGGAAAATTACAAAAAGATAGACTAATAGCCTGATTATTCACATTTTAAAATCTATCAAGTTATGCTATCTAATACCTCTCACATATTGAGCTCACAAACAAAATTTGTTGGTTTCCTCTTAAACAGTAAAAGCCATCTTCCTCCACGCTGGCCTCGACTCAATATACTTCCAAAAGCATGAATCTGTGGTGCGGAGAAGTGATTTTCAAATCATGCTCTTCTAACTTATATAAAAGACTCCCCTTTGTCCCCTACCTTTTCTCAAAGGAGGAGAGGGTATGTGAATGATGATTCAGCTTTGTATGCCAACCCATAATGGAGCAGCCCAGCTTTTACATGTTCTAGAGTCTGGGATCCAACTCTGTTTAAACAGAATTCCATAACTTAACAACAACAAATAAAACCAACAAAAACCCAAACCAAAAAAAACCCACTGTAAACAAGCAGATTTCTTTCTCCTTTCTCCTGTTTTCCCCTGACCCACTGTTCCTTACATACTCACATTTCCTACCCTTCAGATACAGAGGAAGTGAAAAACTGAGAGTAAGAGGTGAGAAAGGGTTGGAGAAAGAAAAGGAAGAGATGGCGCTGCTGTGAAACTCATGCGAGCATCCAGCTGAAGACGAGTGTGCGCTGACCCTTGAGTGCTCAAGCAGGTTCAGAGCTAGGACTTGACATTAACGTGCCATCATGAGCCGCATATACATATTAGCGTCACGCCAGTACTTGCGGGCTCTGCCAACACGTGTGCTCTTTGCTCTGCTTAGCGAGAGTGGCGACAGTGACAGTGAGTGACAGTGAGGGCAGAGACAGTGCTTCTGGAAAGCCAGGCAGGGTACTGTCGTTATCTTTGTTCGCAGAGCCATTGTTGCTGATAAGAGTAACAAAAAAGTCGTATCATTACAGATTATTTTCTTTCAAAAAATTTTAAAGAAAATTTAATTCTATTAATGCAGTGAAGAGAGTAGACACGGTCCTCAAATTGGCTTTTCAATGCCTCACAAGTGCCTGGAAATATATCAATGCTCTATTAGCATGTAAAATTCTCCAATTAATTCACAAGGCTCTACTGAACATCTTTCCCACAGTGTTCAGACAATATATTTAATTCCTATAATGATACAAAAAAAAGTTGGCTACTACATTAAAACATGTTTTGAATATTTGGAATTCAGCTAGACATTTTCTGGATGATTCTTAAACTGTAGAGTATTCAGGGGTTTTTCTTCCCATCCCCAAAGAAATTAGATTTTTCTTTTTAGACATGAAGGCAATTTTTTTTTTTTTAGTTTTAATAACCAAATTTTGCTTTCCTATAATCACACGAAGAATCGGTTTATTCTCATGGTAATTTATTTGTGAGGACAGAGACAGAGGAAGGAGAAATAGGAGCAATAATCCGGAGAAAAAAAGTACATAGTTTACTAAGATGGAATAAATGGATTTAATGTCTCATGTGAGAACATGATACATGGATGTAAAAGTTAAAATATCCAAATCATGATAACTTTGCTTCCTCAAAGGATCAAAAAGTCACCTCAGGGTCTATTTCTTCGTCACTACTCATCAACAACACCTACCTGCTCTACGCAACACGAAAACAGCAGAATGATAGCATCTTGATGAAAAGTCCCTTCACAGATTTCAAAAAAAGGATAAGCATAGTTAAGCGTTCTGTGTTAGGGACACGACTGAATACATTAATGGAAACCTTGCAAGAGTAAGGACTTCCTGGACAGACCTCAGTTTGAATTCTAACTTAGCCATGACTTGGGGCGAGTAATTTAACCTCTTTGAGCCTGACTTTTCTCATCTACAAAAGAGGTGTGCTTACCTTGCAAAGCTGTTGTGAGGATTATAAATAACGTGCATAAAGTATCCTGTAGAGAGGTGTGTAGGAGGCTCTTAGCATAGGTAACAAAATTCAAAGTCTTCAGTTAACTGAATCTTCAAAAAATAAAAGGAGGAAAAACAAGGAATTGCAAACTATGGAAAGGTTATCAAAACTTCAGTAAACATAAAAAAGAATTACACAGTGATACAGAATCTCAAGCGATGCAATTCCAATGTTGGTATCTCAGAAACTGTAAACTGAGGAGTCTTGATGAGTGCGTCTAGCTGAGCGACGTAAAGACTGGCTGGTGGCACCTGTTCTCCGAGGCAGCTCGCTGCTTGTCTGACTCACCCTCCAGAGACACGTTCAGGTCAGCATCTTTGAACAGCCTCCTGGGCATAGCCAAGAGTGGACCTCCATCATATAAAACAAAACGATTCTCAGCAAACATACTCCCCCCACCTTCTGCCATTTTCTCATCCTTTCCGGGGCACCATCATTCTTTGGGTGACATAGGCTCAACATCTCAAAGTGGGTTTTTATACCAAAGCCTGACAAAACTACCTTTGTCATATCTCGAGTAGCCATGTCAAAACCTTTTCATTTCGAAACTCCAACCTCCAATTCCACATAAAGATACCCAAGAGATTAATTTCCTAACAGACCTAACCTCACGGCTGTAAAGCCTCTACAGACTCTATGATTTTGTGCGGTTTCTCTATGTGAGGTCTGGGGGTGACCTGACGCAGACCTCACCCAGACAGTTGCCAAGATGCACTGGCCAAATCCATGCCGACCTGGTAGAACGCTCTGGCGATGGGATCCAGCGTTTCACAAACTTCCCAACTGGTTCTTATGCACACAGAGGCTTGTGAACTACTAACTGTAAAATAAATACATTTCGCCACCACTAGGAGTAACAGCCAACATATTCGATGCTCAACATGGCCTAGTTTGTATGGACGAGCTCGCTTAATCCTCGTGACAGCGCTGCGAGGCGGGCATCACTGACACAGCGCTGGACACAGCAGGTGCAAGGCAGAGAAAGGGTAAGTGCCCTGCCCTGGGCCACACAGCCGGAAAGTGGTGCAAGCAGATTACGTGCAGGCAGTCTGCATCTGGAGGCTTTGTTCTTCAGCACTGCAGAGACCACTTCCATCTATCATTCAAGGGCCCTGACTCTCCAAACTTAACTTTTCTAGAATGAATTCCTACTACTATCCTGTATGCATGTGCTCCTTCACCTAGGCAGATTCTCACTGTTTTAGTGAGGTCGTCAGATCCTCTAAGTGAAACTGAGATAAGTAAAGAGGGCATTCACTACGTGACTTATTGTACATCCAAGAAAGCAAACCCATGAGTGCAGAACATGAGGGTTCTGGCTCCATGGCTGCCTTCCTTCTTTGTGATGGCTTCATCTTCCATCTGCTAGCAAGGCACTTCCAGGAGTTCCAATCCTCTTATCTAGACAGGACCACTTCCAAGCAGGGAGAGAGAGTATAACTGTCTGTGCTCTCCTCCACAGACGTGGGGAAAACATCTCCAGACTTCACCCAGCCCACGTCCCCTCACGTCTCACTGCTCAGGCCAAGCCACACAAGGGAAATATGATGATCATGAGTGGCCTGGATGAATTATTGGGGTGGAACGGATGTCAGGGTCAACCGTTATGACCACTACACTCATGCTTCTACATTTGTACATATTGCCTTCCTGTCTAGAATATTTGCCCTTCTCCATCTCTTTCTTCCATGGTCTCCATTTGTCTAAACTTAGCCATATTTTCCAAACCTCACTGCTCACCTCATTCTACCCTCCCTCCCTCCCTCCCTCCCTCCCTTCAGCCCTCCATCCAGCAAATATGTTTAGAGTACCGGGTATGAGGCAGACTCTCTTGGAGCCCTGGAGCTATAACGGTGAGGTAGACAGACACAGTCCCTGTCCTCATGGAACTCATGTTCTAGCACGGCAGCAGACAAAAATCACAGAAGCAGACCAAGCGAGAGTTATTATAAAGGTAACAAATAGGGGGAGAAGGAGCTATTTTAGTTACGTGGTGGTAAAGAAAAGCCTCACATGACAGGGATATTGAAGCCGAGACCTACAGGATAAGAAGGAGCTGAGCAAGAGGTGGGAGGGAAGCAGAATGTGGAAGGTCCCTAAGATGGGGAAGACCTGAGAGAGGTCCTCAGATGGAACAAGCAGGAAAGTGGCAGCATGAGCGCTGAAACGCCAGGTCACGTAGGGTCTTCAGGGCACCGTAAGGAGCTTCGAGTTAGATTTATTTCAAGCATTATGGGACGTCCATGGAGAGATAAAATACCACCTACATTTTAGGAAGATTGCTTAGGCTCCTCTGTAGAGACTGGACGGGGCAAGAATGCAAGCACAAGAAGAGGAGACAAACTGGTGATGTATTTTGTAGGTACGATGGACAGGACCCAGGGGTGAATAGCACAGGGGGATGAGTGACAGGTAAAAACTGATTTCTAGAGGTCTGGCCTGAGTTACTGGGTGAATGGTGTGCCATTATAATTTGGGAAGAGATGGGGTGGGGAGAGAATTGCAAATCAGTTTGGAGAGTAAAATCAATTGCTCCCTTTAACATGTAAAATCTGAGATGTTTGTAAAGCATCCAGGTGAAAATGTCAAGTAGGCAGTGGTACAGATGGGTGTGGAGCTCTGGGGAGAGAACGGAGTTGGACGTACATACACAATACATGTATATACATACTTGGAAGTCATTAGTGTAGGAGGTTATACCATGACAATCGTGGTGTGCAGTGTGAATATGACATGCCTAGATGCAGTTCTGGGGGGAATTTAACCTGCCTGGTGTTCTCTCAACTTCCTGGATCTGTAGTTTGGTGTCCACCATGAATTGAAGGAAATTCTCCATCTTTATTGCTTCAAATATTTCTTCTGTTCTTTTTTCTCTTTCTTCTCCTTATTCGTATTTGCATTACATGAATTTATGAATATGCCTGTAGTGGTTCCACAGTTCTTGTATGTTCTTTTCTGGTTTTTTTGTTTGTTTGTTTTGGGTTTTTGGCTGCACCATGTGGCTTGCAGGATCTTACTTCCCTGACCAGGGATCAAACCCGCACCACCTGCAGGGGAAAAGCACAGTCTTAACTACTGGAACGCCAGGGAAGTCCCCTCTTTTCTTGTTTTTTCAATCCTTGTTCTCTTTGCTTTTCCTTTTCGGAAGTTTTACTGACATATCCTCCAGCTCAGAGATTCTTTCCTCAGCCATGTCTAGTCTCCTATTAAGCACACTAAAAGCATTCCTCATTTCTGTTACAGTGTTTCTGACCTCTAGGTACTCCTTTTTGATTCTTTCGTAGAATTTCCATCTCTCTGCTCATATGCCCATCTGTTCTTGCATCCTATCTATTCTAGCCATTGGAGCCCTTAGCATCTTAATCACAATCTGTTTTAAATTCCCAGTCTGATCATTCCAACATCCCTGCCATATCGGAGTCTTGGTTCTGTTACTGCCCTGTCTCTTCGACCTGTGTTTTTTGTCTTCTAGTGTGCCTTGTGATTTCTTCTTGACAGCTGGATGTGATGTGCTGGGTCACGGGAACTGCTTCAAATAGGCCTTTGGTAATGCAGTGATAAGGTGCAGGAATAGGGGCAGCATTCTGTACTCCTATGATCAGATCATTCTTTTCTTTCTTTCTTTTTTTTTTTCGGCATGTGGGATCCTCCCGGACCGGGGCACGAACCCGTGTCCCCTGCATCGGCAGGTGGACTCTCAACTACTGCGCCACCAGGGAAGCCCCAGATCATTCTTTTAGTGAGCCTCTGCCTCTGAACTGTGAGCTTCAGTGCTTCTCAGTACCCCCCCACCCCACTTACGTGGGACAGCGTGACTAGACTGGGCTGGAGTTGGGTATTTCCCTTCCCCAGGGCCATTAGGCTCTGATAAATCCCCAGTAGTTTAGGCTCCGATACACAGTTTCTCTTGAGGACAGCCTCTGTTATGAAGAACAGAATGCTCTGGAGTATTTCAACATGGTTCCTTTCCCCTCCCCCTGCCAGAAGCAAGAGGGATTCACTGTAAAACTACACAACTGTGGGGTCACTATGGCTGGGTCTCCCCGGAGTTTTGAAATCTCAGGCTTGTCCACTCTTCACCTCCAGAAATTTGTCAATAACCGTTTACGGTTTCTTACCCCTGTGCTGGTTTCCACAGACAGTTCTGCTCCAGTAAGTGGTGATACTCTGTATTTGCCTGACTGTCTCTCCAATTCTGGGGCAACGGTTTGCCTTGTGACACCACTTCTCTGACAGATCTTAAGGAGAGCTGTTGATTTTTCAGTTTCTTCGGCTTTCTACTTGTTAGCACAGAGTGATGGCCTGCAAGCCCCTTATGCGCTGGGCCAGAGACTGGGAGGTCTCCTCGTTTTTTAAATTACGAATTTCAGGGACAGATGGGATTTGAGAGACCATCTTCTTGAATCTTCTCTTTTTTAAAGACAAGAAAGCACAGGCAGGGGAAAGTTAAATGGCTTGTCCAAGTACCTAGAGCTACTTAAAGGCATCAGAACCTGGCTGGACTCCAGCATTTCTTACTTCCTACCTGCAACTAGAAAGCAGCTCTGTTTTTTCAATAGTATTATAGTCATGTTTAAAGATAAAAAGGTTCTTAACTTATAGAGCCACATACCGAAATATGTACGAGGAAATGATGGGATGCCTGGGGTCTGCTTTCAAATCTGAAGTGAGATGGGGGTGGATGGGTATAGTTTGGCCATGTGTTGATCAACGTGATGGGAAAAGACTTCGTTATACTCATCTCCTACTTGGTATATGACTGGAATTTCCCATGGTAAAAACATGGCAAAGCAGAAAAAGAATGAAACAAGTGTTGATTTTGACTTCATCATTCATACTACTAAAAGAATTCATGCTATTATTATTACAGAAGGCTTGTAAGTAAACATGAATTGAAAGCTGATACCAACTTACTGGGCTTAGTACATCTACCAAATCATACAGGTAAATAAACTCTACCAATTATAAATCAAATTGATTTATATAAAAATCACAGCCCTACATCTCTAAACGTCTCCATTATTTTACCATCTCACAGCTATCAGGGTACCTTAGCCCCAGCTGAGATCAAGCGGATGCAATACTTAACTACAAACCTCTTATACAATATAGTAACTCGGTTTGCTTTTTCATTCTCAAATAAAATATTTTTCCTGCAGCAGAACAACTTTCATTAATGGTACAATGTGCACAGGGCTGTAAAAAGACTGCTCATTAATTCAAACAATAGGATTAAATGTTCTATATTTACCCTTAGAAACCAGAAGAAAAAGCCATCAAATTCAGTATTAATTAAGGCAAACACAGGAAAAGCAAAGGTATTCAAGTCCATTAATATTTGCTCTCCATGCAGAAAGGCTACCCAATCCTCTATAAGAGGAGGTCTGTCCATGGACTGCTTCTTTTGTGACTGATTGTAGATAAATGAATACAGTTAGGAAATCATTCGTACCTTAGTATGATAACTGCAAGTCTTTGCTATCTTTTCATTAACATTGTACTACAAATTATGTAGTCTTTGCTTTATTTCTTAGACTTATCTGGTTGACTACAGAAAAGAAGCTCCTTAAAGATTTATGTCTTATTTAATTTGGTATTTTCTGTAGAGCTTGGCACACTAAATAACCACTGAATTAAACAGAATTATCAAACAGTACTTATCTTTCCAAATGAGTCAGGGAAGAAAAGCTTGAAGGGAAACTCTTAAAATACCCACTCACTCTCAAAATTCTCAGGAGTGTTCCTTCCCACTATTCAAGAGGTCAACCCCCAGACTCAGGAACTAAGCTGGGCAACTAAGCATCACGAGTTGAAGGAGGGTGTGGGATTCTGTCTTCAGCATTCCAGAGCTAAGGCATGGTCCTTACTAGGCAGCACCAGGATGTATTTACTTCCAATCTTAGGATTCAAGAAGGGATGTCGGGGACTTCCCTGGTGGTCCAGTGGCTGGGACTCCACGCTCTCAATGCAGGGGGCCTGGGTTCGATCCCTGGTCAGGGAACTAGATCCCTCATGCCACAACTAGGAGTTCCCATGCAACAACTAAAGACCCCGCAGGTGGGACTTCCCTGGCGGTCCAGTGGTTGAGACTTTGCCTTCCAATGCATGGGGGTGGCAGGTTCAGTCCCTGGTGGGGGAGCTAAGATCCCACATGTCTCACGGCCAAAAAACCAAAACATAAAACAGAAGCAATACTGTAACAAATGCATTAAAGACTTTTTAAAAAGTCCACATCAAAAAAATCTTAAAAAAAAAAAAGGATGTGGGATTTACGCTCTATTCTCACTGATAATACTCATTAGTATCCTCATAAAGACTTCATACATTTTGCAAAAGTGCAATGGCTCATATTCCAGTTTAAGATATATGTTTAAAGTACCTGGTACCTCTTACAATAACTGTTTAGAAATGAATAAACACACTGGTCATGCAAACATTATACAGATTACAATGTTAGTTTGTTATCAAGTAATTAAAAGCAGTTATAAGTGAAAGAAGACCAAGAGCTCTTATCTAGGCTGACAATGTATTAACTGCCATCCTGATAAGAGAGAAATAATTGTTAAACATTAAAACAAGAGCTATGACCAGAACTAGATATACACTCCTATATTAAATCTTCAGAAAAGATTATACATACTGAGAAATGAAAAATGAACTGGCAGGGCTTTATTTTCATATCCTCACTATTACGATAAATAATGAAAATATAAGATAATTCCAGTTAAGAGTTTTTTTTTTTTTTTTAAGTTATCTTTAGTTCACATCCCAAGACATCTGGCGTGTTAGGACTGGGGTAAACTGGCTTTAGTTAAAGCACTAGTTATAAACTGTTTTATATGTACTCAGGAGAATGAAACAGGCACAGCTTCAGAGATCCTAAAGCTTTCACTGAATGTTGTGATTCCTTAACGTAGAAGGGACCTTTTAAACAAGAACTGCAAACTCTTCACCATATATTGTAAGTAGACAAGGAGAGAAAACCAAGTCTTTAAGAGCAATGGATTCGCTTGCCCAGTATTGGGAGGCTGTTCATTTGCAGCACAGCTCAACAGGGACCTAGAACTTGGTGATTCAAAAATCTCAGGATAGGAAGGATCTTGAAATGTCATCCTGTCTAAAGCCTTCACTGTATCTTCCTGACAACTGATCATCCACCACCGGCTCGAATGCCACACCTTCTAGAAACAGAATCTTTTCCAAGCAAACAGCCTATATAGTCAGCCCTCCATATCCACGGGTTCTGCATCCGTGGATTCAAGCTACCATGGATCGAAAATCTTCAGAATAAAAAATTCCAGAAAGTTCCAAAGAGCAGAACTTGAATTTGCCATGCCCAGCAACTATTTATGTAGCATTTTATTTACAACTATTTACATAGTACTTACATTGTATTAGGTATTACACGTAATCTAGAGATGATTTAAAGGATACAGGAGAATGTACATAGATTATATGCAAATACTACGCCATTAATGTTTTGACTCACTGACCAACAAATCTCCTGGTCTTTAGTCAACACTGGTAAACAAATCTACCATTATGCCACATTTCTCTCATTCAATAACTGCCATCATTTGGGAAAGCCAAATTTTGTGTACTGCATTTATTCCTGTTACGTTTCACCTTCTGAATAAGCATAAGCCCATCTCCTAGGCCAGGTAATAATAGACTGCAATAGAATAGATCACTACCTAATTTCATAAGAGTTTGTGCCTACCACAAACATGTATAAAATATCTTCTGTTGCATTTCTGCCTAAATGATCTGAGAATTATTCTTCAAGCTAACAGAGGAACACCCCATACAACAATCCTACAGATGCCTAAACACTACTAGTTCACACATGATCAGGTAGACCATGCCCTTTGGAAGAGTTTTAACTTTCAGAAAAGTTCTCCCTAATACTAAACTAAAATCTTGCTTCCTCAGTTGAAAGCAAAAGGAATAAGGATGCTACTTCTCGTACACGATCCATATGACCTTCTTTTTACCCGTCTGAAAACAGTTCTTATCCTCTTCCTCAAGGTTACTCTGTTCCTGACTAGGCAACGCTTCGTCTGCAACATGTGTGGTTCTAATTACAAAGGCAGAAAAATATACATGTAAAGACCGTTCCTGTCCTGGAAAGAAGGGGAGTCTGGGGAGAAGACTTCATAGAAGAAGCAGGATTTAAACTAAACTTCAGATCTACATATCAACAGACATATCATGATTCAACACTTAGTGACTATTCTTGCCTCTTTACAAGTGGTTCTGGTGTAAATGGTGAAGAGAGCTGTAAAGACCTGTCATGGAAGTTAGAATTATGAACATGACTTGTCCCCTGACTTCAGATAACAAGGAACGGTCACCAAGAGATGGTGTGGCCTTGCTTCTTAGAACTGTCTATCTCCTACATTACTCTCTAGCGTTTCTGGTTACTTTAAGCCTCACTTCCAACACCACATAAAAGAGCCTTGTATGACCTTTACACATACATCTTAACATGATGTGACTATGGGACTGTCAATTACAATTATTTTTCCAAATCACATAATCATAAAACTTGAGAGACAGAAAGACCTCTTTTATAAGCTTTCTAATCCAATTCCTTCATTTTATTCAAGAGGTGACTCAGTAAGCAGTTACAGAGTTCCTTCTGGGAAATATAACTAGTTCATACCTTCACTAAGCATTTACTGGGCTCCTGTTATGTACAATGCACCATGTGGGAGGCTACAGAGGTTACAGTATGAATACTGATATTTATGTACTTTAAATGGAAACAATGTAAATATCTAAAAATAGAAAAATGGTTAAATAACTTATATTCAAACAGTAGAATATGAAGTCATTACAAATTATATATTTGAAGATTTTTTTAGTGATATGGGGAACTTGCTCAGTGAAAAAAGCAAACTAGAGTTAATTTTATCTCATTTTTATAAAAATTACAGGCACAAACAGAATAAAAACCTGAAAAGATATCAAACATGTTGATCTTCATCATCTCTGGATGGTGAGATCACAGGTTGTTTTCATCATCTGTTTGCGCCTTTATGTCCAAATTCTCTATAAGGAGACTCATTTTCTTTTACCGTGAAAGGAAGGATTGTATTTAGAATGTCATTGGCATTCTTACTACAGAGTTATATCTCATTAATAAGTATCAAATTAATGAATGATTAAAAATATGTGTGAACAGTCATATCTCACACAGTCAACGAGCTCACATTCAGCAGACAACTGAAACTAACATAAATAATAATTTGTTAGAAAATCTTCAATTCTATAGTAGATGAGGGCCACTTGTTCTAATGTTTCATCATGGACTCCTTCCTTCAAGCATCTGTCACCTCCCAAATGCCTCCAAAGTATTTTGTTCATCAGAACCACTTTTTTTTTTTTTTAGATTCCATATATATGTGTTAGCATACGGTATTTGTTTTTCTTTTTCTGACTATGAACCTAGGGGCAGGACAGGAGTACAGATGCAGACGTAGAGAATGGACTTGAGGACACGGGGAGGGGGAAGGGTAAGCTGGGATGGAGTGAGAGAGTGGCATGGACATATATACGCTACCAAATATCAAATAGACAGCTAGCGGGAAGCAGCCGCATAGCACAGGGAGATCAGCTCGGTGCTTTGTGACCACCTACAGGGGTGGGATAGGGAGGGTGGGAGGGTGGGAGGGAGGGAGATGCAAGAGGGAGGGGATATGGGGATATATGTATATGTACAGCTGACTGACTTTGTTATAAAGCAGAAACTAACATATCATTGTAAAGCAATTATACTCCAATAAAGTATGGAGTATAAAGATGTTGAAATGAAAAGTATTTTGTTTATTCGTTCTTGTGTCTACAAGCCGAGACTTAGCAGCCTACCAGCTGGCCTTTTGTCAGCAACCATGCAAGTCTGACTGCTGGTTTTGAAACCGATTAGCTGAGGAGTGAGGCAGAGTCTTCAGGATTCGGCAGCGCTGAGCAAGAGTGGGCAGAGGCAGAATGTCCCCACTGCATGCGCTAGGTGCCATGCAATTCAAATCGGCTGACCAGGCCTCCAGAGAAGACGACATCAGTGAAATTCACGACCCATTCATTCACTCGGGCAAATATTTATTCGGCTCCTTCTATCTGCTGGCACAAAGACCTCAATGTGAAGGAAAAGGCTCACGGTCTAGCTCAGGTCTCTCTCAAGACCCTGCAGAACAGGTGAGTGGGAATACTCTCTGCGAAGCCCCTACAAAACGAAACACCAATCCTCAAGCAACGCCTACAGCTGCTCTGGTGATTCTGAGGAGGCACATCCCTGTGCTATTTCAAGTCCTGAGTGGCTTCCACTCCTGTCGTTGCCATGCTGGCTCTCAGGGAGGTCTGGTAAGAGAAACCCATCACTGTACAGATAGAACAACGAAAAGAGCTCATTCTGAGGGTGAAGGAGGGGTAGCTCTTCTTTACATTTGCAGCATCTGCATAGCCAGAGACGGTACAGCTCACGGGTTACGATGGGCACATTGGAAAAGTAACATTTGTGAAAGACAAAATCAGGAAGACTAGAACAGGTGCTAAGGTCTTTAATCTAACATCCTTACCGCCAAGGGCATTTTAACTGTATTAAAGTAGCATTTGCAAAGTAACAGCCTGACTTAAATACTGCTAAATCTGGCACTGAGATTCGTTACCTCTGTAATCATCACATTGCACCACATCTCCTTCTACTGTTGTTCTGAAGATTCAGGGAGTCTGTCTACATGCTAACGTGAAAGATCTATCATAACAGTGATTTTTAACAGCTCCAGAAAACATTCGGTGGTTGATAGAATGCCTAGCATAAAACCTGCTTTTCAACAAACAACACTTTTTTCTTTTTCAGTTACTATCTTGGCTGCCAGTTCCGCAGAAGAGTAACGGAACTTTGGAAATATGGGAAAGGCTTAGATGTTTTAGTTACTAAAATAACCCTCAAGAAGCCAGTAAATTCTATTCTGTTACAAATCTAGGATTGACTAAAGTTATGGTTGTACCTCATCTGTAATTTACTTTAAAATACTAACTGCTGATTTCAAACATTTTTGTCTGTGTCTGTGACAGCGGGATATACATCTTATATCACTACCCAATGACATATACATATATAACAGAGAGAAAAGGTTCACAAAATAATACTTACTACAAGCAGTGTACATCTATCCCATCCCATTCCCAATTACACTAAAGCACAAGATATTGGTCCCACTGATTTTTCACAAACCACTAAATGATCATCGTTGAGACTTGAAAAAATATCAGTATAGATCGTATGATGTATCTCTACATAGGCAAGTTAACATGCAAGGGGCCTAGTCAAGAATTACCACTCTGAGAGTGGTTAGTTAGCTTGGCCAAAGACTCTCTTCAAGATTTTCACTCCAGAGGCAGATGGATGCAATGTGTTTACCTGCACCTCCAATGGAGGCTGCATCTGTGAGCACCAAAGAGGTCAGCAATAGATTTTATTGGGGAAATAAACAGCGTTCAGAATAAGTGACTGGCCAGAAGTAGCATCCAGGCTCCTCCACCCCTGCGTGAATGGAGTGGGTTCTCGGGCAAGTCCCATAGTCCAATTCCTTTTGAGTTGCATGCAAGGTCATGACCGCCTTCAGGCCTTGTTCCTGCACCAAACACCCTTCCCAAATTAGTAGAAGATTCTGATGCCTAATCAGACTAGAAAGTTTGCTAATCCTACCATCAGAATATTTTCTTGCCTTAGTGCTTGTCCGAGCATGTTTAAAAGGACAAAGCAGGGAATTTACTTGCCTATGAAAAAGGGTTCTATGATCTTTTTTGTGTCTGCGTGATAACCAAGGTTTGTACGTGTGGCAAAATTTGGTCTGAGATCTCAGTTCACCTGAAGCAAGGCTGTGACAATTACCAAAAGAACCTGAAAAAATATGAATAGTCAAATTGGCTTGGATAGGTTTGCAACAGAAAGGTCCATATAATTCTCATATAATACACAAATCAGTATTATTTCATCAAACATTTAACTTCTTTGTGACATGTTTTAAATTATAGAAAAAGATCTTTATCAAATAATTTTTTAGGTCCTAAAATTATCTCAGTTTCTCTTCAGTGAATGATTTTACTATATTCTAATATAATTTTATATAAATTCCGTTTTTCAAACCACAGAGGTCAGATGCTGTAGTAAACTAAAACTTGGCATAGCAAAGACAAAAAAAGAGAATGGAAGGAAATATCCTATTAAGAGTCAGGGAAAGCTTTATTCTATGAAGGAAAAAAGAAAACCTAATCTCAATGGGAAATGTAATAAGTTTGAATCCTAAATAGCTTCCAATTTGTCAAGTCAGAGTTTAATGCTTGTTTTACAACATGAAACAGACGCATCCTTTATAACATTAAAATGTGGACTATTAAAATGAGATATTACTTTGAAAATCAGTTTTATCTTCTCGTGGAATTAAACAAAGTATATTCCACTTTATCTGTTGTTTATTACTCTCTTGTTTTCAACACCACCCCCCCTACCCTCTTTATTCAAAGGAACCTAAACACCATAATGGAGTTCCTAGCAGCTTAAATGTTTGGCAGAAAACATTTCATGCATTGTGGTATTCCTAAAGCATCCAGGGAGCCCTAGCATTCTCTGAGGCTAGGTCTTATGTACATGAGCATTTTTTTAAGTTATACACAAAACCATATGTAATACTAGTGCTATTAAAATAATTTTCTAGTAGTACTACGTATAGATGTTAGGGAGAAGGAACAGAAACTATAAAAAAAAAATTCAGCAGTATTGCTGAAAGTGTGGTTTTCAGACTCACACTAAATTAGATTCTCTGGGGTTGAGGCAATTTACATATTTAACAAGACTTCTGAGAAGTTACTGAGTTACTACAGTTTGAGAACCACTGTACTAGAAGTCTGTGTGGAAAACACACACAAATTCAAAATATTTGAGTTTTACACTACTCCACACAATTTCTTCCTGAGAAACGTCTGTTATTTTGGTGTAATTCCTTCTGAAAGTTTTCCTTTGCTTAAGTAACTACAGCTATGTAATCACTTCCCTCCTTTTACTTAACATAAGTCTTTCGATATTTATATATATACATAAATATATATAATATATATCAATCAACATTTTAATGGCTGCCTATTCATTCTGTTGAATAGATATACCACAACTTACCCCATTAAGCTCTCACTGCTAGAAATTTAGGGTACTATTACACAAAATGCTACATGACGAGCCATGGACAAGTATCTCGGAGCACCTGTCCAGTTACTGCCTTTGTAATTTCACAGTCACAGGACACACACTGCTGAACTGCCAGCTGGAAAGACTGTGCCAATTTACAGCGTCACCAACAGCATACGATGCTGCCTGTATCCCCACATCCTTGACAAGCCGAGTTACATCTTTTTAATCTTTGCCAATCTGACCGACCAAATACGGATATTTGGGTTTTCTGGTTCTGCTTAGTAGTCACTATGGTTAATTTAAAATATTTCAGGTTTAAAACACAAATGAAACCAAATTTATGGTATAACAGCAGCAGAGGTTAATTATTTTCCTTCCAAGACTAAACGCCAAATTCCTATAGGACTATTTAAAAAAATACATATCAAATAACCATAACTTGTAAGAACAGGTACCTTTAGATCAGCTTTAATCATAACATAATGAGGTGATGATTGAATTCACCTGTCAATTTGGGACGGATACCCGGATGCAGCTTTTTTTTTTTTTAAGGCTAATATACTATTTCTTGAGCTACTGACACTGATTCATTGAACGCCTATCTTTTGCCAAACATGATAAAAAGAAATCCCCACTATGAAACTGAACTTGGAAAATACATGATAACATATAGCTAATAATCTTTAGAAGGTGAGGACAAGGCTGTACTTGAGTACCTTCCCTGACAGTTAATATACTGATTCCCCTGCACTGAGCCAGTCTAACGGCACCATTTTTCAAACAGCATTTGCTCACTTCATGTCTCTGTGTCACATTTTGGTAATTCTCATGATATTCCAAACTTTCTCATTATTATTTTATTTGTTATAGTGATCTGTAATCGGTGGGAGGTGAGGAAGCTGCTTAAGAAAAGTTTGAGGCTAGCAGAGGTTGGTTCATGAGGTTGAAGGAAAGAAGCCATCTCTGTAACAAAGAAGTGCAAAGTGAAGCAGCATATGTTGATGGAGATGCTGTAGCAAGGTATCCAGAAGACCTACCTAAAGATGATTCATGAAGGTGGTTACACTAAGCAACAGATATTTCATTGTAGATGAGACAGCCTTATATTTAAACAAAATGCCATCTAGGATTTCTCATAGCTATAGAGGAGAAGTCAGTGCCTGGCTTCAAAGCTTCAAAGGACAGGCTGGTTCTCTTGTTAGGGGCTAAAGCAGCTGGTAACTTTAAGTGGAAGCCAATTCTCATTTACCATTCTAGAGCCCTTAAGAATGATGCTAATCTACTCTGCCTGTGCTCTAGAAATGGAACAACAAAGTCTGGATGACAGCACATATATCTGTTTACAACATGGTTTCCTGAATATTTTAAGCCCACTGTTGAGACTTATTGCTCAGAAAAAAAGATTCCTTTCAAAATACAACTTATTGGCAATGCACCTGGTCACCCAAGAGCTCCGATGGAGATGTACAAGACTCCTGTTGTGGGACTTCCCCGGTGGCGCAGTGGTTAAGAATCCACCTGCCAATGCAGGGGACACAGGTTCGAGTCCTGGTCCGGGAAGATCCCACATGCCGCGGAGCAACTAAGCCCATGTGCCACAACTACTGAGCCTGCGCTCTAGAGCCCACGAGCCACAACTACTGGGCCCACGTGCCACAACTACTGAAGTCCACGTGCCTAGAGTCCATGCCGTGCAACAAGAGAAGCCACCGCAATGAGAAGCCCGCGCATCGCAACGAAGAGTAGCCCCCGCTCGGCACAGCTAGAGAAAGCCCGTGCACAGCAACGAAGACCCAATGCAGCCAAAATAAATAAACAAACAAACAAACAAATAAATAAATAGACTCATGCTGTGTTCATGCCTGCTAATACAACTTCCATTCTGGAGCCCATGGATCAAGGAGTAGTTGTGATTTTCAAGTCTTATTATTAAAGAAATACATTTCATAAGGCTATAGCTGCCATAGATAGTGATTCCTCTGATGCATCTAGGCAAAGTCAACTGAAACCTTCTGGAAAGGATTCACCATTCTAGATGCCATTAAGAACATTCGTGATTCATGGGAAGAGGTCAAAATATCAACATTCAGAGGAGCTTGGAAGCAGCTGATTTAACCCTCATGGATGACTTGAAGGGGTTCAAGACTTCAGTGGAGATAGTAACTGTAGATGTGGTGGAAACAGCAAGGGAACTAGAATTAGAAGTGGAGGCTGAAGATGTGACTGAATTGCTGCAATCTTACGAGAAAACCTGAACGGATAAGGAGCTGCTGCTTCTTATGGATGAGCAGAGAAAGCGGTTTCTTGAGATGGAGTCTACTCTGGGTGAAGATGCTGTGAAGGTCGTTGAAATGACAAAGGATTTAGAGTATTACCTAAACTTAGTTGATAAGGCAGCAGCAGGGTTTGAGAGGACTGACTCCAATTTTGAAAGAAGTTCTAATGTGGGTAAAATACTGTCAAACAGCAGTGCACGCTGCAGAGACATCGTTCATAAAGGGAAGCGTCAGTTGATGCAGAAAACTTCACTGCTGTCTTATTTTAAGTAATTGTCACAGACCCCCAGCCCTCAGCAACCACGACCCTCATCAGTCAGCAGCCATCAACGCCAAGGCGAGACCCTCCAGCAGCAAAAAGATTACGACTCACTGAAGGCTCAGATGATGGTTAGCGTTTTTTAGCAATAAAAAACTTTACGGCACTTTAAAATTAGGCATGTACATTGTTTTTAAAGATATAACACTACTGCATACCTAGCAGACTCCAGTATAGTGTAAACATAACTTTTATACACACTGGGAAACAAAAAAAATTCACGCGTCTCGCTTGATTGTGATAGTGGCTTTACTGAGGTGGTCTGGAACCCAACCCGAATTACCTCCGAGGTGTGTCTGTATAGTGCATTAAGGGCTACAGAGCAATACACAAGCAAGCACTTTCTAGTGCTAGGTACAGGATCTGTGGGAACACAGAGAAGCTAAGGGAAGTTACTTCAAGAAATGTCTAAGCTAAAACCTAAAGAATGAGTAGGTCAAGGCAAAGAGTGGGTGGAAAAGGATGCTTCCAGACAGAGGTAATTGAATCTCTTTCACCAAAAGGTGAAGAAGGAGCGTTAGAGGTTGAGGGAAATAAAGTCATTTAGACTGAGTCTTTGGGAGGCAGGGCAAGGGGAGGTACCAAACGATTAAGGCTGGACTGATCTTAACGACTACAGTTGGAACTTGAAATTTAATACTTCCAATCTCTTCCCTGAGGGTGTATAGTTAAAACACCATTAGGAAAAGTTATAATCAAAGGGATATTAGCCATACTACTGCAGAAATCAATACAATATGAATTTCTTATTAATGGCTTGAAACACTTATCATTTGTTTCTATTACAAAGCTAAAGGGAAATTTTTGCCTAATGTTAACCACATGATGAGCTGAAGTTTAAATTATCTTTTCAATAAGCATCTTGATTCCCTACCTACGATGCAATACTTTCTCTAGTTTGTCAGTTTTTCCTTAAAACTTCCATCAAATTGCCAAGAGCCAATGTGATAAAAAGCAATGATACTCAAGTTTCAGCTGCATCAGAATTACCTGGAAGGCTGTTAAAACACAGGTTTCTGAGCTCCCAGGCCAGAGTTTCTGATTCTGTAAGTATGGGGAGGGGTTGGAGGTTGTATATTTCTGACAAGTTCCCAGGTGATGCTGATGCTGGGGTCCTGAACCACACCTTGAGAATCACTGCATCATGTTGTAAGCGTACCTGAGTAAAGGTACGAGGGAAAAAGAACTGTCTCTGGACTCTTACCTATGGTAGAAACAGTCAGGTGTCCAAATTTAACTTAGTTGAATTGCATTTTCCAAACATCTTGAGGAACTGACACTACAATCTTCCTGTCTGAATTTACTGTTCAACCAGTAGGAATTCTACTAATAGTCTACCTCTAATTTCACACAGAGCGGTTTAATACTTTAAGCTTGTCAATAATGGCTAACAAGAACCATCAGCTAAGAGCATTGTGCCTTTGAAAGCTCTCTGAAACCACTTTAGTCTGGCTGCTGCTACTACTACTAAGTGAAATTATATCCTTCCAAAATGATCTAGTGTACAAATAAGGTCCTTTATAAGTCAAAGGATTTTTAACATGAACAACAATCTTTTCTTTAAAAACACAGCAAATAAATTTTAAGATAGTGAAAATGGAGATTACAAACAACTGCAATGAATTTTATTAACAAAGCCCAACATTTACATACATGAAGTTATTCTATTGAATTAAATATGTGATTATAATCATTGGTAATTCTGCATCATCTCTGGGGGGCTTGACACTTCCGTGAACACAAGTTAGCTACATATGAGGTCCATACTGTCATCTAAACGTGCTGTTGGCACAATTTTAATAATCAATATACACAAAGACAAGCAACCGTGATTTCACTTTCATTCCAATTAGAATTATTAATTTTAATAATGCATAGTTAGCAATGATGCATTAAAGATTTTCATAAACTGCTGAAAACAAAATTATGCATATAATTATAACAACAACGTTAGTTCACTGACTCCGTGGAAGGCTGCATGCACTGCACTAAGTACTTAATTTTCACACTCTGTACCTCAGTCTTCTGGTGCAAGGAAATGTAACCCAGAGAACTTAAGTAACTTGCCAAAAATGATACAACTGTTAAATAGACAGCTGTGACATTTCTGGCATTCTTTTGAGACACTATTTTTTTTTTTTTTTTTTTTTTGCGGTACGCAGGCCTCTCACTGTTGTGGCCTCTCGCGTTGCGGAGCACAGGGCACGAACCCGTGTCCGCTGCATCGGCAGGCGGATTCTCAACCACTGCGCCACCAGGGAAGCCCTTGAGACACTATTATAGAAGAAACTACTGGAGTACTACTAAGTTCTAATTTTTTTTTTTTTTTTTTTTTTGCGGGGTATGCGGGCCTCTCACTGTTGTGGCCTCTCCCGTTGCGGAGCACAGGCTCCGGACGCGCAGGCTCAGCGGCCATGGCTCACGCGCCCAGCCGCTCCGCGGCATGTGGGATCTTCCCGGACCGGGGCACGAACCCGCGTCCCCTGCATTGTCAGGCGGACTCTCAACCACTGCGCCACCAGGGAAGCCCCTAAGTTGTAATATTGAAAAATTTAATTTAATTTAGCATATATAAATTTGACCTCAATCCCTTTTTCCTCCTGACTCTTCTTAGGACGCCCTCAATAACCAACAGACATGCAGGTGAAGCCCAGAATTATCCTCAGTCTCCAAGGGAGAAAGCAGGAGTGGAGCTTCACTCTCCTCCTCAAGAACCAAAAGACCAGGGCTAGAAGGGAAGGCTTGCCTTGCCTCTCCCCCAGGAGACACGGATCAGAGACCAGCAGGTTACGTGCATTTAGAACAGAAGCTGCTGGACCCTCAGAGGGTCCCATCCTCAGGACCTCAGGTAATGCTCTGGGCCATGATGACCTTAACTGCCACGTGTAGTTTAGAAGCTGAGATGGCTTCTTCCAGGGCTTCAACTGCAGGAGACAGTTTGCTGCCTGATTCCTGGATTTCCCTGGACTAGAGCAGACACAGTTTGCCCTGAGTCTCTGCTCTGTGATGTGAAATATCTGCACTTGATCCTTCAGAGCACATTACTCTACAATGATCATTCTCTTTAATCTGTTCACCAAACTTTTTAAAACTTAGAAACTGTATGCCAGTTCCAGGGGGGGAAGAGGGGTGAGAAGGAGAAAAAAAAAAAGGGAAAACAGAAGGAAGGAATGGTCTGTGTTCATTCTATGTTTTTCCTTAAGAATTGTCATTCCCTTTCTGTCACAGCTCACCCATTTGCTACCAAAACAGCCTATAGATACCTCTAGCACTGACATTACATTAAATATAATTGCTTGTTGCTTGTGTGCACCCCACACTAGATCTAAATGCCTTGAGAGTAGGGGACATGTGATCTGTTCTTTTATGTTATCTACACATACCGTCACTTGGTGCGCTGGACAGGATTCATATTAACTCTATATACTTCAGTTCTCCCATCGTTTAAGTGGATATAATACATATTCTAACTTCACAGGGCTATTGTAAGGGTAAAATTAGTAAGAAAGAAAAACTGAAAGTACTATACACTTCACAATTAATAGTATTCCTCAACCTTGATCTCCATAATACACTAGAGGGTTTATTAAAGCATTCATAACACAGAAGCCTCATTCCTTTATGTGTGTGCTCAGCAACAGAGTTCACAGCCAGTTGTTTCCCACCTGTATTTACTCTCTTGACATCTATTTCTGGAAATCTGTGTCAAGTATGTGAGCAACAAAAAATAAAAGGAAAAATCAAGAAATCATTTCCTAAAGGTTAAAATTGTTGTTTAAACGCTATCGAGAGAAAATAAAAACAGAAAATTTTAACCAAACAAAACATTCTGTACAAAGTAAAATCATCTCTCACTTAACACAAGTTCCCATTATGTCAGAAGACTGATCTCCACTTTTTAACTCTGCGATTAACAATTTTATAATAAAACCCAGAAGAAATAAAACCGTAACTCTGAATCTAACACTGAAAACCAGCCCTTCTGCTTATTGCTGATTATGGCCCCTCTATTGAGTTAACTTGTCTCCCTGAGAAAGAGATGTTCAAGTTCTAAGCCCTGGAACTTGTGAATGTGATCTTATTTTAAAATAGGGTCTTTGTAGATGTAATTAAGTTAAGATCAGGTCATTAGAGTGGGCCCTGAATCCCATGAGTGGTATCTTTATAAGAGAAAGGGGAGGGAGACTTGGGTACAGAGACACAGAGGAGACACACGCCGGCAAGAAGGCCATGTGACAATGGAAGCAGAGATTGGAGTGATGCATGCAGCTACAAAGCCAAGGAGGGCCATGAACTCCAAGGACTGCTGGGGGCCTCCAGAGGCTAGGAAGAGGCAGGAAAGGATTCTTCTCTAGACCTTTCAGAGGAAGCACGGCCCTGCTGACACCTTGATTTCAGACTTCTAGCCTCTGAAACTGTGAGAGAATAAATTCCTTTTGTTTTTAAGCCACTGAATTTGTGGTGATTTGTTACAGCTGCCCTAAGAAATTAATAGAGCCTAAAAAAGAGGAACATACATCAGTTATAGCAGAAAGAGTTCAAAATAAAGAAATAGTTTTACGGCATCCATTTTTCCCAGTTGCCTTACAAAGTTAGAGGGAAAGTATTTGGAAGGTAAGATTTCACTAGAAGGAATGACAACATACAAATGACCCCTGAACAACACAGGGGTTAGGGGTGATGACCCACTGCACAGTCAGAAATCCATGTATAACTTCCAGCTGGCTCTCCATATACACGGTTCCACATCTACAGATTCAGCCAAGAGCAGATCACACAGTACTGCAGTATTTACTATCGAAAAAAAAAATCCGTGTTTAAGTGGACCCTGTGCTGTTCATGGGTGAACTGTATTGTCTTTTCACCTCCTACCCATGTAAGAGCATGTTAATCAGGGAGCAGCCATAAGGCTACTTCTAGAAAATTCTACCCAAGGGTTCTTCTGTTCTATGTACATCTTACTAATACTTGATTGCTTTGTACACACATTGATCTTGGTTTGGCATTCTATCACAGCCACAGAAACCTCTCATTCTGTGATCCAATACTTGTTTTCTAACAGTCAACCTGTGTAACTCTCCCTTCGGTGCTTTTCCTGCATTACTGATGTTGTGTTGAATATTTAAAGGTGCAGTAGACACGTGGTACCCTGCCCTTTTCACAGTCATCTAACTACACTCATCATCAGGATTGTGGCTGAAACAGAAGCAAGGATACAGCACAATCCACTTTCCATTACTCTTGAGAAAGTAAAGCCAATGGTTGGAACGGTAGCCGGACAAACAACACCATCAGAATTATCTTCTTTAATAATGAAGTATGATGAGAACCAAACTCATGATGGTGTAATAATCAACCATCTGCTTTGGGTACTGTGGCTACTCAGATCTAATAATTTCCTGCAAAAGTAGAAACGAAGCACTGCCCCATATACAGCAGCCTGTTCTCTGAGTCATGCAAAAACCATTACTGATTTCTGATAGCATAATTTATAATCCCTGAGGGAACTCCATCATGAGCTAAGATAACCCTATGCATTTGCTCATGCTTGGTATTACATCTAAGTAAAGCAAAACCACAAAAACTGACAAGCATATTCCAAGTAACAAGTGTATTCCTGAAGGAAAAGAAAATGAAACAAAAGTATTGGCAAAACTTGGGGAGTTTCTGTGAACTGTGACTCTTAGATATAGGTCATGAGGCCCAGCTGGGTTTTGCTTCAGTGAGCAGCTTTCACTGTCATCAAAACTCTGCTCCCAATTTCCAACTCTGGTATTAAACTGGGAAAAGTTCATTTCTAATTCAGGTTCTGTATATCTTACCATAAAGACGTAGGACCTGCAAGAGGCCAACAGAATGATACACTTCAACAGAGCTAATGCCTTAGCCAGGGCTGGCACACTTACCAGCTTTAAACTCACATCTATGCCGGCTGGGAGAGAGTGCTGAAGGACCAAAGGGGCAGCACGTGTGTTATTTAAAGATTTAGATGTCCAGTGTGACCCAGATGGAATGATTTTTCCAAATAAATTATAGCCATTTTTTGACAAATAAGGTATCTAACCCAAATCAATACTAAATGGCCTTCTCTTGAAAACATTTTATTAGTACAAAGAAAGAGAAAAGCTGTATTTCTTTACAGACACTGGAGGAGACTGATAACTCGATCTTGGGGCCACAAATATATATCCTATCTAGCTTTAGATAACCCTTTCCCAAAAATGTGTGGACAGCATTTATTTATAGTCTTTTCCTAAATGGCTCTGCCTCACTAAATACAGAATTGTAAGCAGAATTAGCTCAATGTTATGTTACAAAGACACCATCATGCTGTGCTAGTGTATTTTAATAGATTCTTTCTCAAGGTTCGACTGTACAAAGAGTGCTTCCACTTATGCAAGGCCTCAGGATCAGGTGAGACCTTATCTACACATTCTCTACCCAGGCTCAAACTCTCCCAGCCAGGGACTCCTTCAAAACTTTAATAAAAGATATCACTTGATCTCCCCACCAAACCAAACCAAACCAAACCAAACTACAAATACACAAACATACAAATAGCTGTACTAATTTCTAAAGGTTCCCATACCCACCCAGGGTTCTATAAACTTCACATTAAAAATTGCTGGGACTTCCCTGGTGGTCCAGTGGTTAAGACTCTGCGTTCCCAAGGCAGGGGGCCCAGGTTCAAGCCCTGGTCAGGGAACTAGATCCCGCATGCATAGGAGAAGGAAGGAAGGGAGGGAGGGAGGGAGGGAGGGAAGGAGGATGGAAGGAAGGAAGGAAGGAAGGGTGGATGAAAGAAAGAATGAACGAAAGAAAGAATTGCTGAAGCAAGATTATAAAATCAGAAATCTTTGGAAAACAGAAATGTTTACATTTCTGTAGTATTGGTAATTCTCTCCTGGGGTTGGGTGGGGGGAGGGAAGGGAGACATAGGTAAAAGACTTGAATGTTTTCGGTTTTCCGTGGCATGTATAATGAAACTTAGGAGTATAATCAAACGAGGACTGGCATTTTCTTCAAAATACTCCACACTAAAAAAAACCCCAAACCGTAAAAAGTGGGAGGAGAAGTGCAGGAGAGAGAGATGAAATAGTCCAGCAAATGCTGATGGTAGCGGAAGCTGCTAGGCACCTGGGGTTTCACTCCCTACTTTTGTGTATGTTTGGACATTTTCACAATTACAAGTTTAAAATTTTTCAAAAAGAACCCTCCAGCTAATCAAGACATCAGAATGTTAAGACATAATTTGACATCTGTGGACACTGAGATCCTAGCTATGGTCACAGAACCAAAGAACAGACATGTAGACAACTAGGGCTGATTCCATGATGCCAGGTTGTGTCAGATCTCACCTGGGGCTTTAACTTCTTTCCCAAACAAAAAGAGAAGAAACATGACAGGTTAGTTTTGGATACAGGCTCCGGGAGGGAGGGAGAGAAGGAGGGAGGGAGGGAGGGAGGAAGAGAAGGAGGGTATGAAGGGGCTTGACATCCACTTGCATAGTGGCAAGTCCTCTTTTTTGGGCCGTTCTGAAAGTCAGGGCTCTCCTGAGAAAAAGAAAGGATATGCCATCCTGACGACATCCTTTGGAGAATATCTTTAGCACGTGAAACTGAAGAAATATACGTCTCCAAAACAATTGGGGAGTTTGGGAAGAAAACAGCCCATGAATTCAAAATATCACTAAGTATGGTCGCTTTAAGATTTGGAATGGGCTTTCCTGCCGACCTTTCTCCCCCTGTGAGGGCCCTGGCTTTATAAGGAAGCTATATGCCAAGACAGATAAGTGAATTAAGTTGAATGCTCAGTGGCAGAGTTTGGCAGGCAATTCATCACCAGGGAAGTCTCAAGTACTGCTGGCTGGATTTTAAAGCACTTTCTCTGACTAGGCTGGACACGCCTGCCTCTGGGCACACACATTTTCTTAAAGTTGGCAGGAGCACTGCTTCGTCATCCCCTCTTTCTTACAGTCGACTCAATTATCATGGTCTCGGAAGACAGGGTTAGCAGGGATAACCTCAGGGATAATTTTTAGGAAACTCATTTTAACTGTTAGTTTCAGTCTCCTCTTTAACCAAAATCTTTTATTTAGCAACCCATAAATCATCAAATTTGTTTTGAGCTTTTTTACAAATCATCAAATTTGTTACTCTGTAGTTTCAACTGGATGCCTAATGATAATATAAAAAACTCCTGCTTACTAAATGTGCCCTTGAAATCTGTTTTCTCATTTTTCCCAATAACCTCATAAATCAGGCATTATTCTCTCCATTTTAACAGATATGGAAATGGAAGCTTGCTCAGAGAGTTAAACAGATCATTCTGAGATCAGACAAGTAGTAAGTGACAGAGCCAGGATCTGAACCTAGGGCCTGACCTGCCCTTTGCAGTATGCTGCATCATTTCTACAAAAAAAGGAAGAAACAAAAAAGGGAATCAAAAGAGGCAGGCAGCAAAAGATGGAAGAAGAAAACTGGAAAATACATTGGCAAATCTTTTTTTTTAATTTTTATTTTTTTATTGGAGCATAGTTGATTAACAATATTGTGTTAGTTTCAGGTGTACAGCAAGGTGATTCAGTTATACATATACGTATATCCATTCTTTTCCAAATTCTTTTCCTATTTAGGTTATTACAGAATATTAAGCAGCATTCCCTGTGCTATACAGCAGGTCCTTGTTGGTTATCTATTTTAAATATAGTAGTGTGTACATGTCAATCCCAAACTCCCTAACTATCCCTCCCCACTGGCCTTCCTCCTGGTAATCCTAAATTTGTTCTGTAAGTCTGTTTCTGTTTTGTAAATAAGTTCATTTGTACCATTTTTTTTTTAGATTCTGCATATAGCGATATCATGTGATATTTGTCTTTCTCTGTCTGACTTACTTCACTTAGTATGATAATCTCCAGGTCCACCCATGCTGCTGCAAATGGCATTATTTTGTTCTTTTTTATGGCTGAGTAGTATTCCATTGTATATATGTACCACATCTTCTTCATCCATTCCTCTGTCGATGGACGTTTAGGTTGCTTCCATGTCTTGGCTACTGTAAACTGTGCTGCAATGAACACTGGGGTGCACGTATCCTTTCGAACCATGGTTTTCGCTGGATATATGCCCAGAAGTGGGATTGCTGGATCATATGGTAGCTCTACTTTTAGTTTCTTAAGGAATCTCTATACTGTTCTCTACATTGCCAAATCTTTATGAACGGCATGACCTTGGACAGACTAACACTGGCTTTTACTTTTTGGTACCACCTTCAGGCAGCTGATATAAAACTTCTAAGTGATCCTGTTTTATACTCAAGTGACTGTCTTTATTCATTTTTTAAAACAAACATACATTTAGATGCTTACTAAGATGCTCTTCATGGAGAAAAGTGTCATTAAAGACGCTGAGATTTTAACATGGCACCAGTCATGGAAAACTCAATAAACAGTCAATTCTTCTGAATGACATCAGCACTGCCATGAACTTCTGTTATTGTGATCTGTATTTGAGTTGGGGATAAAAGGGTGTCTCCAAAGGACAGATCATGCAAATTTACGAATACCTAAACTGAGTAATATTGGGAACTAGAAATGTTTCTAAGTAAAGTTAAAGCCCACCTCAGTCTCACTCAGACCTGCTTCATGTTCCTCCTTTGCTCCCCACCTCAGTGAATAGCCCATTATCGGCCAGCAGCCAGCCAAGAGCCTGCACGGCTCTCAACGCCTCCGCTGCCTTTCAACTATTACTGACGTTTAGAATTCTTGAGGAAAGTCCTGAACAGAATTTTACAGGGGAAAACTAGCTGAAAAAGTCATAACTCTGCATAACCATCTGCCAGGACCCAGACTTCCTACTAGCTGGTAAAAACTGACAACGTGCTGTGATTGAAAAACCATTTCTGTGTGTCAGAGGACCAGACTTTTGACTGATACCCACCACTAAGGAGAGCTGGGACTTCAGGGCTAAAGAAAGGCAAAAGACACAGTGTTGGATGTTTTACATAACCCTGTTTTTCATTCTTACAGCTCAGTGAGGGAGGTGTATCGTTCACGCTTTAAAAAAAGGATGAAAAGGCTCAGAGAGTTAGATGCCCTGCCCAAGTTTACGAAGCAAAAAGATTTGGAATTCAAACCTGAAGCTGTGTACCACATTATACTATACCATATGACTTCCTATCTATAAAATTTTAAAGGAAAACAAACCCAAGCATATTGTAGAGAAATCTGTTGCTGTATTTCTCAAAAATGCACTGATTATAAGCAGCATCAACTTTGTCCACACTTTATTTCACATCAGAGAAACACCTAAATACCTGAGTCAAAGTATACAAGCCAAATTTCCTAATACTAACAAAGTGGCTGAACTAAATAGAAGAGTGGGACACAGACCGTGGTAAACTACTCGTATCTCCAATTCCCTTGGACTCAATACAGACACAATAAAATATGACAGTGCAGAAAACCGAAGAAAATTTATAGGCAAAGTCTCTCTGCCTGTTGCCAAAGGAGTGTGGAGCACAGACATATTAGGCCTGACAAATATTTGAAAGCTGAAGTTGGCAATTATCTTAAACACAGAGCATAAAATCATGCTTCTTAAACTGCCAAAAATGCTGACTTAAAAAATCTTTGCAAAACAAGGTACGTGGGACTGCTATGAACACACTCATAAAACAGAATTAAAAATAAGAAAACCAGTAGACAGTTTTAACCCTTTGCTTGTTCAATTCCAAATGCAATATTTCTAATAGTCGTTCAAGTGATCTATTCATCAAATAACAAGGAAAACTCACAGCTCAATGTAGGAACAATTGGTTTATGTGCTAAAAAATGATGATAAGCCTGTGGGTTATGGGTAGTAAGTCTAAGGTAATTCCTACCCGTTACAGAAACACTCCACTGATTTGGGCATTTATTTCTGATAAATGCAGAGTTACGTGGGGAGGGAGGGGTGGGAAGAATAAATACTGGCATCGAATCTTATTGCACTCACATAAAAAGCCAATGTTCGAGAAATACCAATACAGATATTCCTCATATGATATTCTGACATGCAGAATTTCATTACTACTGAGTTTAGAAATAAATGTATTTGTGTGTGCTTGCATGCACGTGTGTGTGTGTGTTTGTGTAATCCAACACCATTCTCTTAGAAAGTAATGTCAAAGGAGGGGAATCAAGAGATTAGGGGCAGAGGTTCTGTTTCTGAAATACAATCAGTAGTACTTTGCATCCAGTCCCTGCACAGGACTGCAGAGAAAATGGGACAGCGGGGAGAGAGGCAGGAAGAAAGAGATACACAGAGAAGCAATCATGAGAGACCACCAATGGTCCGCTTTCTGGTCACTGACACGGTTGATTCTCCCCTTGGTGTAAGGAGAGAGTGCTTTTTGTCTGTTCTCTTGGCTTATCTTTAAAGTCACTACTATCCTACTATGGCATTCATCACACATAATTACTCTTGAGGATTTAACAGGCTGATGACAGAGCCCTGTTATGTGGTTGCAATGCTACTCCATGGAAAGCTGAATATGTGTGTTCCGAGTGAACATAGAACTTTTCAATACACTGTTGAATCACTTCACGTCCACAATCTACAAACAACTGAACAAAACACAAGGTTGGATTTTAAAATTAGGCCTTGGCAATTAATGGCACAAGACTCATTTTACTAGATCCCAGAAAAGCGAAACTGGAGATGTTTGAAAGATGTGCAGTGTTTATCTGCTTTTGACAGTCACTGCAACGTCCATGAAGTCCTGCCTATGGGTATTTCTCTGAATGCTCAGATCAAGCACTGCAAAGGGCAAGTTAAGAGATAACTATACAAAAATAATTACATCTATTCAAGAAGTTACATTCATTTCAGTTTCATGAAGTTCTTTTTCGGTAATCTTTGCCCAATGTTATGCAAGAACTTTTGTTAATTTAATTCTGAGTAAGTATAAACCATTTACAAAGCAAGCTCCAATACCTCCCAGCAAACTAGCCTGCCACTGCTACTCACTCTCTGAAAGACACATCCAGTTTGCACCTGTGGCCACCACGGACCCTTTCCCTCGGGCGCCTTTAGCCCATCAAGCTTGAGGCAGGTCAAGGATGGCTGGGCTGTGGTTGTACTCTGGCGGGGCTCAACCACACCCAGGGTTAGTGTCCAAACAGGCACCAGATTAAGGCCACAGGCTCACTCTGAGCCTTCAACTGAGTGTCACAACCACTAAGGGTCTCGTGCTGGATCAGACAGCAGATATTCTGGAAAGTTACTGAAATCAAAACGAGCCTTCGTGCTACTGCTAATATATGCCCATTTAAAAGCACATGACTAGCCTATTAACTTTATTTCATATACTGTAATTCTAATGACATCTCAGCTATATGCCCAGAGACAAATGTCAGATAAAATTATTTTTTCTATTCTGTATTTAATAAAAGGAGTATAAATATATATATATATATTTTTAATTTTAATTTTTTTTTCCCTGCAAAGAATATCCAAACTAAAAACGGTTGAAAATCTTCAGGACACTGTACCTAAAATAACTAATGTATTTCTGAAATATAAAATATCAGCTGCTGGATTAAAGTTCTTAAAACATTTTCTAAACATTATCAATCCTGACCCTTACCTAGTACTCATTTTTTAAGGAGTACCCACTAATTTTTAGTGAAACTAGAAAATCTGAAAATTGTTCTGGCCGAAATGGTGTTTTACCCAAATGTTGGCATACTTCATTTGGAAGTATCAATGATTATCAAGCAGGAACACTGTCCTGGGGCTGATATTGCTTGGAAGCAGCTGCATAACGCCCTTGTCTTATTCTAAGTTTATATTCTTTGCCAATAAAGACAGTGTGAGTTACCAAGGAAGGGGCCTAGAGTGACAAATGGGAGAAATAAAATACAAAGAAGACTGGAAACCAGTTTCAATGGAATATAATGGGCTTCTCTCGCTATGCCCCAGCACCTGCATAACTGAATAAGAAAAATTTTTGAGGGATAAAGGGGACAAGAGGTGAAAATTAAGAACTGTACAGATTCCCTACAGCATGGTAGTTGAGAGCACCAGCTTTGCATCACACTTGACCAGGGTGCAAATAAAATCCCACTTTGTTTCCACTTCATAGATATGTGATCTTAAGCAAATGGACTCCGGAGCCTCAGTTTTCTCATCTGAAAAATGGGGATGACAGTTATTTATATCATAGAATTTCGAGAATTAAATTGGATCATAGATGGTAATATGCCAAGTAGAGTACTTGGCACAGAGTAAACTGAATCAATAAACAGTGGCTGCTACTATTATTATTGTTTTGATTATTTCATCCACACTTCTTCCCTAGCCTACAAAGCGTTTGCTTGCTGCCCCGGGCTCATCTTTTCACCACCTTTTTTACCATACTCCAGCCACCCAGTCTTCTTTCTGTTACCTGATTCCTGCCCTAGGGTCTCTGCACTGGTCTCTCCACCTAGAATGTCCTTCCCAAAGATATTAACATGATGATTCCTTCTATGACAACCAGGGCACAGCTTAACTATCCCCTCCTGAAAGAGGACCTCCCTAACCATCCACTCTAAGGGAACACCACTCATTCTCCAGCAGAACCCCAGGTTTTACTTGTCTGCAGAGCATGTATTCACTTCTGCTATCTTCTTATTCACTTTGTGTTTGGTTACTATCTGTCTCACCACACTAGACTGCAAATTGAATGAGAACACAGACATGTTCACAGCTGTATCTCCTGCACCCAGAGCTAGTCCCAAGCACTAGCAGAAGCAGGAAGGATGGAGGGAGAGGAGGGGAAGTGGATGGAAGGAGGGAGGGAGAGGAGGGGGAGGGGATGAAAGGAGGGAGGGAGAGGAGGGGGAGGGGATGAAAGGAGGGAGGGGGAGGAGGGGGAGTGGATGAAAGGAGGGAGGGAGGGAGAGAGGGAAAGAAATCTGAGGCTGGAAAAAATGAATTTGATGCTTTAAAGGTTACTACAGTTTGATATGGAACCTGGTTTTCTATATAAGTGGCCAGTAAGTGAATTCTCGTACCTAACTGCAGTACTGAAAGGCATGGCATCATGGAAGCAGGGTTTCAGATATACACACACATACACACACCCACATTCACATGGATATGTATGTCCACTTGCACATCTCAGGATGAACTCTAAGAGTGAGCTGCTAGCCATAGGCTCCTATGCACACGACACGTCAACTCATCCACTATTATTTTTCCTCATCTATAAATTAAACGGCCCGCTTCATTCCTTTTTGTCTGTTTTCTGTTATGACTACATGTGGTTTATTAGGCAAAGAGATTAGTCAATAATTCTGATCTGAAGGAATGTTTATGTTTTCTTCTAACAGAAACATGATTTCCCGACTTTGGTATTCTGGCAAAGCTATTTTGCAAAATATAAGCTCAGAATCTCTGCAAAACAACATTAGCGGGGCTTCATAAAACCCTAACAGCAGCATTTTGTTTTATCGATGGAATGGCAATAGTTCAGACAGAAATGTGTTGCCTTTTTCATGCTCCGAAGTACGAGAATCTTCAAGAGAAGGGGGTAATTAAAAGCAACCTGCCCTGAAGTAGAGAAAGGAGTGTAATTCTCAACTCAAGTGCCAAAGAAGAATGCGAGTACTTCAGCAAAGTGAGAAAGAGTCCAGAAATCGTCTGTACAGTATTTTTTCTTCCACTTTCACATTAGCAACATGTTAACATAAATAAATATATTGCATAATGCAAATAGTGAACCGTAAATTATAATGGAAAGGGACTGCTTGGCAGGAGAAGAAAACTTGAGTTGTGCACACGGTTTTGTAAGTAATTTGAATTGGTTTTTACATGTTAAATTTTTAATTTTCATTTTACTTCCAAGTTCATCATATACAGTTTTAACTTTTATCTAAGAAGAAAAAGTGTGTATTCTACTAGTTTTCTCATAATTATACTAATACTTAATAAAGTATTTAATATGAAGTTTGTGTTTCTGAGACTTGATTTCAAGGTTTAAATCCAGACCATTTTAAAGAAATAAGATGCATCATCAACGTTAAGGCGTTGGCTATAAAAAACTTTGCCTCCAGAATTTCTTGAAATCTCTTCGCAGAAAGACGGCATTTCTAATAGTTTTCAGAAGACTTACTCTACTGACAAAGAAATAAAAAAATAAACCTAGTAAAATGCCACTTTGACAATACAGAGGTGAGCTGAAAATGTTCACTTCAGCATATATCCCTTTAATATACATCCCTATACCAAGTTCTCCATGAATGTACAGGGAAAAAGTAAAATTTGTCTTCTAAACTTTTCCAATCCGAAGCTGTCACTATCCTGTCTCTCCTAAGACCTGAATTCTGAGGTTCCTGGTGATATGCCATCCATTTCCAAAGCTGGACAGAGGAGAAAGACCAAGACAGTGAGATCAGACATTCCAAAACGTCACGACTATTTTGGAAGAAAACAGACGGTGTTGAGGAATCTTACTTCCCAAGTTTCCTCGGTGCTCGTTTAAACAACGGAAACCAACAAGGCCATTCTTAGGTTCTAGACTATAACAAAACAGGCAGTGGACCAGATTTGGCCTACTGGCTATAGTTTGCTGACCCCTGCTCAAAAGTTCTGTCACTGCGCAAAAGCAATCAAGTCCTTAGCTCTAACATTCACTTGTCCCTCTTTCTAAACCGTTCCATTGTGCCTCTAAGAACGGTGTTGTCAAATTTTAAATCATCTGAGGGCTTGTTAAAACCCAGACCGGAGGGCCTCACATCCAGGGTTTCTGACTCAGTAAGTCTAGGGCAGGACTTGATAATTCATATTTCTAACAAGTGCCCAGGTGATGCTCAGGCTGCTGGTCCAGGGACCACACCTTGAGAACCACTGCTCTCAACTTCCTCAGTATATCAGCAAAGTACAGTACATCCTCAGTCTCTTTTTAGAACATTCCCTCTACTCTCTGGACTCACCTGCAACGTATGTATCTTCTATCTGATATCTTGGGAGTCCTCATTGGCAGTTCTTCTTCCTCATCCTTCACCTCCAATAAAACGTGAAGTCATGATTATCTGACGTCCCAGATACGTTTTGATCTACCCACTTCTATCCATCTTCCACCTTACTCCCGACTACCACCTTACTTTTCAACAGCCTTCCCGCTGTGCTCCCCACATGTACTCTGCCTCATTCCAAACATTCTGCAGAATGCATGCAGGATGATCCCTTTAAGATGAAAATCTTCCTTGCTTAAAACCACTCTGCTAGGGCTTACCTGGTGGCACAGTGGTTGAGAGTCCGCCTGCCGATGCAGGGGACACGGGTTCATGCCCCGGTCCGGGAAGATCCCACATGCCGCAGAGCAGCTGGGCCCGTGAGCCATGGCCGCTGGGCCTGCGCGTCCGGAGCCTGTGCTCCGCAACGGGAGAGGCCACAGTA
>NC_041214.2:46098690-46099650 GCF_002837175.3 Physeter macrocephalus | reverse complement strand
CGCGCGCCCGGAGCCTGGGCCCCGCAACGGGAGAGGCCACAGTAGGGAGAGGCCCGCGTACCGCAAAAAAAAAAAAAAAAAAAAAAAAAGCCACCCTGCTAAAGGCTTTCCAAGGCTGTACCAGATGGGGCCCCTATCACCTCTTCTGACCTGGACTGGTCCTCACGCTGCTCTGACCAGGCTCCTTCCCAGCCTCCATACTTGCTGTTCTCAGCCCAGGATTCTTTCCCTATTCAGTCAGTCAACACTATTCATCTTTCACTTCTCAGGCCCAAGTCACATCCCTGGGAAAGTCATTCTTGACTCTTCCAGACCAGGCCAAGATCCCCACAACGTGTAGTTTTTTCTAACCATCTGGCTCCACATTAAAATAATAAAAATAACTAACGTTTCTTATACTAGGCACTGTTCCAAGCCCTTCATACACGTCTTTATTTAACCTTCACAAAACCCCACAAGGTAGTTGCTGTTAGAATTCTCTCTTCTCCTTCTCCTCCTCCTCTCCTTTATTAAACCACACGAGGGAACGGAGGCACAAGGAGTTAAACAGTTCACCCAAGTTCAACCAGCTAGTAAGTGGAACAGCCAAATGCAAATTCAAGCCATCTGTCTCCAGACCATAAATACTGCCTCTCAAGAGCAGACAACTTGACTAGATTTTAATTTTCATGTGGTCAGACACCATGCAGACAGAGTTCACACAGAGCCTGGAATATATTAGGTACACGACTTGCTGAATGAATTAATTGATTATATTTTAGCAGAATATTATATATCATTCACTAGTCCATGTTATTAAGGCTTATTTCAAAAAAGGGCTCTCCGGGGCTTCCCTGGTGGCACAGTGGTTGAGAGTCCGCCTGCTGGTGCAGGGCACACGGGTTCGTGCCCCGGTCCGGGAAGATCCCACATGCCGCGGAGCGGCTGGGCCCGTGGGCCGTGGCCGCTGGGCCTGTGCGT
>NC_041214.2:46046210-46098478 GCF_002837175.3 Physeter macrocephalus | reverse complement strand
GAGCCTGTGCGTCCGGAGCCTGTGCTCCGCAACGGGAGAGGCCACAGCAGTGAGAGGCTCGCGTCCCGGTGGGGGGAGGAAGCGGGGGGAGGAAGGCTCTCCACCCTGCCATTGGTCTTAGCATAATCCATTACAGACTTTATCTTTAAACAACTGTAGTACCATCATTATGTGGATCAAGTGCTTTAATTCTTTTCATACCCAATATTTTTTATCAACGTGCTAAGCCATTTCACCTACTTATATATATAAATGTAAGCCAGCATAAATAGAACATTAACATATTACCATAATCCAGTTACTAAATTTCTGTGAAAATTATTTTTAGAGAGGAAGAGGTATTCTTGTGGAGTATCTTTATATTCAAAGGGTACACAGTAGAGCAGTGATAGAGGGATAAAAATACTGTCTTAAATCACCACTTCATTCCATTTATTATTGTTTTATTATTTTAAGACGTGATACATATATCCCTCACAATCCGAATTCTTCCAAACTCAGGAAACTGAACAAACTTTTTAAGATGGAGTTGTTTTCCTTTGCTATTCAAGCTTTCATTACTACTCACTATCCGAAACTCAGGGACCAAAAATATTTAAATAATGAGGTCTCTTTCAGTATACAAAGTCAGGAACCAAACAGACTCAGATAGTAGAGAATACCTGAGTTTAATTTATTTTGAGATTTAAAATTAAGGAGGGCATGCCACTTGCTTTGGTTGTTTGTCCGAGAGAGGCATAGGCTGAAAAAAAAAAAGGGTGTTGAGAAACATCTAAAGAGATTTTAAGTCTCCTGAGGACAGTGATCATATTTCTAAATCTTTCCATCATCCCTGGACATAGCACATGATAGATGTCCAATAAAAATTCTGATGAGCGCTTAATGTGTTAATACACAGGCAATATAGTGTCCTCATTCCTAAAGTATGGTTTACAGGTACATTATAAATTTACTTCAAACTTACTATTATTATGAAACTAGTACTTAAAAATATATAGCTTAACTATCAGCTAAGATAACTGGCAACTCAGGTTGATTTCTAGGAATCCTCTGTTCATTAACCTTCACTTAGGTAGTTAGGAACCTGCCTGTGGAATGTGCTAGCTGTATGACTTGGGGTAAGTAACCAACCATCCTAACACTTCAGACTTCTTCTATGAAAAATGAGGATAACATATCTACCACACAGAGTTATTGTAAGGATTAAACGCTTCCAATGTATGTAAAGCAAACAGCATTCCACAAATAAACAGTAAATAAGCATCCAGTATTAGCTGCTACATAACTACTGTTATGTATACAAACATAAACTTGTATATTTACACTTCTTATTACTTTACTAAAATGTGATGACTACTGTGATTTAGATACAAATAAGTGCAAATGCCAAAAGCAAAGATATAATGATATCCTGTCAATATATAACAAGTGGAAAACCACAGTAACAGTAAATCTGAGTTTTACATACCCTTTCAGTGGTTAGCTTATTGAAGGGAGAAAACATCTACAAAGATAAACTAGAAAGTGTTTTTTAAAAGACATGATTTAAAATAAATAATCTTGTTGGGAGTCTGCTAAAACATACGCTCCAAAAACACCCAAAAAACAGAAACCCAGCAAACTAAAGAAAAAATATCCATGCGAATATAATCTCCATATTCTTAGGAAATATTATCCTGTACAAAGTAAGCAGTACTGAATCATTTTTATAACAACAATTTCTCCAAAACGAATACAAAGAGCACTTAGAGACGATTCCCACAAGAACCCTCTAGAGTATCTGGAACTGATGACAGTCGGTAATACTAAAATGAAACCTGAAAAGTTAAAGAAAAATAATGTAAATGGCTTCACAAATCTCACAGAAGAAAAAGTCTATGCTCAGAATCGTTATGAAATACACTTAAGTTTTAGAAAAATAGGGTTTAATGGGTCACCTAAAATCGCAAATGCGTAATGATGCAAATGCTTGGTTAACTGGGGAATTCAGAGTTCCATGATCTAGCTTCACTGAGCTGGCACCCTTGGACACCGAGTATGGAGACCCCAGCCTGCGGTCTAGGTGCGTCTGGGATTTCGTTCTTGTGACTTGGGCAGCTCCCGTTCACTCAGCTCTCACCCCACACGGAGCCCCTTCACTGCTTGTCAGACTGCCCAGCCTCCATGTGGCCCTGCTCTCACTTGGAGACCTTAACAATGGTCTCCTCAGCATTCCGTTTTACTTGCCACTCCCCCTTGGGTTTTTGTGTTAAGAATAATTGATTACATTTTTATGGTGGTAAAATATATGTAACATAAAATTTACCATTTTAACCATTTTTAAGTGTACAATTTGGTGTCATAAGTATATTCACAGCATTGTACAACCATCCCTACTATCCATTTCCAAAACTTTTTCATCATCCCAAACAGGAAGTCTGTACCCATTAAACAGTAACTCCCCACCTGCGCCCTGCCACTCCATCCATCCCAAGTAACCTCTATTATACTGTCCCTATGAATCTGCCTATTCCAGGTGCCTCATAAGTGGAATCATACAATACTTGTCCTTTTTAGTTACTCCTAAGACTGTTTACAGTTCTACTTATTCTTAAAGTGAGCACTGACAACTCATACTGATCTTCCCTGATTTTATCACTGGATATAAATAGATGACTATTAGATTATTCCAACCATAACACCCATTCACCCACAGCCAAAAACCTAGCAGGCTTTGATAAACTGTTATGACAGATATATAGCATGGTATAATTCAAGACAGGGTAATTTCTGAGGCATCACACATGCTCCATGATGCTTTTGACAAACTGCTCACCTTTGCCTACTGGTGCCTTCCTACAGCTCTGTCCAGCCCAACCCAACTCTATGTAAAGGGACAGGGCAGAATGCCTAAATGCCTAACGTTTAAACTAGCAAAGCACTTCCACATACCCCATGCCATCCTATCAGAATTAGAAATAAGTGAACTCTGTACTCCCTGTCCTGTTATTCAACTCTCTCATCTCATGGTGAGCCTGTGATACCTACACAGCTCATGGAGTCCTCTCAATGCCTAAGCAAGTTACCCCCGCTGAATGGCCTCTGGCTTGAGAACTACTTGTTTATGATAACAGATTTTTACCTCTCAGCTAGTTGATTCTGGCATGGTAACTGAAAGAAGCATTCTAATTAAAATGATTCCCGTAAGACGGAAAAAAATTTATATGGGAACCAATGTATTATTTAAAGAATTGTAGAAAAAAATCAGGGTGCCAATAGATAGCAAATAAAGCAAAATGCTTCCGTTTTCAAAAGGATGGGTTTTGCCTACCATTTAGAAAAAGGAGTGATGATTATTAGAATTCAGATATATTTTTAAACTCTTGCTAAGAGATCTGAATTTCTTCTTTTAATAGGGTTTCAGGACTGAAGGAATTCTAAGAACCTGGTATACCAGGACTTGCAAGACATTTGCTAAACTATCATATGATATCCAAGATAGAGAAACAGGTGGATTTTTAGTTAGTTGAAGGACCAAACCCAAACAGCACTAATCAATGCTTTGAGATTGACTTGCAACTTGTAAAGTATCACATGCCTTGAACCTTGCCCAGTACCCTTCAATACTTATCAGGTAATTTTCATGAAAGAACAAAAACAATAAATTTACATATGTTACAAAGCTAGAAAGGGTAGTTAATATCAGAATTAATCTTTTTACAAAGTTTGCAAAGAAGTGAAAAAAACAATAAAACACAATGAATTCTTTCAATATTTATCAAGGTCTTACTGTATTTCAGATCCTATGCCAGGAATTTGGTTTATAAAAAACTGTAAAAATTTCACATATCTGGCTCACAGACTGTCTTTTCTTTAAAACAATTTTTAACACAATTTTTAAAGGTTACCTTCCATTTCCAACACGGGGAACATAGACAATATTACAAAATATTGTCTATGTTCCCTGTGTTGTACAATACATCCTTGGAGCCTATTTTACCCCCAACAGTTTGTACCTCCCCTGCCCCCCACCCCTATATTATCTGCCCCCCACCGGTAACCCCTAGTTTGTTCTCTATATCTGTGAGTCTGCTTCTTTTTTGTTATATTCACTAGTTTGTGGTATATTTCAGATTCCACATACAAGTGATATCATACAGTGTCTCTGTCTGACTTATTTCACTAAGCATAATACCCTCCAAGTCCATCCACGTTGCTGCAAATGGCAAAATTTCATTCTTTTTATGGCTGAGTAGTATTCCACTGTATGCATGTATACACCATATCTTCTTTATCCATTCATCTATTAATGGGCATTTAGGTTGCTTCCATATCTTGGCTATTGTAAATAAATACTACTGCTATGAACATTGGGGTGCGTGTATCTTTTCAAATTAGTGGGGTTTTTTTTTTTTTGGATATATACCTAGGAGTGGAACTGCTGGGTTGTATGGTAGCTCTATTTTTAGTTTTTTGAGACACCTCCATACTGTTCTCCACAGTGGCTGCACCAATTTACGTTACCACCTACAGTGTACGAGGGTCTCCCCTTTTGTCCACATCCTCTCCAACATTTGTTATTTGTGTTCTTTTTGATGACAGCCATTCTGACAGGTGTGAGGTGATATCTCATTGTGGTTGTGATTTGCATTTCCCTGATGACTAGTGATGTTGAGCATCTCTTCATGTGATCTCAGGCTCATTTCACACTTTCCCTCCCCACATCTGGAATCAGTTATTTCTCCAGGGAATTTTTGTTTCTTTTATTGGGGAATGGTAATAGCAAGATCTAGGCACTAGATATACTCACTGCTACTGGGATGTCACTTCTTCTGGCTCTTTCCTATGGACAGAATAGGAACTACATTTCTGCAATATCATGAGCTCGTATTGATAGTAGCAATTCAAATTGGACATAACAGGTTTTTTCCTTAACTTCTTTCATTTTATATTTGTAACTTTGTTACACTGAATATCCTGGGTACTAATAACATGCTTATATGTTTTTACACATAAAAGTTAAAAAATTTTTCAAGTCACAATACTAGTACTATTAGTAACAATGAACCTACTGAAGAAAGTTCAAGATTTCTGTGCAGTTTTATGTCCTTAAAATGTAACTCACTAAAGATTTCCCAACTTTTTCAAACTGCCATATGTTCTTGGGATGTTCTAAGATTTCATATTCTGTTCTATTCTGATCCATTCTTCTTTCTGTCTAGGAATAACTGAATTTTAATAGATATGTGATAAATGAATCTCTAGTTAGCTGAATGTGGGGAAAGCAGGCATATTTGTGGACAGAAAAGCCTCTAAGGGTTTCTTTTCTTTCTTTCAGTTGTTCATTCAATCATTTTCCAGTTCATACTCTGGCAAAGGAACACGCCTAAAATTTTCAAGTTTTGGTGTAAAGTTGCAAAAGAAAAAAAATCTTAACGTTCTGAGAAGACTTGAAACTGAAAAGCAGGAATTAGTCATCTAATGCAATTACAACTGGTATTCTAGGGAGTTTATACCAACATTTCACTTCTGTAAACTAAAAATTTGTGTATTGTTTTCAATTTTTTTTTTAAAATCAAAGTTTAGATAAGAACTACTTAAGTTTTCCAAAGGAGCAGAATTTGCTTTTGTTTATCCTGGAGCACAGTTTAAAATACAAAGAGCTGGGCTTCCCTGGTGGCGCAGTGGTTGAGAGTCCACCTGCCAATGCAGGGGACAGGGGTTCGTGCCTCGGTCCGGCAGGATCCCGCATGCCGCGGAGCGGCTGGGCCCGTGAGCCATGGCCGCTGGGCCTGCGCGTCCGGAGCCTGTGCTACCCGCGTACCGAAAAAAAAACAAAAAACAAAGAGCTTTCCAAGTAAGCTACTGCAAAGAATACCTACATCGACAAACATGGAGAGAAATTCAATACGTATCCCTTGAATAACTTTCCTGAAAGAAGTGATTTATTTGGGGGGGATTAATAAAGATAGCTTTGTTTAGTGTTACGAAATGGCATAAAGGAACTAATAAAATGACTGTACAAGGGGATGTCACAATTCTTTAAAAAGGTTTTCTAAGTTTTAAAATGAGTCAGTTTAATACTGGACAGTAAAATAAACACAGACATCAAAACGAATTATGAAAATAATCTACCACTTCTGATGTCTGCCTTCTTAGTATGCTTCCATGTTCTTTCAAAAATACTAGCTCGGTATTTAAATAAACAGAATGGTAGTGGACAATATCAAAGTATTATGTCTTTTAATATACAAAATAATATAAAATATTTTATTAATATTAGAGTATTAACATGTAGCTTTTCAATAAATGAAGAAATATTACATGTATTTTATTAAAAGCTTTAAAATTCCTCAGACATTTTCTTTAAGAGTAGCTTACATTTCAGTAAAAATTCATTTGTAAATAGAGACCATCATAATGTCATAAAGTGAGGCATTTTTAGTGAAGTATCTTTTCTCTTTTAATGTCCTAAAATTAACAGGGCTCTCTATGACCAGAGGTACATGAGAACAATGTTAATTAGCATACAGAATATCCCCCAAACAACAGTATTTTAAAACAGACCAGCAATGAGAATTCCACCTGGGAAATATGCTACATATTTTACCGTCAACAATAAAAAATAATTACAGGGTAATTACAGAAGCAGGTAAATATTGAGAAATACTGTTTAAACAGTGTAAGCAGTCCTTATTTAACAATAGTTTTACAGTACTCCACAAATGACTGTGAATCAAGATTGCAAAGAATGGCAATGAAGTGCAGGCTTGTACGGCCTTAATTTCTTTGAAAAACGTCTGGTAATTTTTCGTAGGTAGCTGAAGATTACCAGGTAGTTTGGAATAAGTATGTATAAGGTCACATTCCATTCATTTGAAGCTCAGTTTCAGTTTTTCAGGAACTCATTCTTTGTCCTCTTTGTTAACTATTCTTCCCAATAGCAGTCATTGTAAAGGAAATTATATGGTAGCTTTTGTTCAAATGTCTGTTTTGTGTTATTTATTTGTTATTTTTATCTTGTTACTTCTGAAAAGGAAATGCATACATGATAGTCATTAAAAGATAAATCATTGAAAAACCCATTAAAAATCATGTGGTCATTACAATCTAAAAACTATATGTAACAAGACCATTTCAAGAAAGGAAAGTAAAGGGATCTATGTAACAAAAAGAGGAACAACAGCTGTGACAGCAAACTGGGCTAAGGAAAATGATTGCATTTGGACACAGAACTCAGCTTTGAGCTTCCTGGCAGCCAGCGCTGTTTGCAGATATGCGTATTTCTGTCTGGGAACTTTATCCGGTGATGTTTTTATCTGCAGAAAGGGGTGGTATTTAGGTACCCAGGAAACCATTTCTCGGTGCCCACCAAATGTTTTTCGCTAAAGCTCGGAATCACTTTGCAAATTTTAGAGAAAACCAACAGGGTCCTTTGGCACTTTTTAAAAGGTGATAACAGGTGTACGTGCTGTTAGTGCTGGAAAATACAGCTATGCGTTTCCTTACACAGGTGATAAAAGCATTTACTGAAGCAGAGATTTGTGAAAATGACTGGGAAAAGTGTGATGCTGGCGACTTAATCCTATGTCTTGCCCACCGCCATCTGCAGGTCCCAGCCTTACCTCTGTGCTGGTGCTGCTCTTGAAGACTGAACAGATCATAGTTTCAGTCTTAATCTGAAGTAGTAACAGCCCTGGAAGGCTCTCTGAGATTAGTGGTTTTCAAACTGGTCCAGGGGGTCTTGGAGGGATACCAAATGCACAGCTTCAGAGCTTTTAAAGAAAAAGTTCTTTTTCAGTTTAAATATTTTTAAACTCCCACACCTAAAACCTCTTTGAGATAACGTGCTCATCAAATATTTATCTCTGTCCCTTTGGAAGGCTACCCTGAGGGAATAAGTTACTGACACGTGAGTGACCAGTCTTGCATATTTACTTTTCTTGGAGAACTGTGAGACGCAGACCTACTAGAGCATGGACTTGAGGACACAGGGAGGGGGAAGGGTAAGCTGTGACAAAGTGAGAGAGTGGCATGGACTTATATACACTACCAAACGTAAAATAGATAGCTAGTGGGAAGCAGCCACATAGCACAGGGAGATCAGCTCGATGCTTTGTCACCTCCTAGAGGGGTGGGATAGGGAGGGAGGGAGACGCAAGAGGGAGGGGATATGGGGATATATGTATATGTATAGCTGATTCACTTTGTTATACAGCAGAAACTAACACACCATTGTAAAGCAATTATACTCCAATAAAGATGTTAAAAAAAAAGAGAGATTCTGATGCTTCAGGTCTGTGATAGAGAGGAAGAACCTTAGGACAGGTTTTCTGGCACAAAATCACAGCACCTGCTTACTTGACTGTTTTTTTCACCTGCGACAGAAAAAATTAAGAAGACCCTATATAAAGCTTCCCTAGCCTTCATTCATTTTGGTTAGAGCAGTCAGAGTGCTGACTGGCTATTAAAATTACTTGGAAGTATTTATAACTCTGTGTATTATTCTTGTTAGCAATCGTAGTGAGTAATGGTAGGGGCAGTAGCATCTGCTAAGTAGACAGTTTGCAGTTTACAAAGGGCTTGCACTTTCCCCTGTGTGTGTGCATCACATATAGTGTCCCTTAATACTCAGTAATTCTGAGAAATATAGACATGTTTGTCATCACTCGGTTTAACAGATGAATAAATCAAGGCATAGAGGTTAAGTAACGAGCTTACGATCACATACAAACTAAAATCTGAGACTCAAATTCTGATCATATATGACTTTTCAAAGCTCAAGGTCTTTCAACTGCATCATTTGTTAAATTAAAGGTTTCAGTTGCTGGTGCATTTTGTCCACTCAGAAAGAACAACATTAACTTGATTTTCCATATTATTTGAAAAAGAAACAGGTACTATTCCTACCCAAGGCTTAAATTAAAATATGCACTATCATTTTAAAAAAGCCATTTTAGTAATAAAACAGTATATGATTTCCCTTTAAAAATAGGTTTAAAAAGTTTCTTCATCTCCTTTACCCTAGTAAAACTTATTAGTATTTTTAGAGTGATTATTTTTATTGTTTTTGTATTTGGGGGTTATACGAAAGGCTTTTGAGAAATCTCTATCCTGCTGTGTCTTCTGAGCCCTCAAGACCCCTTCCTCCCTCACGAATGATGGGGGGCATAGCCCCTGGTATGTTAATATCCTAGGTATCAGTGGCATCTACTTACAAGAAAAGATTTCAGTGTACAAAAACAGACCAAAATATTCATTTCATCCTTTTTTAATGACCAAAACTTTCAAAACAAAACAAAACTGAAAAAATTATAACTCGAGTGTCTTTCAGATCATCTAAATGGATTCTGAACAATAGGGATACATTTTAAACAGGAAGGTAAATGAGAAATTAATGACACTCAATAAACTATGTTAGCATACTTTTGTGCTAATGAAAACCCAAGTATATTATATTTTTCTCTCTGCTGCTGTGCTATTTGTGAAGTCTCCAGGAGCGGCCCTTCAAATGTCTTTTTCTGGACAAGAGCACATTCAGCCACAGGTTCTGGAGTGAGGCAATTAGCTGTACAATTAAGCCAGGAGACCTGCTATTGCAACACGAATTATCCAGATGAGCTGTCTCTTCTGTTTAAAATTTAGCTAATTTGTCAGATTTTTTATTGACTTTCTATATAGATCTTCACATTTATGGTGCAATCAGGACGTTTATTGTGTGCAAATTTGAGAGAAACAAGGCTTTAGGGCCTTAAAAGTTCCAGCAAATAAGCACATAAGTGAGTACCGTTCCTAATTTAAAAATTGGTTTTCCAGTTGTGTGGATTATCCAGGCATCTTTTTCCCTCCGCTGTGCTTTGAATCAATGGTCATTTTGTGGACCTCAAGATATATTTCCCAAAGGGTTTGGTGAATCCTTGGAGTTTGAAGAGAGAAGAATTATGACATCAATTATGAAGGGAAAAAAAAAATGGGGGAAGGCTGACTCTGGCTTTCAGTGGACTAGTCTGTTTTTTCCCTTTCTTTCTGTTGACTTATTTTGACTGAATCATAGAAATGTTCGCCTTTTCTGCGGGGGTGGGTGGGTGGGGGGGAGATTTCTGAAGTAATATAGATGATAGTATTATTTCTTGAATCAGCAGATTAATAACAGACTATCATTTCATGGGAGTGTTAGCAGATGTCATATACAAATATGGTTCCATCTTCAGAAAGTTGAGATACAGGAAGTTAAATTGAAATAGATGTCTTTACTACTGGATGTGTTAGAAACAAACATGCTAATAATGTTCATAGAAAGGGATATGGAATAAAGCATTTTTTGAAAATTCACTTCACCATGGAATCCCTTTTTATGGAATACCTACTAACTTCTCACAGATCACGAAAACGCTGAGTTTTAAACCAAATTTAAAAACCAACCATGCTATAAAACCCTATTTGTTTGAAATATAAATCACTGATTGAAACAATCTCAAATTTGTAAACTTTGTATTGGAAGATTATATTAAAAAATAGTTTGTACATGCCAACCTGCAGGTCAGCTCATTGACAAAATGTACCTAAACATTAAGAAAAAGTTTTATGTAAAAGTTACAAATGAGGTTTAAAATACAAGGCAAACGTGTATGTATGCATTTCACACAATGCTTTGTGGAAAGCAGTGCGTTTATTTAAAATGCATTAGTTCATCTGTCCATGACTTATAATCAATAAAATTAACCGAAACTCACAAAATGAAAAACACCCCCACAGTATACTCTGTGTGTGTGTGTGCATGTGCGTGTGTGTGTGCACGTGTGGTGTAAATGAATTATATACCTTAAGTAGGGAAAAAATAAGAAATTTTTACAAATTTAACAAATCATTTTATTTTGAATGTATATGAAAGTATGTTTTATTTAAACCAGGTAAATTTGCTAATAATTTTACTCAAAACATTGGCTTGGAAGGCAAATTCTTTTAAATGAAATGAATATTTGATTTTATTTTAAACAAATGCCCACATATGTAGTAGTCACAAAGATCTGAAATAAAGTTTCTTCATAAAACACTAAAACTAGATTCTGTTTGTGGACTCTTTTAAGTATTTTTATTTTTAACACTGTTGTAATTTGATGTTTTATTTCATTAATAGGCAAATCAGTTTTGTCCTAACTATCTTGTGGCAATATAGGAAACATGATTATTACTGAATAAAACTTTTTTAGATGAGTTAGAAAGAAAATAATGTTCATTTAAAAATTATCTGAATCTGGAGATGGATGTAAGTGGTGGCTGCACAACAATGTGGATGTACTTAATGTCACTGAGCTGTACACTTAGGAATGATTAAGATGGTAAATTTTATCTAATGTATATTTTACCACAATTTAAAAATTGAATTAAAAAGCATCTGATTATAAAAGTAAATTTTCATTATAGAAGATTTAGAACATAGTGAAAAACTCAAGATAGAGTGAAAAACTCAAATGTAAACCATTTGATATACTAGACTTCCAGTTTTAATTGAACTTGTTTTAGTAATTATACATATGTTTTATACATTTAAAATAATCTTGCGAGGTTTTAAAAAATATTTAGAGCTCATTAGGCTTGCTTTCACCTTATACCTGACACTTAGCTTTAATCCACAGTAAATATCTAGAGTAATAATATCAAGTATAGTAAAACGCTGTCCCTTGAAGCTCATTATCTTTACTTGTTTTACATTTGGGTGAAATAAAAGTGAATGTGTAGTCTGCTTATTTCTAACAAAACAAAGTATATATTAATGCATTTAAAATTTTATGCACTGTAGAGAAATTAAAATTTATAACTAATGGTTTTATTCAGAAGTCAACAATTCTTATGAACAGCGTAAAAGGTACAGTTTTTGAGTTAGCTATTCTTTGCTCAAAAATTTGGTGACATAGTAGGTAGTGTAAGCCTCATTGATGCCTCAGTATACGTCATCATTCTCAGCCATCGGTGATTAAAGCAAGATTGGTTCATCCTTTTTTGACAGATGTTGTGCTCTTGAGCAAGACTGTCTCATTTTCACTTATTAGTAAAAATGAGAGAGGAATACTGTTTTTTTTACTTCTATAAGAATTAAGATTGTTTACTTTTTATATGCTGTTTTGAAATCCCTAGTTTGCTAATATGTTGGTTTAAGCAACCCAAGGTGCAGGGAAATAACTGTACCAAAAAGAAAAAAGAAAGAAGAAAAGGAGGGAGAAAAAAAACCCAAACAGTTGTAATAAACTATAGCCCTTCTCATATGTCACTTCCTGAGAAATAAAACAGGAAGGACCCTGATTTTATAAGTATCTACAACATTAAAAGTCACAACCTTTCTCAAATTCCTAAAGACAAATTAAATTATTTTGATATGAAAATACATTTAAAGACCCATTTATACTTGGTCACAGTTTTCTTCAATCACATGATAGGAAAACTTCTGTCAGAGTCAACTGAACTAGAAATACAAAATCAATGCTAGTAACAAAACATCTCAAAATTTCCAATCACCATCTCATTTAAACAGATTGGTTTTTGTATTGATGTTTAAGCCAACAAAAATTTACCTCAAATGTAAAACTGCATCAAGGACACAAAGCAGGCTAACCCAGATACTGGATATCTCAAAGCAGCTAGGTTTAAAATGAGTGACGGTTAGCAAAATCTAATAATGAACTTTTGAGAGAGGAAGAATTGATGAGAATTTTTAAACTATGTGTTAGGATTTTCGGCTTTTTAAAAAATTATTTTTTATGGTTCTAGACTCATTGTATAAACCAATTTTAACCTTTCTCCATTTGCTGGATTACTACCTTATATTGGCAGTTCCAACATAGTAAGGTATTATAATGCAGCAGAAAGGATCCAGAAGTCTCTGTATCCATAAAAATTGTACAAAGGTTACTTTTTATGTATTGCTGGTAGTTATTAATCATGATATGGTTTCAGTATCTACCTAACATTTTTCAAAAATACTTCTGGTTCATTAATTTAGGCATTCATTCCATGAGCCCTGTTTTCGTGCTATAGGTACACTGTTTCAGGCACAGAGAACATAACACTGCGCAATACAGGCAAAATCCATTCCTTTAAGAAGTATATAATCTAGTCCAGAAAGTCCACTTAGAAGACGTAATTACAAATGTTTTTGGTATAAACTGCCACTGAGACATGCCAAGTGCTTTGGGATGGTTTGGCACAGTAGTCTAACCCACACTGGGAATTCAGGGACAACTTTACTAAGAAAATGATATTTGAGACTTGAATGGTGTTTAGAAGTTAGCAGGACTAAGAGGGACACAGGGAGAAGGAGCACTGTTAGGGTAGTGGAAACAGCATATGCAATACCTGGAATGTAGAAGAGGAACTCAAAGAGGGTTAATAAAGATGGAACGGAGAGAATAAGGGGAGGGGATACTACATGCCTTGAGGCTAGGAAGGTGGGGAGAAGGTAGATCATGCAGGGTGTTTTAGGCTATGCTGAGGATTTCAGACTTCACCTGAAACACAGAGAAAGCCATCAAAAAGCATAAGGTAAATGATTAGATTTGTATATTTAAAGGATCACTGGCTCAGTCTTTGAACTGGAGAGGCGTAAAATTGGATGCAGGGAGATTTACCAGAAGGATATGCCGGTGGTTCAGCTGCGAGATGGAGTAGGGTGGGGAGAAAAGAAGTAAGCAGCTTGAAAGCTCCTGGTAGATACAATGAACAAAACTTGGTAAGTGTGAGAAAAGATGACTGCAGATTTCTTCTGGGAGGTGCCATAAATGACCAAGATGGATAAGACTGGCAACAGTGGACCTGGTGGTCAAGATGGTGGAGTGGGAAAACCCTGAGCTCACTGTCTCTCACAGGTACACAAACATTACAACTATTTACAGAGCAACTACTGATGAGAAAGACCAAGACTGGAAGAAAAGATCTTCCACAAATTAAGGTATAAAGAAGGCACCACAATAAGATGGGTAAGAGAAGTGGAGATGCTGTACAGTCAAGACCCACATCCCTGGATGCGTGACCCACAACGGAAGAATAATCACAATTTGAGAGATTCTCCTCAAGAAGCAAGGGGTCTGAGTCCCACACTGGGCTCCACAGCCCATGGGGGCTCTGCAATGGGAAGACAAGCCCCCAGAACGTTTGGCTTTGAAGGCCAGCAGGGCTTACATCTGGGAGGCCCAGAGGTTTGTGGGAAACAGAGACTCCACTCTTAAAGGGAACACACAAAATCTCACACACTCCAGAACCCAGGGCAGAAGCAGTAAATTGAAAGGAGCCTGGGTCAGACCACCTGCTGATCTTAGCCTCCCAGAGAGGCAGGAGGCAACAGGAGCTCACCCTGGGGGCACAGACACAGGTGGCAGGCATTTGTGGAGCTTGTTCTACCACGTGGACACTGGTGCTGGCAGGTGCCATTGTGGAATCCTCCTTCCAGCTTATTAACACTGGGACCACGCCCTGATCACCAACCTGCCAGCATCAGTACTGGGACACCTTCTGGGTGGGTAGGGACACAGACCCACCCACCAGCAGGCCTGCTGCCTGCAGACCCCCTAAGCCCACTCGTTCCACAGTACACCACTCTGTCCAACAGAGGACCAAAGACCCAGTCCCAAACACCACTGTGCCAGCACTAGCCCCAGGGTCACCAGGGCCCTGCAGTCAGATACCCTGGGACCTGGTTCTAGCTGTCAGTGGGCCAGCACTAGCCCAGGGACCAACCTCACCCACCAGTATGCAGGCACCCGTCTCAGGACCCCCTGGGATCAGCCCCACCCACCACAAGGCAGACACCAGCTGCAGGACCACTGTAGCTCTACAACCTGCCAAATCATAACCCAATTCACTCACCAGTGGGCCAGCACCAATCCAGGAACCCCACTCTGGTCCTGACCCCGCCTACCAGCAGGCCGACACCAGCCCTAGGACACCTTGGAGCCCTCAGCCAACAGCCCCCAGATTCAGTTCAACTCAAGAGTGGGCTGTCACCAGCTTTGGGACACCCTGGACCCTGAAGCCACCCATGTCAGGAACTGGACCCAACCACCAGCAGGACAACACCAGATCTGGGAACCCCAGCCCCACAACCACCAACCCTAGAATCTGGCTCTGTCCACCCATGGGTTAGCATTAACCCTAGGATCCCTGGGGACCTGTAATCAGCTGCCTTGTGAACCTGCCCCTCCCACCAGTGGTCAACAGACTCTGCAAAAGACAAGGCCTGGCAAGCAACCAGACAAGGGGCCAGCCACACCTACCAGACCACCCAAAGCAGTCAACCCACCACAACAGAAGAAACCATGCAGAACAAAGACCCATATAAATGCTGCCTATAGGAGCCTCACTTCAGATCTAAAGACACAAACAGACTGCAAGTGAGGGGATGGAAAAAGGTATTCCACGCAAATGGAAACGAAAAGAAAACCAGGGTAGCAATACATATATCAGACAAAACAGACTTTAAAACAAACACTATTACAAGAGACAAAGAAGGACAATACATAACAATCAGGGGATCAATCCAAGAAGATGATACAACAATTGTAAATATATATATATATGCCCCCAACATAGGAGCACCTAAATACTTAAAGCAAATATTAACAGATACAAAGTGAGAAATTGGCAGTAACATATAATAGTAGGGGACTTTAACACCCCACTTAGATCAATGCACAAATCACCAAACAGAACATCCATAAGGAAACACTGGCCTTAAATGACACATTAGACCAAAAGGACTTAACAGATGTATATAGAACACTCCATCCAAAAGCAGCAGAATACACATTCTTTTCAAGTGCACATGGAACGTTATCCAGGACAGATCACATACTTGGTCACAAAACAAGTCTCAGTAAAATTAAGAAAACTGAAATCACATCAAGCATCTTTTCCAACCTCAATACTATGAGACTAGAAATCAACTACAAGAAATAAACTACAAAAAACATGAAGACATGAAGACTAAACAAGATGCTAGTAAACAACCAATGGACCATTGAAGAAATCAAACAGGAAATTAAAAAATACCTAGAGACAGATGAAAACGAAAATACGACAATCCAAAACCTATGGAGCACAGCAAAAGCAGTTCTAAGAGGAAAGGTTACAGTGATACAAGCTGACCTCAGGAAATAAGAAAAATCTCAAATAAACTACCTAACCTTACACCTAAAAGAACTAGAAAAAGAAGAAAAAACAAACCCAAAGTTAGTAGAAGGAAAAAAGTCATAAAGATCAAAGCAGAAATAAATGAAATAGAGACTAAAACCACAATAGAAAAGATCAATGAAACTAAGAGGTGGTTCTTGGGAAAAGGTAATCAAAACTGATAAAACTTTAGCCAGACTCATCAAGGAAAAAAGAGAAAGGGCCCAAATCAATATAATCAGACATGAAAAATGCGAAGTAACAACCGACACCAGAGAAATACTAAGAATCACATGGGATTACTATGAACAAACATATAGCAATAAAATAGACAATGTGGAAGATATGGACAAACTGCTAGAAGTGTACAATCTCTGAAGACTGAACTAGGAAGAAATAGAAAATATGCACAGACATACTACCAATAATAAAACTGAATCAGTGATTTGAAAACTCCCAACAAACAAAAGTCCAGGACCAAACAGCTTCACAAGGGAATTCTACCAAACATTTAGAGAAGAGCTATGACTTCTCAAACTATTCCAAAGAAATTGCAGAGGAAGAAATGCTTCCAAACTCATTTTACAAGGCCAGCATTACCCTGGTACAAAAGCCAGACAAAGTTATCACACACACACACAAAATTACAAGCCAATATCACTGATGAACATAGATGCAAAAATCCTCACCAAAATATTAGGAAACTGAATTCCACAATATAGTAAAAGGATCACACATATGATCAAGTGGGATTTATTCCAGGGATGCAAGTATGGTTCAATATCCACAAATCATTCAATGTGATACACCACACTAAGAAAGTGAAGAATAAAAATCATATGATTCGGCTTCCCTGGTGGCGCAGCGTGGTTGAGAATCCGCCTGCCGATGCAGGGGACACGGGTTCGTGCCCCGGTCCAGAAAGATCCCACATGCCACGGAGCAGCTGGGCCCGTGAGCCATGGCCACTGAGCCTGTGCGTCCGGAGCCTGTGCTCCGCAATGGGAGAGGCCACAACAGTGAGAGGCCCACGTATCACAAAAAAATAAAAAATAATCATATGATCATCTCAATGGATGCAGAAAGCTTTTCACAAAATTCAAACTCCTTTCATAATAAAAACTCTCCACAAAGTGGGTGTAGAGAGAACATGCCTCAACATAATAAAGGCCATATAGGACAAACCCACAGCTAACACCATACTCAACAGTGAAAAGCTGAAAGCATTTCCTCTAAGATTAGGAATAAGACAAGGATGTCCACTCTGGCCACTTTTGTTCAACACAGTATTGAAAGTCCTAGCCAAAGCAATCAGACAGGGAAAAAATAAAAGGAATCCAAACTAGAAAGGAAGAAGTAAAACTGTCACTGTTTGCAGATGCCATGATACTATACATAGAAAATCCTACAGACACCACCAAAAATCTACTAGAGATAATCTATGAATTCTGTAAAGTTGTAAGATACAAAACTAATATACAGAAATCTATTGCATTTCTATACACTAACAATGAATTATCAGTTAGAAAAACTAAGGAAACAATCCCATTCATAATCACATCAAAAAGAATAAAATACCCAGAAATAAAATTATTTAAGGAGGTAAAAAGACTTGTACTTGGAAAACTATACAACATTGATGAAAGAAATAGAAGATAACACAAAGAGAAGGAAAGAAACACCATGTTTATGGACTGGAGGAATCAGTATTGTTAAAAATCACCATACTCCCCAAGGCAATCTACAGATTCAATGCAATCCCTATCAAAATACCAATGGCATTTTTCTCAAAACTAGAACAGATAATTCTATAATTTGTGTGGAAACACAAAAGACTCTGAATAGCCAAAACAATCTTCAGAAAGAACAAAGCTGAAGGGATCACACTCCCTGGTTTCAAACTATACTACAAAGCTACAGCCATCAAAACAGTATGGTAGTAGCGCACAAACAGACACAGGGATCAACCCAACAGAATAGAGCCCAGAAATAAATTATTAACAAAAAATAAATATTAATTAATTAATTATTATTATTATATTATTATTATAAATTATTATTAATAAATTATTAACAAAATGAAAAGGCCACCTGCTGAATGGGAGAATACATTTTCAAATGATATAGCCCATAAGGGGCTAACATCTGTAATATATCAAAAACTCATACAACTGAACACCAAAAAAGCAAACAATCCAATTAAAAAGTGAGTAGAAGATATAAATAGACATTTTTCCTAAGAAGACATACAGATGGCCATTGGGCACATGAAAAGATACTCAACATCACTAATCATCAGGGAAAAGCAAATCAAAACCACAATGGGATATCACCTTACATCTGTCAGAATGACTATTATCAAAAAGACAATAAATAATAAATGTTGGTGCAGATGTGGAGAAAAGGGAACCCTCGTGCACTGCTGGTGGGACTCTAAATTGGTGCATCCACTATGGAAAACAATATGGAGGTACCTCAAAAAATTAAAAATAGAACTACCATAAGATCCAGCAATTCCACTCCTGGGTATTTATCTGAAGAAAATGAAAACACCAATTCAAAAAGATATATGCACCCCTATGTTCACTGCACCATTATTTACAATAGCCAAGATATGGATGCAACCTAAGTGCACATTAATAGATGAATGGATAAAGAAGATGTGTTGCATATATACAATGGAATATTAGTCACAAAAAAGAACAGAATCTTATCTTTTATAACAACATGATGGACCTAGTGGGTATTATGTTAAGTGAAATAAGTCAGACACTGAAAGACGATACTGCATGATTTCACTTATGTATGAAATCCAAAACACACACACATACACACACACACACACACAAAATGAACAAACATAACAAACAGAAACAGAGTTATAGATACAGAGAAAAAACAGGTGGTGGGAGATTGTAGTGGGGGGGGAAAGAAATAGGTGAGGGAAATTAAGGGGTGCAAACTCCCAGTTGCAAAATAAATGAGTCATGGGTTTGAAACGTACAGTGTGGGAAATATAGTCAATAACTATATAATATCTTGTATGGTGACATACTGCAACTAGAATTATCATGGTGATTTGTTTTGAAATGTGTAGAAATACTGCATCTCTATGCTGCATACCAGGAACTAACATAGTGTTCTAAGCCAAGTATACTTCAAAAACAAACAAATTCATAGAAGAAGAGATCAGATTTGTGGTTCCCAGATGTGGGGGTGAAGGGTGGGGAATCGGACGAAGGTGGTCCAAAGGTACCAGAAACTTCCAGGTATAAGATCAATAAGTACTAGGGATGCAATGTACAACATGATAAATTTAATTAACACTGAGGTACGTTATATATGAAAGTTGTTGAGAGTAAAGCTTTTGTTTATTTGTTTACTTATTTATGGCTGCAGTGGGTCTTCGTTGCTGCGCGTGGGCTTTCTCTAGTTGCGTTGATCGGGGGCTACTCTTCGTTGCAGTGCAGGGGCTTCTCAATGCGGTGGCTTCTCCTGTTGCGGAGCACGGGCTCTAGGCTCGCGGGTTCAGTAGTTGCAGCACGCAGGCTCAGTAGTTGTGGCTCGCGGGCTCTAGAGAGCAGGCTCAGTAGTTGTGGTGCATGGGCTTAGCTGCTCTGCAGCATGTGGGATCTTCCTGGACCGGGGCTTGAACCTGTGTCCCCTGCGATGGCAGGAGGATTCTTAACCACTGTGCCAACAGGGAAGTCCAAAGAGTAAATCTTAAGAGTTCTCACCATGAGGGAAAAAGTTGTTCTTCTATTTCTTTAATTTAGTATCTATGTGAGACGATGGATGTTCACTAAAATTATTGTGATAATTATTTCATGATGTATGTGATAAAAGAAATTTTCACATATTGAGTTATGGGGATGTCATTCTGGCATATACATGAGTTAACTTGAATTTTATGCTAACTAAAACAGCCTGTTTGTGGCCTACCAAACATACATTGTACCTCTGCTTTAAGTATTTTAAAAAAGGGCAACAATGACCAGAAGTAAAGCATGTCCATGCTAAAAATAAAGATTAAATGCCTCTCTTCCTGGGACGCCAATGCTGACCCTCCTTTAATGATAAGACTCCCTTCCCAGGCGCCAAGCCTATATAGTGACTCACCGTGTACATGCTGATCTTATTTTTGAAACCTTGAAGGAATGTATCCCTGACTTATTTGATGTTCTTGTTCTGAGAAGACATAAAACTGTGCTGAAAACCGTGCTTCTCTGGAGCCGTTCCTCAGAGTAATCCAGGAGGCTGTCTTCCAGACTATAGTCCTCAATTTGGCTCAAGTGAAACTCTTTTCTATTCCTATTATAAATTGTTTATTGATTATTTTCATTGCCATATGTAAACCAACCTTAAACTTATAGAGTACTGAATGTCAATTATATCTCAATAAAGATGGAGGAAAAAAAAGACTGGAAGAATGTTTTTTGGTACACTTCCACCAGTTGAATACATATCTGGGCATGTCATGCGTGCATTTTAGAATCAAAATGTGCCAGTCCAACTAGGCTCATTTAAAACTCAGCAAAATCTAAAGTGTGAGTTAGCAATTCTGAAACTACTTTATGTATATCTAAGCTTTAGCAAATAAATATATTGTGGATATTAAGAATCAAGTTTCTTATGTCAGAGAAAGGAGCTCCAAATAATTCCTTATTTGTAGGGGGAAGCTATGATAAACCTTGTAATGTTGAACTGAAATTGGAGAAGCAAACAGTTTTAGATTAGATATTGATTTAGAAATAAGAGTTGAATGTATGTGTATACATTATATCTTTACTAGCTCTGTTCATGAAAGAGCCTAGAAGCAGTGATATCATGGCACCAGTGAGCATATCTAGTGCACAGGTCTTGGTTTCTAAGCATGAAAACACGGATCAAAGGAACCAGGGCTCCTTGGAGAAACGGGCTGACGTCAGGATTGGTGGAGGGAAGCGGGGGAAGTATGGGATGAGCCAGGAAGAACTAGTGTGTCAGAAAGTAAGGATATGCTCAAAAAATGATGGAAGTATGTCACAGAACAGAGGAGCCAACTTTAACGAGCTCTCAGTGGCCAAACTGGGAACAATATAAGCCAGTAATGGCTTATAATCCACAGAATAAAAATAAATATCCAGATTATAACTAAGTAAATACAGAAGGGAGAAAAGTCTGCTCCTCCTTGCCACAAAACTCCAATGATACATGTAGAGGAAATGATGGAAATAGGAAATCACCATTAAGAAACAGCACGGTAAGTGTTTCAGATAAGAATCACCACTGAGTGAAAGATATGATTATAAACATGATATTTACATAGTCACAAAGCATCTCACTACAAGATTCTAATTACAAAGGGAAATATAGTAACTTTACAGTGGAGGAAGTTGAAATCTCCTTAAACAAAGTGATCAAAGTAGACATCATGGGTAATAAGACATACAGAATCATGTGCTCCCTGATCTGATGTACTGAGAAGGACGCAACGCCACTTTTGGGGGCCATGGTACAAATTTACTGAACAGTATTCTTCAGAAGTGTCAAGATTACGAAAAATGAACAGAGGAACTGTGCAGATTAAAGCAGGCTAAGGAGACTTGATGACTCAGTACAATGGAGGGTCCTGGATTGGACCCTAGACTAGAAGGACATTAGCAGGATGATTAACAAAATGTGAATAAAGGTCTGTAGATTAGGTAACAGAGTAATATCAATGTTAATTTTTTTTCTGATTTTGATACTTGTATTGTGGTTATATAAGATGTTAATATTTGAGGAAGCTGAGTGAAGGGCATGTGGGAATTCTTTGTGAAGAAACTTTGTACTATTTTTGCAACTTTTAAAAAGCCTATTTCAAAATTTAAAAATTAAATAAAAAATAAAGGACGCACCAAGCCCCCAACTGAAATGTTTTCTTCCATTTAATGGGGGAGAAAAGATGATACAGTGGGGTTTGGTTCCGTTAAATCTAACTTTATAATTATGTTTTATATTTCAGTTTTAATTATAAAACACTGCTAATGTCAAATTCTCTTTGCTTTTGACACATACTTGTTTTTTCTTGGCTCTGTCCCTGATTATTTACCTCATCTGAGGATTATTAGAGTCTTCCCATGCTCTTCTTCAACATTATCTTGGAAAAAGGTATATTTTTATTACATTACCACCATGTATCTTTAAACTACATTATGAAAATATAATTGTGCTTTCTGAAATTATGTAATTTCAACTTGACTTAAAATAATCAAAGAAGTCAGCATGATGAATTTTGTGTCTGTTTCAGTATATTATTTAAAATTTTTTTTTTAATTTTTGGCTGCTTTGGGTCTTTGTTGCTGCGTGCGGGCTTTCTCTAGTTGCAGCAAGCGGGGGCTACTCCTCGTTGCGGTGCGCAGGCTTCTCATTGCGGTGGCTTCTCCTGTTGCAGAGCACGGGCTCCAGAGCACAGGCTCAGTAGTTGTGGCTCGCAGGCTCTAGAGCGCAGGCTCAGTAGTTGTGGCTCGCGGGCTCCAGAGCACAGGCTCAGCAGCTGTGGCGCACGGGCTTAGTTGCTCCGCGGCATGTGGGATCTTCCCGGACCAGGGCTCGAACCCGTGTCCCCTGCATTGGCAGGCGGATTCTTAACCACTGTGCCACCAGGGAAGTCCCTGTTTTAGCTTATTCTTAATTATTGGGAATAACTGCGTATATTGAAATATTTATAGAAAAGGGGTTAGGGCAAAAAGAAGGAAAACATTAAAAATCTTTCAATATTTGGATAATACTGTGAATTTTCAGTCATTTAACATTTAACATGCGGATAAGATGAGGCCCAGAAGCTTAACTGTTTTGCTGGGGTCGTATAGTTAACATACTGGAGGCCACACGTGAACCTAGTTCTTTCAGGCTCCACATTTCCTACAACACTGTAATGAATAAAGGATGTACACATTGTGCTGAATTTCTGAAGAGCCATTACTCTTTAAGAAAATAGTTCTGTCTATTTGGTAATCAGGGTTTCAATGTTCAAAATCATCAATATTTATTTACATTGAGTTTTTAGCTAAAATACAGAGTACTTATAAACTGGTTTTCGACAAGTGAGCAAAAATAACTTGCATCTACTATGCACCATAATCTTTTAAAAAAATATTTATTTATTTATTTTAGTTTTGGCTGTGTCAGGTCTTAGTTGCGGCACACAGGATCTTTCGCTGTGGTGTGCGGGATTCTCCCTCTAGTTGTGGTGCACGGGCTCAGTAGTTGTGGTGTGCGGGCTCAGTAGCTGTGGTGCATGAGCTCAGTAGTTGCGGTGCATGTGGCAAGCAACTGTGAGTGCCTGTCATGCTCTTGAAAAACAAATATGAAATCTGAACAGCTGATGATCATAAAAATAATTACATGTTGTCATTATTAAGTACATAATCACACCTAACCCTCCTTAATATAAACGTACATAACTAGACTACAATACATGTTTCAAAATGTTAGAGAAACAAGACACATGGAAGGCACTGTTTTTCTGAGGAACCATCCTAGAGGGGTACACGGTGAGAATTTTCAAAACGACGTCAAATCTCTAGTCCTGAAAACCCTTCCTGGCCTGTATGGGAAATAAATGTCCTCGTGTAGCCTGTACATAGGTCAGCACAGGGAAGACTAAGGGCTGGGAATGGTGGGTGTGCGTGTTAACCCTGTGAATAACTGAGAGTCGGAACTTGAGAAAAAGATGCTTAGGTTCATGGGATCTTTAGGGCAGATACATACAGCACTCGTTTACCTTTAACCAGCAATGCACCTCCTCATCCTACTCTACATCCTCACTTCTTACACTTCTGTTGTGTATGCTCTTACCTTCATGGCACCTCCTCACCGCCAGCAACACCAGGGGGACACGTTTATTTAGCTTATTTGTAGACCCTTCTGACTATACAAATGAGCAAGTCAAATTAACTTTATCACAAAAATGATGAGTGTTTCTTGTGAAATACGGACCATGGTTCCAAGAGTAACATGCTTGCAGAGTCCTTGCATTGTGGATGGGGACGTAAGTCTTGCTAATAGCCTAAAGTTCCATTTTTCCAACAGACCGTGGCATTAAATATTGGCAGCAGGACTACAGGCATGCTAGAAGCCACAAACTGTCTTATTGGTCATGAGGTCAATTTTAGTAATAACGGTGAACTTCTACAGAGCACTTCCTGTGTGCCAGGCACTACTTTAAGTGATTGATATATATGAACTCATTTAATCTTTACAATTTTAGGTAATAGCCTTATCCCCATTTTATGGATAAGGAAACTAAAGTATAATTATTCAAAGCTATACTGTTGAGATTCTACCTGCAGGGCATCGTAGGTCTTATTTTGGACTTAGGAACTCTGGTAGTTTAAGTATAATATACATATTTTTCTACTCGTGCCCTTTACCTTCAATGTAAAAGACCACAAGCTAAACATTTAAGCATAGGTAAGCTTAGGTATAAGCCTACATTTTACTAGCATCTAAACCAGCTGACAGCTGTGAACAGAAACGAAAGGCAGCATTATAAAACTATGTCCCGGGGCTTCCCTGGTGGCGCAGTGGTTGAGAGTCCGCCTGCCGATGCAGGGGACAGGGGTTCGTGCCCTGGTCCGGGAAGATCCCACATGCCGCGGAGCGGCTGGGCCCGTGAGCCATGGCCGCTGAGCCTGTGTGTCCGGAGCCTGTGCTCCGCAACGGGAGAGGCCACAACAGTGAGAGGCCCGCGTAATGCAAAAAAAATAACAAACAAAAAACAAACAAAAACTATGTCCCGCACAGCCACTCTTATCTGCATAAGCTATATTCTAATTTTTGACCTTTGCCCTCTTCCTTCCTTTCTTTCCCCTGTTTTTTCTTTTCTAAAAAATGCCTCAATAATTTTAATAGTGTAATCATTGATCACACTATTTATTTGGAAACACATCTGGCCAAAATTTCCTCCTTATGAAAACTAAACAACACTGCTGTGTATCATTTTATCTTAATTCTCAAACGGGATCAATTAGATGATGTAAAAAGTATGAAAAAAGACTAAAAAACTGTGTGTATACAGTTCCATAAAACAAACACCATAATTGATAGTTAGTGAGGGAAGTGAAAAGGAATAAACATTTGTTGACTTCCTGCCTAAGATGTTTTTTAAAATTTATTGTTTACAATAGAGACAAATTTGGTTTGAAATGCCAAATTTGGTTAGATTAGTAAGGGAGAAAAAGTGTTGATGGTAACACTATTTACGTCTCTTTAGATTGAAAGGGGAATCTAGGCATTACAGAGAATTTGTTTTAGCTGATTAGATTACATATAATATTCTCCATTGCTTCATAAACATGTACTTTAATCTCTGTGAGATTTTGAGAACCAGCCTATGGTCATAAACTGAATTTTAACATTATATAAACCAGGTCTCTGGCTGCAGAACGCAATGAATTCTGTAGTGTACCAGTGTATTTTATTTATATTCAACTTTATTATTTATTCCTATGTGTTTATTTTTAGATTTCTGACTTGTTCCTGACACCAAAAACACATATTTATATTTTTTCATTGCAAATGTTATGGAACATAGATTAGTATTTAGCATCAGCCTGAGCTGATGAGGTGAATTTAATAGAAAAGGGAAGGGGAAACTTCCCTTAATAAACTTTAAGGCCAAGAATACATTTTTATGTTATTTTCCCTACTTCTTAACTGTGGAAAACTATAACAACCAAGGTCTTACAGTTAAAAGAACTGATATTTCAGGACAAATTATACAGGGAAGCATTTCCTTTGGAGAACTTTTCTCGCATCATTGTTGCTGTGTAGGGGGAATGGTACTTTTGCATTTAGCAGCATAAGCCTTCTCTGGTCTGACAGGAAAAAGGAGAGAAAAGTTATTCTCTCTCAGATTTTTAACTGTGGTTTTTATGCTACAACCCTACCTACTACTTGTATATGTGTGAGTGAATACATATACAATGAATATTTCCTTACTTTCAAAAATATCTTAAAATAATGAAGGTATTAAAGTTCCTTCAATGAAACATTAAATGACATGTGAATATGCTTATAGCTTAGCATTAAATGAAAATAAAAGCAAGAGGCAAGATTAAACGGGTAATATATTCTGCTTTTCCAAAACTCTTCTGAAGTGAACAAGCATATTACTTTGTAGGTAACCCTTTGCCAAGCACAGCATGTATACAGAAGAGTGCGCAAGTGGAAGTATACAGCTGGAAGAATGCTTCTGCAGCGAACACACCTGTCTAACCAGTGCCCAGACCAGCAAAGCAACACCGCCAGCGCCTCAGGCTCCCTTTCAGTTGCTGCCTCCTGCCCCCTCTAAACAGAAAGCACGTCCAACACCGCTGATGAACCTGGACTGCTCGGGACCATACGCAAATGCAATTACACAGCATGCACTCTCTTGCGTCCGACTTCTGTTGTTTGATGTTGTTTGTGGTATTCATCCACGTTTGCGTACTTGTAGTTTATGCATTCTTATTGCTGTGCAGTAATCCAACATGTGAATCTATCATAAACCATCCACTCTACCTTCGTGGCACTTGAGTAGTTTCCAGTTTGGGCTTATGACATTGTTTTACTTTTATACTTAAAAACAGATCTAAAAACCAGAAACACCAACCAAAACTAGTTTTCAAATGAACAATCTTTAAATTGGCAAATGATTTACTATGCTAATTACTCCACAAGTTTTCTTTCCAGGTCTGATTTATCAGAAATCTGCCAATTTAGGGGTGTATAACCATGTTATTGATGTTGTTCAACCTGTTTTTCTTCAGACATAAGTGCTTTGATTTATTTGGTTCAGAGAGTTTCATTCCCTCTCAATGGTTGTTGACATCTCACAACAGAGGCACCAGCTCACTCTCCCTTTTCAACCTCAGAGACACTTAAAAACCTGTCAAAAAACATTCTGGAAAAACTTTCCCAGAGGTCACGTGTTGGCCAACTCCTGCTGTCTGTAATAAAGAAACCAAAAGCTCACACATATAAAAAAGCCTCAGAGCCACAAAACTCTTTGTGCTTAGTCATTCATGTAATTTCGGGCAGACGTTATGAAGCAAGCTAATGCCCTAGAACTTTTTTTGTTTGTCCTTAAGTAAGTGAGTATAATCACCTCCACTCCTACCATCACTTCCCACTGTCTCTGAGTTGCTTCCTGCAGGATCCCACTGCAAGAAATAAGTGAAAGGATGAAAAACTGAGAATGAAAGTATGGATGTTAATGAGATAGCGTAGTGTGAGCCAAGTTCAAGTGACAAAGTGCAAAGAAATGCAGAGTAAGGACGGCCTATGCACCCTTTACTGGAGACAGTCTTCACAGTAGGATCCTCAGCAAATTATTTAAATGTGATTTATGCATATTAAAAAATACTTCTCGGGCTTCCCTCGTGGCACAGTGGTTGAGAGTCCACCTGCCGATGGAGGGGGCACGGGTTCGTGCCCCGGTCCGGGAAGATCCCACATGCCGCGGAGCGGCTGGGCCCGTGAGCCATGGCCGCTGAGCCTGAGCATCCGGAGCCTGTGCTGCGCAACGGGAGAGGCCACGACAGTGAGAGACCCGCATACCACACACACACACACAAAAAAAAAAAACAACCAAAAAACTTCTCAAAGACATCTCTTTAAAGAAAACAAGAATTCTCTTTGATCTTTATTCCAGAATCTTCTAGTCTTATCACACTGTTCTGCAATTTAAAAAAAAATTATTTATTAATTTTTGGCTGCATTGGGTCTTTGTTGCTGCATGCGGGCTTTCTCTAGTTGTGGTGAGCGGGGGCTATTCTTCGTTGCAGTGTGCAGTCTTCTCATTGCGGTGGCTTCTCTTTTTGCAGAGCATGGGGACTAGGCACACAGGCTTCAGTAGTTGTGACACATGGGCTCAGTAGTTGTGGCTTGTGGGCTCTAGAGCACAGGCTCAGTAGTTGTGGCACACGGGCTTAGTTGTTCCGCGGCATGTGGGATCTTTTCGGCCCAGGGCTCGTACCGGTGTCCCCTGCATCGGCAGGCGGATTCTTAACCACTGCACCACCAGGGAAGTCCTGCAATTGTTTGTTCACATGTCTGTCTCTTCCTCTGAGTGTGGATACTGTAATATTAAATTTCATATACCACAGCATCTAGCACTTAAGTGACGCATAAATGTTTCATGAATGAGAGGATGCATTAATTAAATGAGGAAATAATTTTTTGAAAAAGAAAAGTTGGTGGGGAGAGTAAAAAACATTGCCTATGTGAGGTCTTCTTGTTCTGAACTCAGCTGTAGCCGCTCCACCAAGACCGCAACCCTGGAGTGTAGAAACAACATCCTCATGAGATCCTGGAAGCAGGGGAGGAAAGTTTGCCCTTAAGCACAAGGTGTCTGTCAGCATGGCTGCCCTTGCTTGCACAGGTCTAGTTCTGCCTCTGACTAGAGATTAACCGACTGCGATCCACTTGAATATGGAGATCACCTGCCTAAAACTGCACTAAGTTGCAACTGACCTTTGGAAACTGAGTGGAGCTCTGGCTGTGGCAAACAGAAGACTGAACGACACTCCAGCTACACTCCAGCTACATGGCGGGGAGGGCTAGGTCGGTGAGATCTTGACGGCTGAGAGGTGTCCGTCTTCTGGACGCCCCGTACTAAACTCCTATTGCCTATTAAAGTTTAACACAGGTTAATGAAGACAATGCTGTAGAGAGTTTAGCAGCTCTCAGCACAGTAGATCCAACACAGCTTTTTGTCTTTATCATTTTGTTATGTATCATTTACTTTATGTGGCTTAAGAAATATCATTGTAAAATGTTCTTCAGAATTTTGACCACAGTAACTATTACAAAAACCAATACTTCTTTTCTCTATTTTTAAAAATTGTTATTTAATATTGGAGTATAGTTTACTAACAATGTTGTGTTAGTTTCGGGTGTACAGCACAGTGATTCAGGTATACGTGTACATGTATTTATTCTTTTGGAAATTCTTTTCCCATTTAAGTTATTACAGAATACTGAACAGAGTTCCCTGTGCTACACAGCAGGTCCTTTTTAGTTATCTATTTTATATATAGTAGTGTGTATGTCAATCCCAAACTCCCAGTCTATCCACCTCCACCCTCGTCCCCCCCGGTAACCATAAGTGTGTTCTCTAAGTCTGTGAGTCTGTTTCTGTTTTGTAAATAAGTTCATCTGTATCGTTTTTTAAGAAATTCCAAATGTAAGCAATATCATATGATATTTGTCTTTCCCTGTCTGACTTCACTTAGTGTGACAATCTCTAGGTCCATCCCTGTTGCTGCAATGGCATTATTTCAATCTTATTCTACGGCTGAGTAATATTCCGCTGTATATATGTACCACATCATCTTTATCCATTCCTCTGTCATTGGACATTTAGGCTGCTTCCATGTCTTGGCAACTGTAAATAATGCTGCTATGAACACTGGGGTGCATGTATCTTTTCTGATGAGTGTTTTTGTGTTTTGGAGTTTTCTAAGAAACCTCTATACTGTTTTCCACAGTGGCTGCATCAATTTGCATTCCCATTAATAGTGTACCAGGGTTCTCTTTTCTCCACATCCTAACCAACATTTGTTATTTGGGGGTTTTTTGTTCCATGATAGCCATTCTGACAAGTATGATGTGATATCTCATTGTGGTTTTGATTTGCATTTCCCTGACAATTAGCAATGTTGAGCATCTTTTCATGTGCCTGTTGGCCATCTGCATTTCCTCTTTGGAAAAATGTCTGTTCAGTTTTTGTGCCCATTTTCAATCAGGTTGTTTGTGTTTTTGATGTTGAGTTGTATGAGCTGTTTATATATGTTGGGTATTAATCCCTTATTGGTCATATCATTTGCAAATATTTTCTCCCATTCAGTAGGTTGTCTTTTCGTTTTATTGATGGTTTTCTTTGCTGTGCAAAAGCTTTTAAGTTTAATTACGTCCCATTTGTTTATTTTTGCTTTTATTTCCTTTCCTTTAGGAGATGGATCCAAAAAAATATAGTTGTGATTTATGTTTTCCTCTAGGAGTCTTACAGTATTCAGTCTTACATTTAGGTCTCTAATCCATTTTGAGTTTATTTTTGAATATGGTGTTAGAGAATGTTCTAATTTCATTCTTTTACATGTAGCTGTCCAGTTTTCCCAGCACCACGTATTGAAGAGTCTTGTCTTTTCTCCATTGTATATTCTGGCCTCCTCTGTCGTAGATTAATTGACCATAAGTGCATGGGTTTATTTCTGGGCTCTCTATCCTGTACCATTGCTCTATGTGTCTGTTTTTGTGCCAGTACCATGCTGTTTTGATTACTGTAGCTTTGCAGTATAGTGTGAAGTCAGGGAGCATGATTTCTCCAGCTCCATTCTTCTTTCTCAAGATTGTTTTGGCTATTCAGGGTCTTTTGTGTTTTCATACAAATTTAAACATTTTTTTGTTCTAGTTCTATGAAAAATGCCATTGGTGTTTTGATAGGGATTGCACTGAACCTGTATACTGTCTTGGGTAGTATGGTCACTGTAACAATATTGATTCTTCCAATCCAGGAACACAGTATAGCTTTCTGTCTGTTTGTGTCATGTCTAGTTTCTTTCATCAGTGTCATAGTTTTCAGAGTACAAATCTTTTGCCTCCTTAGGTAGGTTTATTCCTAAGTATTTTATTCTTTTTGATGCAGTGGTAAATGGGATTGTTTCCTTAATTTCTCTTACTGATACTTCACAGGCCAATATCACTGATGGACACAGATGCAAAAATCCTCAACAAAGTACTAGGAAACCAAATCCAACAATACATTAAAAGGATCATACACCATGATCAAGTAGGATTTATCCCAGGGATGCAAGGATTTTTCAACATCTGCAAATCAATCAATGTGATACACCACATTAATAAATTGAAGAATAAAACTATATGATCATCTCAACAGATGCAGAAAAAGCTTTTCATAAAATTCAACACCAATTTATGATAACAACTCTTCAGAAGGTGCGCAAAGAGGGAACATACCTCAACATAATAAAGGCCATATATGACAAACCCACAGCCAACATCGTTCTCAGTGGTGAAAAACTAAAAGCATCTCCTCTAAGATCAGGAACAAGACAAGGATGCTCACTCTTTTATTCAACATGGTTTTGGAAGTCCTAGCCACAGCAATCAGAGAAGAAAGAGAAATAAAAGAAATCCAAATTGGAAAGGAAGAAGTAAAACTGTCATTGTTTGCTGATGAATTGCTACTATAGATAGAAAATCCTAAAGACGTCACCAGAAAACTACTAGAGCTCATCAATGAATTTGGCAAAGTTGCAGAATACAAAATTAATATACAGAAATCTGTTGCATTTCTAAACCAATACTTTTTAAAATGTAACTAAAAATGAGCTTGAATTCCATCTTAATAGCACTGACTACTCACAAAATTAATAGTCATGCGAGAAAATGGGTAAAGAATAATACAAGTCACTGAAATTTTAAAAATTAAAGTTACAGGGAGTTCCCTGGTGGTCCAGTGGTTAGGACTCAGTGCTTTCACTGCCATGGCCCCGGGTTCAATTCCCCGTTAGGGAACTAAGATCCTGCAAGTCACGCAGCGTGGAAAATAAAATAAAATAAATATAAAAGTTAAGGTTACGGACATCAATAAGTAGAGACTGCTAAACTGATAAACTGGTTTTTTTAATTGTCATGTTAAGCATTTAAATTACCTTTATAAAACTTTCTTTAAAATCCTTTTTTGAGCAGCTACTGCTGCACATTTGATTAATATATAAACAAGATCCTGATGTTCTCATTTTGATTACTAAAATATTTTCTTTCATTCTTTTCAATTATTTAAAGTTAGCAGAGCCCCAAGCATTGTTTGGGTAGGAAAGTGATAGACTGATGTCAGGATACCGAAGAGGAAGAAAAGCATCTCACGAAGAGCAGCCAGCAGCAACTAATGGTTTTCAGCTGTTGCTTATGTAACTGAGCAAGGTGCTGTAACAGAAAGCAGTTTTGTGTGATTCATATATTGTTCTGTTGGGATGCATTCTACTCCCTTATAATTTTTAAGCCTAACTAACTCCAGGTTTCCCCCTTCCTTAAAAGGTAGTTTCTAACTATGTGTTTATTTTAAAGCTAATAATTGGTAGTGAAAGAAAACTGGCAGCCTGTTGAGTTGCAACAAACGTTAAGTCTTGTGTTAGACAAAACAAATATTCTTTATTTGACTAAAATAAAATAGTCAGCTATGTGAAAATTTGTCCCACATTTGCCAAATGCCTTTAGTTGAGTTGTTAATATCCTAGAATAATAAAAGATTAGTACCTTTCACTTATAATTAACCTACTGGGTCCAGATTTTGCTTTCAGATACTATCATCACACATAGGTTGAAAATGCCATTTACCCAACTATCACGGCATAACTTTCAGTGAAATGTATTTAGCTATCAAAGATCTGCAAGCAGTCCACTGGTGGAGACATGATACTGCTTTGACGGACTGCTGGTGAAGTTTTAGCTACAAAAGTATATACACTTATAAAGGCATTCACTGTTCACTAAAGACTGTAATGTACTGCATATTAACTAATAAGATATTCTCTTATATAAATACTACCCCTAAACTGTATTTAGTGGTGTTCTTTAGCACCAATAGAATTTTATTCACAATACTAGAAAAATACAAAATTTATCCATGTTTTCTGTAAGTTTCTTTTACTTTTTTACTCATCATAGAGTCATGGACAATTATGGAGAAAGCACTACTACTTCTTTATTATATTCTGGAAAACCTTGGTTCATTCGTGAAAACTTCTGGGTCAACCTGCTTTCTGAAGGAGAAAACTAAGTTACCTATGAGACCACAGTTGGATACTGTGGGTACTAAAGAATTGTAATCAGCGGCTCTGCTCCCCTGAAGTGGTACCATTCTCTGATGGCCAATTAGTGATGAGGATAATATAGTAGCTTCTTAAACCTTACCCAGCGACCTTTTCTTTTTCAGTCATGCTATTCCCCTCTCTTTACTCCACCTCCCACCCGAGCCCCTCTCCCGCTCCTGACATTAGGACTATTCTTAAGAACCTATAAGGCTGAAACTTATTGCTCGGGATTGCCACCTACCAACAGGGAAGCTTAACTTTGAGTTTGAAAATAGATTTTTTTTTTTAAGTTCAAAGCTTTGTAAGCCAGGCTTTCAAGTGGTTAAAAGGTTTTCTAAGAACTTCCAAAGCTGAGTTTTTACATAAGAAAAAACAAATTTGGAGGATTAACTGTATTATAATCATAGTGAGAAGAATAATTCCAAATACCTTGCAAAGAAAATTCCACACCTTTCAGGTCCAGAAGGGTTGGGGGACACAGAGATTCTGAGTGCATGAGCCTAGCGTGGGGCAGTCCTGAGGAGGGACCAAGTTCCCTTCATCCTCCCTGACTTTCACACTAAGAGGTGGAACAAAACAGGATGCTCAGAAAAGTTAAAGGGTAAGCCCGAAATTTTCAGGCTGTCGCTTGGCTTCTCTGGGGGAAGAGCCTGCAAAAACTGCAAGCCTTTCAGAAAGTTCTGCTGGGGACAAAGTGTTGTGCCCATCGTGGCACAGAAGTAATGGACAGAGGAATGAAGTCTGAGGAAGGTTTTCCTGGCTGATGGACCAGAGGGTAGTTTTTACAGTATTCTACAAACTCCCGGGTAGTGCAGAGAAAGCAACCAAGAATTTCAAGGTCCTGATAAAGAGTTTGGAGGTGCTGAGGGAACTGCAGGGTTAAAACTGACTTGGTTCCAGAGCGAGGGGAAGGCAGCTGAGTGCAGATTTCCTACACACAGACAGAACGGCACACCTCTGCAGCCCCTGCCACAGCTTTCCTACTGACCCCGTGGATGCAGTGAGGACAGGCCAGAGGCCCAGTGGTCAAGCCCATGTAAGATATCACTGGAAGCACAGCAAGAGGGGGGATGCCTCGCCTATACTCAATGCCATCTTGATTAAGAGGGAGAGGAGAACCCTAGAGAGGAGCAGAAATTTTTATAGACTGAATAATTGGTCAAAAGAAAGTGTTCCAAGTGAGAAGATACTGAGATACCTTTTTAAAAGGTGAGGTTGTGTGTTTTATACCATGATTGGGAATGGCAGCTGAGAACTAGAAACAGATCACTTCAGAAAGTAAAGTTACTTTTTTTGCACACCCTAGATTGGGACTGGCCAATTTAGACCTCTGATGCTAGGAAACGTCAAACTATAATACTGTCACAATCCCCACAGAAATTAAAATTCCTGATCTATAAAACCTGTACTGAATGATTAATGCTATGACTCCTCCTTTTTCTACAGCATTACCTTTAAAGGATAAAAAATATCATGCTATCATTCATGTCTCTCTGTTTACTAACCATATAAAGCAGTGTAAGCAATATACACATACCCTCCTACAACTACATGAAAATTTTTTTAGCTCTCATGTAAATGATCTAAGACTTTCTGAATTTTATTGTTAGATATTCTACCACCTCCTAAAGGTTTTGTTTCACGTGTGAAGCTGCCAGTTCTGAGCAGCAGAAGTAGTCTCTGGACTGTCCTTAGAACCAGGCAAAAGCAGTGAGTCAGAACCCAGGAAGACGGTAAAGAAACAGGATGGAATATACCCAGTGTAGTCAGATGATCAAGGGCTTGAGCTAGACAGCCACCTACAGAGCAAGAGTCACTGTTAACAAACAAATCTTGGTTGTGAAGTAGACAAATATCGCACGCTTGCTCAAAAATGAATCCCAAGAGTTGCAGAGACTGCGCCTGCAGTTAAGTGCTGTTAGGTAAGTCAAAGAGGGATGTGAGGTTAGAACAAAGACTTCATCCTCATGTCAGACTGACACTGACTGTAGACAAATTCTTCACTTTCATATGTTCCCTGAAAACTCTTCTCCAGAATTTACTTCTGTGGATTATTTCATTTCTTCCTATACCCAAGTATATTCCTTGACTTCACCTCCTCATCTTTGTTTTGAATATCCCCTAAAAGTTTTCCTCTACTCCTCATCAGTACCCTTTACTCTGTAAAAGGTTTGGCTGAGACTTATCTCCCCTTTTCCGTAAACCTCACACAAACTCCAAGTAGCTTGCGGAACTAGCCCTCCGAGGAAAAACAAACATTAAATCTCTGTTATCAATCAGGACAGGCTAAGTTATGCTGCATAACAAACATCAAAACTTCAGTAATTAACAGAACAAGGGTTTATTTCTCACTGCACATAGAGACTGTGTACCAGAGTGATTCTCCTGGGCTATGACTCCTATGTCAGTAGCTTAGTAATCCAGGCTGCTTTGAGCTTATTACCATGACTGCCATGGCAGGGAAGGAGAGAGTGGAGAGTCTCGAATTAGCAATTAAAGGCTTTCATCTGGCTCAAATCCCATTGGCCAGAATTGTCTCTCGGTCTTGCTCAACTGCAAGGAGGGGGAAAGCATAATCCTTCCATGGACCAGAAGGAATAGGGAACCAGAATGGATAAATACTAAGTCATCAGCACACCTTGCTTGGGCAATGAAAAGTTGATGTGCTGATATGGACTTCTGAGAAGCAAGAAACTGTAACAGTGTTTGTTACCCTAAGTGCTTTTTTTCTTACCTGTTGGCTGATCACTTAATTCCTTCCTCTAAAGGGCCAGCTTTCATTTACTGAGTCCTGAGAATGCCAGTACCTCGAGAAGTGTGTACATGTGTGTATATATATGTATATACACACACACAAATGAGACTGCAAGCATATCCACAGAAAATATTTAAGTATTTGATTCCTTTTCAATTCCCAATAGTACCCATTTTAACAGGCAGATTTAGGATTTTTTTCTTATCTGTTTTAATTGTATATGTGAAATTACATTCCAAAGAGATTTGAGGAGTCTGGGAGCATAGCCTTTCCATTAAAGCCATTAATTCTACATGAGTGCTCTCAATCACCAGGGACGATTTTCAGAAAATAAATATACTGAATGGAGAGATAACGAAAAAGAACTAGAGGCACCAAAGGTTTCTATCTCTGTGGGGTGATATGACTCTAGCAACACTGCCTGACTCCTGATTCCTAAACATATGTCACCTATACTTAGGTAGAAAGTCCTCCTCTGAAACTGTTGCATCTTCAAAGACAGAAGGAAATCTGTTTTAAGAAGAGACACAAAACTGATGGCAGGACCACTTGGAAAAATATTTATATACTCCCGGTAGGCTTTTGTTGTTCTGTGGGGTTCTGAATTAGCTACTAGCTGTTTTTTATAGAAAGCTCTGTTAAAATGCCCATACGGTATACAATAGTGTAGTTATTCTGCCTTGCTGAATCAATGTCTCAGAGCAAAATATAAACACTAAGATTTTTTTAACAAGTTTTGTGTACCATGGGTCATAAAACTCACTAAGCTCTGCCAATGAAATTAGTGTAGAAACATCTAATACATTTGTCGTGATATATAACAAACCTCTTTAAAAGAAGGGGTGAAAACGAGTTTTGAACAGCTCCATGGACAGTATCAGTAAGTACCTTTGTAAAAAACGGAATAGTTGACACTTGTATTTTAGGATTTTTTTAAGGACATGAGTCTGTCAGAATCAAATTGATACACTTGTTCTATAACTATAAATTACAAAGTGATTTATTAAATTATATGGTTAAAGACAATGTCTTGCTTACAACAAGATCACTTTCGTTTTGTTTATATCTATCTCTTTTATTTCAAAGTAGCTGTCAGAATATCACAAGGGAACTGAAAACAGGTCTTTAAATACCTAATCATTTGTCTCTAAGAAAAGCAAAAAAGCACATCATATGCTTTAAGTTAACGTGCCACAAACCATCCTGGATCAAGTGCTTGCCTATGTTGGGCACAATACCACCCTGCCTATTACACACAGTATCTCATTTAATCCCATTGTAACCCTGTGAGAACTGAGACTCAGATATAGTCAATAAACTGCCCTAGGACACTAAATTTTAGAAGCAAAATCTGAACCCTCGCGCTTGTTCTTTTTCTTTTGCTTTGCTGTTTCTGCGCTTTGGGAGGGGGTGGGAGTGCCAGGGACAAAGGAAGTGATGGTGAAGGAGCTGTACCTGATCCCGCTCTGCCTTCAGCCTCTTTCAACTATTCAGCATGGTCAGCCTCACATTTCTTTCAGAGCTCATGCTTTGCTGCTTTTCACAGACTCTGGACAAATTACTACTTTTGTGTCTTTGCTCATGTTTCTTGCACTGTTTCAGGATCGTGGTGGTGTTGCTACAGGTAGTGGCAGAGCACTGGTCCTGCCAGCTCAAGTGTAGTACTTGCTTTGAGAAACACGATTCTGGCAGGCTTGGGGGGTGTGGACAGACACAGGTAGGCTCGTAACCTGGCGGTGCCCCCTGGAGAGATCACCTAGGTTCCTCGGGCCTAGGTCAGGCATGAATGGGCTGGTGGTAGCCTACTGTGCAAGTTCCTTCTCTGAGAAAACAAAGCACTATCTAGTCATTCCCTCCTTTTGGAATTAAATGACAAGTAATTTCTAAATAACTTCTCTTGACCTTTATAACTGTTATCTGTGGACTTTGGAAACTGCTTTAATGGTAGCATATTTGAAATGGACCTTGATCTACAAAATAAACATCTGTAGCTGTTAAAAACTACTATTTAAGAAACAGAACTTTTCACTTTTGCCCTTCTCCGGACACTGCAAAATGACACGCTTTTATCTTTATGTAATTCTCAGTGAGCACTAAGATGTTTTTGGTTTTTACATAATTAAGCATTTAAATTAATTCAAAAATCATACTTGCCTCTTGAGAACACTTGGAAAATTTGGAATTCCAATGTATTTAGAAGGGGAAATTTTATGAAACACAGATAATGGAATTAAATATGAACTAACTTTCTAAACTCTGAACTTGGGAATACAGAGAAGACCTCTGAGCTGCCATGGAGCCAGGCCCTCACTTGGGTCCAGGACTGTCTTCTGGGTTAAGGTTGCTGGTTTCACATGCTTAGGTACCTGGTTTTTCCTCCTGCCAATTATAAGGGGATTCCCCACTTCATTCCACCACAGTTATGAATTCCTGGAAAGATCAACCTAGGAGTCTGAAGAGCACTGAAAAGCATCTTTATTATAGCACAGAGGGATAGTGTTCCCAGCTATGGCCCTCAGTCATCCAAAAAAGTTTAACAAGCATGTTTAGTTCACTCTGTTAGGAAAAAGGAGAGAGTGCTGTAATTTACAAAGATTTGTTTAAAAAAAAAATGTCTGAGTCCTTCCTCCTCCCTACCTCCTCCCTCTTCCTTATGTGACAGAGATTAATTGCTTTTCTACTGTGTGCCAGACCTGTACTGAGTGTTGCGGACACAAAGATGAGTAAAAAACATGTTCTTCGTCTTCAAAGAGTCTGCTATGTAATGGTTCAATAAACACATAAGCAAATAATTCAAATACAATATTATTGCTCTCGGGTGTGTTCTAGATACTACTAGGGAGCACAGAAGAAAGAATAATGAAGTCTTCCTGAGGAAGTGGTCAAGACCAGCTTCAGAATCATGGTGGATTTTCCAGTTAATACTTCATTCTCCAGTGGTGTTGGATAAATGACGTGTAACTATATTTGGAAAGATTACTAGCTTGGGATTTACTGTGGTCATTCCTCTGGGATTTTAGTCTGTTAGTCTTTGCTAGAGAAGAAAAATAAAATTAAGAGTTATTTCAGGCTCTAGATGGGTCAATTTGTAAATTTTGTAGGAAGCAACTTGAACTCCTCAGAAGAAATTCCTTTATATAAATTGAAGATATTGTTGGATATTCTTTATACTATAACCATAGAACCACTTTATATAAAATCATCTATTTGAGTGTTAAGCAAAGGTAATACAGAGAACCATCTGTATCACTTTATGTAATTTAAAATTTTTAATAATTTTTATACAAACTTTTATTTCATATATAGTACTTATTCTCTGAGGATAATTCCATGAAAAGGCTCCTTAAAGTGCAATCACTGAAAACTAGGATAAAACAGAGTAAATTGTGAAAAAAATAAACCAAAGAATAGAAAAATAACCTGATTTTAACTCAGTTAAGAAAATCTCTACTATAACTGAAACAGTGTTCTAATTAGAAGGATAGTGAAAATTGAGTGTTTTATTGGCATGATGTTTTGCATGCCTGACGACACATTATTAGATTTTTTTACTGCATATTTGGTTTTTACAGTATAATAAACACATCATGTTTACAAAAAATGTTAAGGTGCTTCATCAGTTTTTCCAAGGGCCTCTCTCAGTCCTCTGACAGTCAAGTCACTCGGAAGAACTATTCTGCTGTCATCCTTGTTGGCCTTCTCGTCTACTGGTGGCTTGGAATGTGATCTCAGCAGTTCTTCATCATTTTAATTCATTTCATGAAATCTGAATAATTTCCAGTTTCACTTTATAGTCTAATTGAACTTGCCTTGTATTTGTTGAGAAACCAGTCTTTGATAGGATGAGCATACAGATAGACACTGGTATTAAACAGAAATAATGCCTGTGTTAGGACTAACTTTGTCAGTGGTCACTTCATTAGTATTTTCATTTTGTTATGGCTTCTGTTTCCCTATGTATTTTTTCTTATTTTTTAATTGTAGGAACTGGTATGGCATATTTCTTAACACCTAACAGAACATTTCATTTAATCTCTTTTAATTATTTATATCATTACGTACGGAACTCCCTTTATAAAAATTATAATCCTAAAACAGAAACCAGCTAGATTATGAATAAAGATGATGATGGTGGTGACAGCTGACATTTGTGAAGCTCCTACTCTGTGCAGGTGCTCTACATGGCAGTATATAGAGTAATCCTTCCCACAACCCAGCAAGTTCAGTGTCAATCATCCTGCCTTCATGGAGAAGGGAGCTGAGGAAATTCACACAGGTTGGGGTGTCTTAACAGTTTAAGACAAGCCATCCTAGCTCTCACGTTTGTGCTCTGCACTACAATGTCTTTCCTTGGTGCAAAGAAGCATCCACTTCAGAGTTTAAATACAGTTTTTGGTGCATATAATAAGAAATTAATAAAAACTTGATCAGTCCACAGCTGTAGGAATACATTTCTAGATTTTTATATACTTTGTCTACTAAGAAACTGGTAAAAATGTTTCTTGCTCCTGTTTGTTATTGAGAGAGATTCCACAAATACATATCCCTGTCTCAGCCGATTCAAGATTCTAAAGGGAAGGAAAGATGTGGAATTAATGAAATTAGCTTTCTAAAACAAACCTCATAAAATATAGTAGTGTTTTAAAAAACTACCTGACCTCATGAAGGAAATCTAATACTAACAACTTATTATTATAAAAGTGTCTACTTAATGGAACTTGTGATTGCCATTGGAATTGCAGTTATTTTACAATGTGTATTTTTCTATAACCCGTTACTCTAGAATTACAAGATTCAGCTTTGATATATTCATGAGTTGAAGGAGGAAATACAGATATTTTACTCTTTTATAACTGCAGAATCTGGAATTTCAGATGGTGAATTTTCAGTTGTTTGAAAGTTTTATTTCTCATTCAAAGAGCAGCTTTGATCATGGCCTTTGGTCAAAGATGCTGTTTTTATTGTTAAAAAAAAAGACTCTTCAACATCAAACAGTAGAGGAGGAAGGAGTCTAAAACTAGCCTGTTAGGTCAGGCACATAGAACTCTGTGGTCCCAGGAATAATGGCATTCCTAGAAAAATGCCTCTTAAGATGAGTAAAACTTCAGAAGTTATTGCTTTATTGCCTTGGTTTTTTAAAAAAAACTGTTGTCCTCTAGCATGAATAACCAAATAATGGTACATTTCACAGATAGAGCCATAAGGTGTCACTGAGCTTTCAGGCTTAGATCTTTTGGTTTCTTACATTCTCTCCTAAGAAAAATAATGGGATTACACTCTTGATAGCTGTCAGATTCCTGTAAGTTATCGGTTCACGTACATACCATCTTAGTTTTTGTATAACATGTCCCCAGAGACTAGCGCTATGGTTGTTTCTCCAGCACCATGAGCTACCAAACCTGCTGAGGTATTAAGCATACTTTTGGCATATGCTCTTAGAAAGGTGGGAACTTCCATGCTGAAGCCAGCCATCCAGTCATCAGCTCTGGTTTTCTGCTCTGAACGCAGTCTGTCTTGCATTAGAGGCAGGCATTAAGGTCCCTTGAGTTGCCTACTTGGGTAGCAACGTACAGAAGGGAGAAATTCCACTTTCATTGCATCCAGTGATCTTTTTACAAAGCATGAGGACTGATCTTTTGCAATTCTAGCCTCGTTAGTGTAATTGCAGCTATAGTCGTATTTATTTAGGCCCCTAATCCCTAAATCAACTTTCTACACTGGGAATTTCAGATTAATTTTAGGTTAACTTTATATCACCTTAAAGAAAATCCTTTCACTTTTTGGCAAGAGGTTTACTGCCACAACAGGTGTCATAAAAAAACACTACAGATCTAAGCCAAAATGGGAAAGAAAAAAACTCTTATCAACATCTTCACTGGACACACAGAGTTGGGCAAATCTACCACCACTGGCCATCTGATCTACAAACGTGATGGGACTGACAAAAGAACCACTGAAAATTTTGAGAACCAGGCTGCTGGAGATGGGAAAGGTCTCTTTCAAGTATGTTTGGGTCTTGGATAAACTGAGAGCTGAATACGAGTGTAGCATCACCACCGATATCTCCCTGTGGAAATTCAAGACCAGCAAGTGTGATGTGACCATCACTGATGCCTCAGGACACAGAGACTATCGAAAACATGATGGCAGGCACGCCTCAGGCTGACTGTGCTGTTCTGATTGCTGATGCAGGCACTGGTGAATCTGAAGCAGGTGAATGGGCCGACCTGTGAGCGTGCTCTTCTGGCTTACACACTGGGTATGAAACAACTAGTTGTTAGTGTTAACAAAATGGATTCCACTGAGCCACCCTGCAGCCAGAAGAAAAACAAGGAAATCATTAAGGAAGTCAGCACCTACATTAAGAAAACAGGCTCCAACCCTGACACAGCAGCATTTGTGCCAAATTCTGATTGGAATGGTGACAACATGCTAGAGCCAACTGCTAACATGCCTTGGTTCAAGGGATGGGAACTCACTGGTAAAAATAGGAATGCCAGCGGAACCACACTCCTTGAAGCTCTGGACTGCATCCTGCCACTAACACATCCAACTGACACGCCCTGTGTCTGCCCCTCCAGGATGTCTACAAAATTGGTGGCAAAGGTGGTACTGTCCCCATGGAGGCTTGTGCTTTCAAATCCAGCGTGGTGGCCACTTTTGCTCCAGCCAACCTTGCAACTGAAACAAAGTCTGCTGAAATGCACCATGAAGCTTTGAGTGAAGCTCTTCCTGGGGACAACATGGGCTTCAATGTCAAGAACACGTCTGTCAAAGATGTTCATCACGGCAACAGCAACATGGCTGTTAACAGCAAAATAACCCACCAATGGAAGCAGGTGGCTTCACGGCTCAGGGAATTATCCTGAGCCATGCAGGGCAAATCAGTGCTGGCCATGCAGGACTGTGGAGGACTGTGCAGGGCAAATCAGTGCAGGACTATCACACAGCTCACCCCGCTTGCAAGTTTACTGAGCTGAAGGAGAAGCTTGATCGCTGTTCAGGGAAGAAGCTGGAAGATGGCCCTAAATCCTGGAAATCTGGTGACGCTGCTACGGTTGATATGGTTCATGGCAAGCCCATGTGTGTCGACAGCTTCTCTAAATACCCTCCCCTCTGGGTCATTTTGCTGTTTGCAACATGTGACAAACAGTTGCTGTGGGTGTCATCAAAGCAGTGGATAAGAAGGCAGCTGGAGCTGGCAAGGTCACCAAGTCTGCCCAGAAAGCTCAGAAGGCTAAGTGAATATTATCCCTAATACTTGCCACCCTAGTCTTAATCAGTGGTGGAAGAATGGTCTCAGAGCTGTTTCTCTCAACTGGCCATTTAAGTTTAACAGTAAAAGAGTGGTTAATGATTACAGTTCATCATTAAGCTTTCAGAAGGAAAGGAGAGTGTTGTGTGTACCATTTGTTTGTGAATGTGGTGGTTTTAAGTTATTAGTTTTTTAAATCAGTACTTGCTAATGGAAACAACCTGACCAAAAATCTGTCATAGAATTTTGAGACCCATTAAAACAAAGTTTAATGAGGAAAACAATCCTCCCAAATCTCTTAGATATTTTCTATCTGTTGCCTCTTTAGATACTAATAGTCTCATGTAGGAAGTGGAAAATACAAGCTCTTTCCATTGTTAATTACTGTTTTAGAGCTGTGAAAATTTCTCAAAAGCTCTATCAACTCAGTACCCAGAATATGTTTCTGCTCTCTTCCATGTTTTGTTTCCCCATCTTTTTTTTTTTTTAACCAAAAGCAGGGGTTTACTTTTAATTTTTAAAATTTTTTATTGAAGTATAGTTGATTTACAATGTTGTGTTAATTTCTGCTCTACAGCAAAGTGATTCAATTATACATATATATATACATTCTTTTTCATAGTCTTTTCACTATGGTTTATCACAGGATATTGAATATAGTTCCCTGTGCTATACAGTAGGACCTTGTTGTTTTTCCATCCTATATATAATAGTTTGCATCTGCTAATACCAACCTCCCAGTCCATCCCTCCCCCAACCCCCACCCCTGGCAACCACAAGTCTGTTCTCTATGTCCGTGATTCAGTTTCATAGATAGGTTCATTTGTGTCATATTTTAGATTCTACCTATAAGTGATATCATATAGTATTTGTCTTTGTCTGACTTACTTCACTTAGTATGATAATCTCTAGGTCCATCCATGTTGCTGCAAATGGCATTATTTCATTCTTTTTTATGGCTGAGTAGTATTCCACTGTATATATGTACCACATCTTCTTTATCCATTCATCTATTGATGGACATTTTGGTTGTTTCCATGTCTTGCCTATTGTGAATGGTGCTGCTATGAACATAGGGGTGCATGTATCTTTCTGAATTATAGTTTTTTCTGGATATATGCCCAGGAATGGGATTGCTGGATCATATGGTAATTCTATTTTTAGTTTTCATAAAGCAGGGTTTGTTTTGTTTTGCTTTTGCTTTGTTTCAGTGAACCTAATGACCCTGCCTCGTTAATTTTTTCTCTTAACCTGTCTACATTCTTTGTACAACTTTTTGTCTTTTCTTAGTTCTATATTACTTTCCTGCCAGATTTCCTTTCCTGTCTTTGTCCTAAGTTTGTCCCTGTCCTGAATCACTGTCAAGGCCTTTCCTGTGGCACTCACTCCAGTGAGGCTGTGCTCACCCTGAGGGCAGTGGGCACCTGGCCCTGCTACCCAGCAGCTAATCCTCAACACACAAAATGTGGAAATGGATTGGCTACAGACAATAGTGTTCACTTAGATGATTAAAGAAACACTGACTAAATTTAAAACAAAGTAAACCCCACACAGGAATCTAGCAACAGAATGCCCTGGTTTTTTATATGTAGCCTTTCTATATAAAGTATTCCAGGAAATAGGATAGAATCAAATCAATATAGTTAAAAGCTTTCTAAATAAATGTTTACCATATTTTCATAGGAAGGGTGTGAAACAAAGAATGGATAGGTGTGCTCTGTGATATGGTGAGAAAACAAGGAACTGTGAGAACGGCATTTTGATATTTAAGGACCAGGGTTGTAGAATGAGGAAATCCTAAGCTCTGCCAGTGGTGGAGGTGGAACTACTGGATTCATTTGAATATAAAGAGAAAAGATGTTGTTGAGTTCTGGAAATGGGAAGAAAAAGAGGTGAAGACAACCAAAGAACACTTCCAGTGGAAGATGCCAGGGGGAAGATGAACAGGCAAACAAAAACTTCCTGAGTGTAACTTTCTCATGAAAAGGGAAGAGAGGAGAAGTGAAAGCAGAAAAGAAGAATCATTGTGGCTATTGCTTATAAAATTTTAAGTTTTCAAAAGATGCACTAGTTATTAAATTAGAGTGTGACTAGCACTTTTTCTATGTGATGGGATCTACAACCAGTTATGAACATATTTTTAATGAATGGTGTTTTAAGATGTTAAATACCTATGCCCTACATACAGTATTATGCATATTTTATATTTTTCATTCAATGTCACTGATTTGTTCTCAGATTTTCTCAATTACCCATATTCTCAAAGTAGCAAGTTTTCTGCTAAGGCAACTATGTCACTGTTATTTAATTACCTACTTATCCATAAAATAAGAGTGGTTTTCCATTTAACTGGATATGAGAGAATAAGGCCAACAGCAGAAGAGAAGTGTTCTGGAAACACACTAGGGAGAGAAGGCAATTGCTTGTTACAACTACATGCAACAAGCCTGTGACTGTGAAACTGATACGGTCGTTCACATAGAACTGGAGGTGAATTGAGAATAACTAGAGAATCAAACTTCTGAATAATAACAGACATGGTTTTGAGAGGCATAAGGGAACTTTCTGGCATGGTGATAATGTTCAGAACTTTGATCTGATTGCTGATGACATGGGTTTATTCCTGTCTTAAAAGTCACTGAGCTGTATGATGTATGAATAAAACTTAATGTTTACACATTTTGCTGTATGTAAGTTACATCTTACTTTTTTAAAGGTGGGGGAAAACTCACCTGAATTCTAATGGGTACTTCAGACTAAGATATTATTTTAGTTTTCATTATTTCTACTGGATATACACTGAGTATCATCTCTGAACTCTTCTTTAAAGGGATACCCTAGGAAGAAAAACTAGCGAATATATTTCATTTATACCCGTCATGAGCTGAAATTTCCCAACACTAACCTCTGCTTCAGATCCCCACTGTTGCTTCTGCACTATTAGTTGGTGTCAGCAGGGGGTTAACAGCACTCAATTTAACCTTGCTATTTGTACTCTGTTTTGATTTTTTTCCTTTTTTCCTAATTTAACTTCCTTACATGGTTTCCCCCATTTTAAAGATCGTGCATGCACCATGGGGTCTGTACACTGAACGACCGTAGTGCATATAAGCACACAATAAAAGCACATTTAAAGATAATGTGGAGCTATAAGACCTTTCTTTTTTTCTGGGAGCAAAGAGGTATTGCTGTGAAATCACTGGAACAAGAGAAAAATTGAGCAAGTCTACTCATGCTGTTATTTTTCTGAGAAGATTACAGACCTGTCTAAAATATGTATGAATCAGACAGGTATAGATTAATTACAGGTTATATGTCCAGACAGAGGGGCATCTCTGTGACTGTCCTACCTGCAGCTCGCCATGCACACAGGCTTCTCAGCCGAAGCACTTCCTCTCTCTCCCCCACTTTAAAATTCTAGAACCTGTTGTGCCTGGGGCCAAATCCACTACTGTTCTCCCAATTCCCTCTCCTTCCCCTCTTACCTGACCTGCCCCGCTTCCTTGGCCCTTCAATCTTATCAATGTTGACCCCTTCTGATTCAAAACACAGTCTCCAGCAACGGAATGGGGGAGAACAGGTGAACTGAAGAGGGCCGTGCTGAAACCCCAGATCCGTCCCTTCCCCCCTCCAGAATCCTGGTGAACTTGAACATTCACCACTCTTATGAATGGTCTCTCTTTTTTCTTTTAACTTTATTTATTTATTTATTTTTACTGAAGTACAGTTGATGTACAATATTATATGTTACTGGTGTACAATATAGTGATTCACAATTTTTAAAGGTTATGCATTTACAGTTATTATAAAATATTGCTTATATTCCCTGTGTTGTATATATCCTTGTAGCTTATTTTATATCTAATAATTTGTACCTCTTACTCCCCATTGCTATATTACCCCTTCTCACTTCTCTTTCCCCCTGCTGGTAACCACTAGTTTGTTCTCTGTTATCTGTAAGTCTGCTTCTTTTTTATTGTATTCACTAGTTTGTGGTATTTTTTAGATCCCACATATAAGTGATATCACACAGTATTTGTCTTTCTGACTTACTTCACTTAGTATGATAATCTCTAGGTCCATCCATGTTGCTGCAAATGGCATTATTTCATTCTTTTCTATGGCTGAGTAATAATTCCATTGTACATATATACCACATCTTCTTTCTCCATTCATCTATTGATGGAAGGTTGCTTCTATATCTTGCCTATTGTAAACAGTGCTGCTATGAACACTGGGGGTGCATGTCTCTTTCTGAATTAGTGTTTTTGTTTTTGGTTTGTTTTGGATATATACCCAGGAGTGGAATTACTGGGTCATATGGTAGCTCTATTTTTAGTTTTTTGAGGAACCTCCCTACTGTTCTCCACAGTGGCTGCACCAATTTACATTCCCACCAACAGTGCACAAGGATTCTTTTTTCTCCACAATCTCACCAACATTTATTTGTGCTCTTTTTGATAATAGTCATTCTGACAGCTGTGGGGTGATATCTCCTTGTGGCTTTGATTTGCATCTCCCTGGTGATTAAGAATGTTGAGCATCTTTTCATATGGCCTGTTGACCACCTGCATTTCTTCTTTGGAAAAATGTCTATTAAGTTCTTCTGCCTATTTGTTAATCAGGTTGTTTGTTTTTCTGACGTTGAGCTGTGTGAGCTGTTTGTATGTGTTGGATATTAATCCCTTATCAGTAGTATCTTATGAATGGCCGTTGTCTTTCTCTGAGTGGGTACTGAGTAAAACACTAGATTGGCGGAAATGGCTCAAATTCTGGCAATCCCATAAGAGACTCTCCCTTGGAGTTTAAACAGGAAGGAGAGCCCAGCTTCCCTGTCCTCAGCCCGCAATTCCCTTCATTTCTGACCCCCCGCCCCCTTTGCACAATTCCAGCACATTCCTCTCCTAGTCTGGGGCCTGAGCTTCCACTCGTTTCATCTTCATGTGCTGGGCACCAGGCACCAAAGTGAAAACAACAACAAAAACATGTCCAGTGACTTGGAGGTGAGGGAGACCCAGATCTCAGGGAAACATGCATTCCAGTTATCCCAAGCAGGGATCCTGAAAGCGTTTCTCCACAGATGCATTGCTTTGGTGATTAGGGAGTATAATAATTCAGGGACTATTCTACTATAATATTGTAATAGTCTACTACTGCACTGGGTGATATGTATCCTGGTTTACACCTGTTGTCCTGGCATATTTATTTTTAATAACAGCATCCCCTTTTACTCCCCAAAAGTCTGGCAGATAAATTATATGTTCACTGGAGTCACAACAAAATGGACCTCTCAGGGGAGGTTGGGGTTGTTCAACAAAAACCCAAAATATAAGCAAATGACATTAAGTATTTCAAAGTCAATGTGGTAATAGTTATGTTTGAAAGTATTACAAATGCAAATGTTCATTAAATGTTCTTCAAAACAAAACAAAAAACTCTTTGGAAAGAGGACTGTCATTACTATGATGTAATTCGTACATGATGCCTACAGCACTGCTATATAATTAATGTGGAATAACCACCTAGTATTTAAAACATTAAGTCAGATGACATAAAATCTTCATAAAAGAATAAACATTTCAATTGGGAATTTTTCAGCTTTAATAATAAACTTAAATGTTTAAGTTTTTCTTGTTCCCAGTTCTTTATAATTAAAGGTAGCCAATCATGGTCCATCAAGAGATACTAACTTTAAAATTTGACAAATGTTTTACATTTATCTTTCTTTTTACCTTTGTAAAAGACATTGCCTCCTATAAATTATACTGCACATTTAAATGTATAGGTATGAATCTGAATTAGTAAAACATGCTTTAGTAAGAAAACAGTTTGTTTTCTGATTTAATACTATCAACCATTGGTAATGTGCTATAATATACTACTTAAGAGAGATACCGATTCCAATTATTTAAGTTAATGGCCTCAGTTGTCTCATCTTGCCTTAGTCTAGGACATTAAGCATGCAGAACCCATAATTTAATTACCACCTGTTAATATTGGCTCTAAGTTCATTCCTCTCCTTTCAGGATGTAACTCAGAAATGAGCCAGTTAAAAAACATTATTTTCCTTCCCAAAACACCAGACTGCTAACTACACCCACAGGATACTGATCACAGATTTGCTGGGACTTTCAAGATGGAATTTGCTGCCTCTTGCCTTTAGGGATTGCTAAATAAATTATGTTTGTCCATTTATCGTTCTAATTGTTTAAATCTCTAGATTCTATAAAGAGATTATATTTTCTTCCTTTAATATATTTATATACCTTTAAAACCATTCAAGAAGTAGAGAGTTATGTCTTTCTATAATAATAAAGAGCAAAAATAAAAAGAAATCTACACCCTTATTCCTATTTGGACATCATGAGATGTGAAAAAACATCAGAGGATGTGGCACAGAAAGACCGTTAGCTTATCATGAAATCCCATTGATATGCACTGGAGAAACATACCGTTCATTTACAGGAATTTATTAGAAACTTTGTCCCCTGTTCCCTCCTGATCTATGTACATTCCACTGAAATCTAATTTTGTCACTTCACCCAAGGGAATCAAACTCTGGGAAATTAATTTGTGCTAACCAAACTCACAAGAGATTGATTTACAGATGAGTAAATCACTTTTTAATTTGCCATGAGAAAGCGACCTGATCCAAGAACCAGAAAAATTCATCTGATGTTTCTGAGTTCCCGCTACTCTCAGTTGAGGCACTACAGTGAATACAGAGGTGAAAAGCACTTGGTCTTTTAACAGGTTCATAACCTGGTGAGAGGTCTTGGACAACGACACACACAAGTCAGATGACAGTAACTGTGTGAGTGACCTGCAGTGGTTTAATGCAGAGAGGAAGCCTCCTTCTTTCTGCTACACAGACTCTGAAAGTTAGGAAGCCAAATTATACTGCAAATGGATTTTTGGTGGATGTATTTTAAAGTAATACATGTCTCTCAAGCCATTATTGGTTAATAAATTACCTTTCCCTTTTCTTTGCATGTTTGTGTATAAAGAACTGTGACCATATGTCTATAATTAGGGCACTTTTGCTCTTGGATATGTTTCAGACACTCTGCAAATGTTTTTAAACTATAACATATCCAGATCCACGAAAAGCCCCTTCTTACTAGGGTTGTTATTACAACATCTATCTCTCTACTTCTGTGCTCTAGAGTCACCGCTAACTTGTAGGTTGATTCTAAAGTTAGTGCATAAGGCAAAAATTATATGTAGTCAGAGTACTCTTAAAAATTCCATAAACAGCCTATAAGTTAGAGTAAAAGTGGGTTTCTTAAAACAATATTCAGTAAAATATGTATAATGTTTAGTAAAACATGATATAATAAGGAATACATAATCCAAAAGTATTTTACTTGCAGTATTTTAATATAAAGTATTTATATAAAAGAACTTATATAAATTAAATGTATGTATTGTGCATGTCCTCTGTCATAACACCCACATTTGTAGATTTCTTCCATTGGATAAATTTCAGGTGGGCCGCTACCTAACAATAGGTATTGAGATACTTGTCTTTTACATCACAAGACAGACTGTGAAGCTTCTGAAACACTTTCCTGTAGCCAGTCTATTTTAGACATTTTATGTGGATTCTTATTAGCTTCAGTCTCAGGCATCTCTCCTAGATGTGGATGTTAGTCATGCTTTTCTCTAATTACTATATACACCCAAACATACCATGCAACCGGCTGGCACTGAGCCCATGTTCTGTCTCTGACGGTGGGCAGCTAACTAGCCTACAAGGAAATCAAACCCCTGACCTTGATGTGATTTGCACTGCACTCCATCAGCTAGGCCTTTGTGCCCATGTGCCTGGAATGATAACATCGTTTCACTTAGCAAGCACATCGGAAGCACCAGTAGCTGTGTATGTATGCTTCAGCTGGCATCCAAAGTATGTTACTATGTGACTTTGCTCACTATCGTGTAATTTTAGGTAATCATTAGTGATAGTTTATGGTACTAACTGTTGCCTGATTATTTTCACAGTGAGATCAATATTATTTCTACCTTTAGGAGACCAGAGTTTGAAGAATGCGCAAAACCCTTGATGTGAAAGAAACCAGGAGGATGGTTTCCACATCTACTAGATCAGTCAGTGGTCAATTTATCTATTAGATCCACATCTGCTAGATCAGTCAGTAGTCAATTTATCTATTAGATCCTCACCATTATGCAGAATACTGGGAGGACTTGGTGAAAGATGGTTTTTAGAATCTGAAATTGAAAGTGTACAGAGCTCGGGCTCTGGAATACAACAGGTGTGTGTCAAGTTCACCCTCACAACTTACTGGCAGTTCCTTATCTCAGTTCCTTATCTCCCTGCTGGTTTTTGAGACAATTAAATGAAATAACAGATAAAGTGTTTAGCATAGTGCTTGGTATATAATTAGAGCTTAATAAATAGCTTAATAAAAAGTATTTTTTTCATCTTAATAGCGCTATTTGAAATTTCAAGTTTTCAACAACTTTTACCTATCTCTTATATGTGTACCTGTATCACATGAAAACCTGTAGTTAATTTCATTTTTCTCCCTAGAAACAACTACATATATATAACTACATTTATGCTCATGAGGACACAATAGTCATTACCAACTCCCAACACCTATTCTTGGTGTCTTAAAGTTAGTTATTCCTCCCATGATATTTTCTTCTTTTTTTTTTTAACATCTTTATTGGGGTATAATTGCTTTACCATGGTGTGTTAGTTTCTGCTTTACAACAAAGTGAATCAGTTATACATTATGTTCCCATATCTCTTCCCTCTTCCGTCTCCCTCCCTATACCACCCATTTAGGTGGTCACAAGGCACTCAGCTGATCTCCCTGTGCTATGCAGCTGCTTCGCACTAGCTATCCACCCTACGTTTGGTAGTGTATATGTGTCCATGCCACTCTGTAACTTCGTCACAGCTTACCCTTCCCCCTCCCCATGTCCTCAAGTCCATTCTCTAGTAGGTCTGTGTTTTATTCCCATCCTACCCCTAGTCTCTTCATGATTTTTTTTTCTTAGATTCCATATATATGCGTTAGCATATGGTATTTGTTTCTCTCCTTCTGACTTACTTCACTCTGTATGACAGACTCCAGGTCCATCCACCTCACTACAAATAACTCAGTTTCATTTCTTTCTATGGCTGAGTAATATTCCATTGTATATATGTGCCACATTTTCTTTATCCATTCATCTGTTGATGGACACTTAGGTTGCTTCCATGTCTTGGCTATTGTAAACAGAGCTGCAATGAACATTTTGGTAC
>NC_041214.2:46044256-46046044 GCF_002837175.3 Physeter macrocephalus | reverse complement strand
TTTCATGTGTTTGTTGGCAATCTGTATATCTTCTTTGGAGAAATGTCTATTTAGGTCTCCTGCCCTTTTTTGGATTAGGTTGTTTGTTTTTTTGATATTGAGCTGCCTGAGCTGCTTATAAATTTTGGAGATTAATCCTTTGTCAGTTGCTTCATTTGCAAATATTTTCTCCCATTCTGAGGGTTGCCTTTTGATCTTGTTTATGGTATCCTTTGCTGTGGAAAAGCTTTTAAGATTCATTAGGTCCCATTTGTTTATTTTTGTTTTTATTTCCATTTCTCTAGGAGATGGGTCAAAAAGGATCTTGCTGTGATTTATGTCATAGAGTGTTCTGCCTAGGTTTTCCTCTAGGAGTCTGATAGTGTCTGGCCCTACATTTAGGCCTCTAATCCATTTTGAGTCTAGTTTTGTGTATGTTGTTAGGCAGTTTTCTAATTTCATTATTTTACATGTAGTTGTCCAGTTCTCCCAGCACCACTTATTGAAGAGACTGTCTTTTCTCCATTGTATATCCTTGCCTCCTTTGTCATAGATTAGTTGACCATATATTTGGGGTCTTTTGTGTTTCCATACAAATTGTGAAATTTTTTTTTCTAGTTCTGTAAAAAATGCTAGTGGTAGTTTGATAGGGATTGCATTGAATCTGTAGATTGCTTTGGGTAGTAGAGTCATTTTCACAATGTTGATTCTTCCAATCCAAGAACATGGTATATTTCTCCACCTATTTGTATCATCTTTAATTTCTTTCATCAGTGTCTTATAGTTTTCTGCATACAAGTTTTTTGTCTCCTTAGGTAGGTTTATTCCTAGATATTTTATTCTTTTTGTTGCCGTGGTAAATGGGAGTGTTTTCTTAATTTCACTCTCAGATTTTTCATCATTAGTGTATAAGAATGCCAGAGATTTCTGTGCATTAATTTTGTATCCTGCTACTTTACCAAATTCATTGATTAGCTCTAGTAGTTTTCTGGTAGCATCCTTAGGATTCTCTATGTATAGTATCATGTCATCTGCAAACAGTGACAGCTTTACTTCTTCTTTTCCAATTTGGATTCCTTTTATTTCTTTTTCTTCTCTGATGGCTGTGGACAGAACTTCCAAAACTATGTTGAATAAGAGTGGTGAGAGTGGGCAACCTTGTCTTGTTCCTGATCTTAGTGGAAATGGTTTCAGTTTTTCACTATGGAGAACGATGCTGGCTGTGGGTTTGTCATATATGGCCTTTTATTATGTTGAGGAAAGTTCCCTCTATGCCTACTTTCTGCAGGGTTTTTATCATAAATGGGTGTGGAATTTTGTCGAAAGCTTTCTCTGCATCTACTGACATGATCATATGGTTTTTCTCCTTCAGTTTGTTGATATGGTGTATCACATTGACTGACTTGCGTATATTGAAGAATCCTTGCATTCCTGCACTAAACCCCACTTGATCGTGGTGTATGATCCTTTTAATGTATTGTTGGATTCTGGTTGCTAGTAGTTTGTTGAGGATTTTTGCATCTATGTTCATCAGTGATACTGGCCTGTAGTTTTCTTTCTTTGTGACATCTTTGTCTGGTTTTGGTATCAGGGTGATGGTGGCCTCATAGAATGAGTTTGGGAGTGTTCCTCCCTCTGCTATATTTTGGAAGAGTTTGAGAAGGATAGGTGTTAGCTCTTCTCTAAATGTTTGATAGAATTCGCCTGTGAAGCCATCTGGTCCTGGGCTTTTGTTTGTTGGAAGATTTTTAATCACAGTTTCAATTTCAGTGCTTGTGATTGCTCTGTTTATATTTTCTATTTCTTCCT
>NC_041214.2:46042898-46043549 GCF_002837175.3 Physeter macrocephalus | reverse complement strand
GGTGAAAGTGGGTTGTTAAAGTCCCCTACTATGATTGTGTTACTGTTGATTTCCCCTTTTATGGCTGTTAGTATTTGCCTTATGTATTGAGGTGCTCCTATGTTGGGTGCATAAATATTTACAATTGTTATATCTTCTTCATGGATCGATCCCTTGGTCATTATATAGTGTCCTTCCTTGTCTCTTGTAACATTCTTTATTTTAAAGTCTATTTTGTCTTTTATGAGAATTGCTACTCCAGCTTTCTTCTGATTTCCATTTGCATGTAATATCTTTTTCCATCCCCTCACTTTCGGTCTGTATGTGTCCCTAGGTCTGAAGTGGGTCTCTTGTAGGCAGCATATATATGGGTCTTATTTTTGTATCCATTCAGCCAGTCTGTGTCTTTTGGTGGGAGCATTTAATCCATTTACATTTAAGGTAATTATCAATATGTATGTTCCTATTCCCATTTACTTAATTGTTTCGAGTTTGTTCTTGTGGGTCTTTTCCTTCTCTTGTGATTCTTGCCTAGAGAAGTTCCTTTAGCATTTGTTGTAAATCTGGTTTGGTGGTGCTGAACTCTCTCAGCTTTTGCTTGTCTGTGAAGGTTTTAATTTCTCCATCAAATCTGAATGAGATCCTTGCTGGGTAGAGTAATCTTGGTTGTAG
>NC_041214.2:46040511-46042694 GCF_002837175.3 Physeter macrocephalus | reverse complement strand
TTATTTCCACTATTTTATCTTCCAGGTCACTTATCCGTTCTTCTGCCTCAGTTATTCTACTATTGATCCCCATGATATTTTCTTAGTCTGCTATAATGTGAGATTTATGGCTATAGCTGAGAGGTATTTAAAAGCAGAACAGGAACCGCCCAAGTTTCTTAAAATAAGAACACAAATTGAGCTTAGGCACATAATGTTTATATACCTATCTAAAAAGAAAATTTAGTCAGTAAGCAGAATAAACTCAAAGCTAACCACAAATGAGGAGTAAAAGAATACCACAGTTTGCTTTAAAATTACACACATCTTACTTTCATTAGTGTATACAGGAATTTTGTAAAAAAAAATTTTTTCTTTAAATTTCAAAGCTATGTGTCCCCCACCTGAATAATTCTAATTCTACTGTGGTATTGATTATAATCTACAACTAAAGCTGAATATGAGGTGTGTTCTGTGCTTCGCAACCTTAATAGCATGTATGCTATGTAACCAAACCCTATCTTTTGCAGGGACCAGCAAGTCAAGCTCACGTTTCTCAAAATATGTCAGTTGTCAGCAGCAAAATGTTTGCAGGCAGCTCTCATTTTTTTTATTCATGTGTAATAAATGTATTTACTTAAGATTTTAAAAAGTGTGTTCATTAAAAAATTCAGTAAGAAAATTAGTATAGACACAACCGGCTAAAGTTGTGGAGACTGCACAAAACAAAGGTGGATATTTGATGATATTTTAACTTAAAATATTATTTGTCTTGACGGACCTATATTTTACTTAACAGAAGAATAACATTAATACTAATCTTGTTTGACAAATCTCTGACTCCCGTTATTACATTTTTAGAAGCAGTGATTTGCTAACATTTGTGCAAACTGTGTTGTGCTCTATAGACTTGTCAGATACGGAAGTGTTTCTTTAAAATTAGTGCTGCTATATTTGTATTTATATCTTCGGGACAAGGGCTCCCTTTCAAAATCCCTTTGCTGTATACCTGAAACTAACACAATATTGTTAATCAACTATATTCCAATATAGAATTAAAAGTTTTTTTACAAGTATATTGATACTGTTTCATCAAGAGATTGAATGTCTGGGGAATCACTAAGCACTGGAGATTTTTAAATGTAAATTATAAAGTAGCTCTTCACACCTGAAGAAACATTCCACAGAGATTCCCCTATGTTTCTTCAAGACTGTGTACCGATTGAGTTCTAACTACATCTCAGGCACGGTGCTAAACCCTGGGTACAGAGGGGTAAACAAAATGGACATGGTTCCTACCCTCCTGACTCACTCAGCTAATGGGAGAGACAGGAGACAACCAAACACACCTCTCTGAGGAGGTGACATTTCCGTTGAAAATCTGAGAATGGTAAGGGCAGGTTAGGTGCAAGTAGAAGGAAAATGTGCAGAGACCAGGGGCTGAAGGGAATATGGTCTGTTAGACAAACTCAAAGTAACTGCACGCAGGGGGGCCTGCTGAGGGAGGGGATGAGCAGGAATCCCTGCCAGGTAGTGTCACTTGACAATAAATTAACTCCCAGCAAAAATGGACAAGCTGGAAGAAATGGACACATTCTTATAAATGCACAACCTTCCGAGACTGAACCAGAAGAAATAGAAAAAATGAACTGACCAATCACAAGCACTGAAATTGAAAATGTGATTAAACATCTTCCAACAAACAAAAGCCCAGGACCAGATGACTTCACAGGCGAATTCTATCAAACATTTAGAGAAGAGCTAACACCTATCCTTCTAAAACTCTTCCAAAATATAGCAGAGGGAGGAACACTCCCAAACTCATTCTATGAGGCCACCATCACCCTGATACCAAAACCAGACAAAGACGACACAAAGAAAGAAAACTACAGGCCAATATCACTGATGAACATAGATGCAAAAATCCTCAACAAAATACTAGCAAACAGAATCCAACAGCACATTAAAAGGATCATACACCATGATCAAGTGGGGTTTATTCCAGGAATGCAAGGATTCTTCAATACACGCAAGTCAATCAATGTGATACACCATATCAACAAACTGAAGGAGAAAAACCACATGATCATGTCAGTAGATGCAGAGAAAGCTTTCGACAAAATTCCACACCCATTTATGATAAAAACCCTGCAGAAAGTAGGCATAGAGGGAACTTTCCTCAACATAATAAAAGGCCATATATG
>NC_041214.2:46004932-46040147 GCF_002837175.3 Physeter macrocephalus | reverse complement strand
ATTGTGAAAATGACTATACTACCCAAAGCAATCTACAGATTCAATGCAATCCCTATCAAACTACCACTGGCATTTTTCACAGAACTAGAGCAAAAAATTCCACAATTTGTATGGAAAAACAAAAGACCCCGAATAGCGAAAGCAACCTTGAGAAAGAAAAACGGAGCTTGAGGAATCAGGCTCCCTGACTTTCGACTATACTACAAAGCTACAGTAATCAAGACAGTATGGTACTGGCACAAAAACAGAAATATAGATCAATGGAACAGGATAGAAAGCCCAGAAATAAACCCACACATATATGGTCACCTTATCTTTGATAAAGAAGGCAAGGATATACAATGAAGAAAAGACAGCCTCTTCAATAAGTGGTGCTGGAAAAACGGGACAGCTACATGTAAAAGAATGAAATTAGAACACTCCCTAACACCATACACAAAAATAAACTCAAAATGGATTAAAGACCTAAATGTAAGACTGGACACTATAAAATTCTTAGAGGAAAACATAAGCAGAACACTCTATGACATCAATCACAGCAAGATCCTTTTTGGCCCACCTCCCAGAGAAATGGAAATAAAAACAAAAATAAACAAATGGGACCTAATGAAACTTAAAAGCTTCATCATCAAAAAATCTACAAACAATAAATTCTGGAGAGGGTGTGGAAAAAATGGAACCCTCTTGCACTGCTGGTGGGAATGTAAATTGATACAACCACTATGGAGAACAGTATGGAGGTTCCTTAAAAAACTACAAATAGAACTACCATACAACCCAGCAATCCCAATATCTTAGGCATATACCCTGAGAAAACCATAATTCAAAAAAAGTCATGTACCACAATGTTCATTGCAGCTCTGTTTACAATAGCAAGGACATGGAAGCAACCTAAGTGTCCATCAACAGATGAATGGATAAAGAAGATGTGGCACATATATACAATGAATATTACTCAGCCATAAAAAGAAACGAAATTGAGTGATTTGTAGTGGGGTGGGTGGACCTAGAGTCTGTCACACAGAGTGAAGTCAGAAAGAGAAAAACAAATACCATATGCTCACACATATATATTGAATCTAAAAAAAAAATGGTCATAAAGAACCTAGGGGCAAGACGGGAATAAAGATGCAGACCTGCTAGAGAATGGACTTGAGGACATGGGGAAGGGGAGTGGTAAGCTGGGACAAAGTGAGAGAGTGGCATGGACATATATACACTACCAAATGTAAAACAGATAGCTAGTGGGAAGCAGCCACATAGCACAGGGAGATCAGCTCGGTGCTTTGTGACCACCTAGAGGGGTGGGATAGGGAGGGGGGGTGGGAGATGCAAGAGGGAGGAGATACGGGAACATATGTATATGTATAACTGATTCACTTTGTTATAAAGCAGAAACTAACACACCATTGTAAAGCAATTATCCTCCAATAAAGATGTTAAAAAAAAAAAACAAACACCACAGCAGAACTAATGCTATTACTTTACCTTGATTGCAAAGGGAGAACTATTAAGAGAATTTGAGTACCACGAAAAAAAAAACTCCATAAAATTGCTAAATTTCTCTCTTTATTCTATAAAAAACCCACCAAGACATGCTTTTGTTAAAATTTCTGTAAATAGGGTCTCTGATGGCTCACCTCAGTCACTACCGGCAAATGGATGTGGGAAGGGCCACAGGAATCCCCTTCAGGATTTAACACTGCATTTGAATTGCCCTCTTCTTGCCTGTTTGCCAGCCACCACCTGTGCCACAGTGTACACCCTGCCATGCTTCCCCTGAATCTAGGAAGGAGATACAGAACTGGGTCTGTGGTAACAGGACCCACGCTAATGACAGTATAAAGAGGGGGTGGTCTATGAGGACAGTCCCTTCGCCTTGCCTCGGTAACACGGCTCCCGCCCCTATGCCTTCTCCTCATACTTAACGCACAGGCTTCACAGGCAAACATCTTCCTGAGCACTGGCCTCCCTGACCTTCACCCTCCAGGCCCCATGTGCGCAATTCTGTTGAAGTGCTTACATGCTTGCTGTCAATGACTTTGGTCTGAGGGGTTTCTCAGTCCATGTAAACAGTGTAGATATCGTTCTTTTATTACACCTTTGAGTATGCTTTCCTTTGATTCAGAATTGGATTGGCTAATGATGTTCTGTATTTCAGATACATTATGGCTTACTTTTTTTTTTTTAAATAAACTGTCATGGGCTCTTAAGAACAGTATACAAAATAATTAAATTGGGTAAGTGAATTCCAGGGTCTAAGTACTAAGGAGGATAAACCAAATTTTGAAATATAACTAGTGTAGAAGTTGGGAACTGCTTGAGCTCAACTGTATTTTCATTTTCAATCATCTTGTTTTGTGACTCATTGCGAGAATCCACAGGATTCTGATTTTTGGTGGTGTTTGTGAATGGAGCCTTGATGCTTCCTTCTCTCTTCACTGGAAAGGGCATTTTATTTAATGCTTCTTTTCTAATGAAGAACTTGAGATAATCTCCCCGTTGATCTCTTTTGTTTTTATTTTTCCACATTTCAAACAATCTGAAGATTGTATTAGCAGAATACTTTTATAGGTTCACGGTAAGATTACAGCGTAGACTAACACTGGATTCAGATCAGATGATCAGATATGGTCTCTTTCTAGGTGTGTAAAGAAATGTGTAGAAAAATATCCTGTTAGCAAAATGAGAAAAGCTATCCAATATCTCAATAAATCTATAAACCTCATTGTCCATGAACAGAAAATGGCAAATGATCATAAACCGTTAGTTTACGCAAATGTCTCAGAAGAAGGTAGGTTAGGGGTATTTTTTCAAGTATAGGATCAGGTTTGTTTTTTAAAAAATCTCTAAGGTGATTGTGTGTGTGTGTGTGTGTGTGTGTGTGTGTGTGTGTGTGTGTGTGTGTCAGTCATTCTTTCAAAGCTCTGCACTGCTCCTCAGGACCCTCCTGCCAGCATCCTGCTGGCTGAAATGTTGGTACATAGAGCATCTCTCGCCCTTCTGAATTACAGAGTATCAGTCAGGAAGGGAAAGGGACAGATTACTTGTAAAAGACAACATCTTACAAGTATCACTTAGAAGTGCCTGCTAATACTTTCTGCTACCAATGAGAATTCAGTTCACAGTCAATTTATTCTCTTTGGGAGCATGATTCAGAAAGTCCCGTTTCAGGTACGTGATTTACTTTTAGATGAAAGTAAAGGAGCTTTCTTTGGTACTTTGTTGGTTATGATAACACTTTTTGTGGATGCCAATTTCCCAGTGTTTCAAGGCCACTGTGACCTGGAGAGTGAAGATGCAGACTGAGAAGGTGAAGGTGGGCAGCTGCTGACCACAAGGGACTCTCATACGGTTATGCTGGCAGGTCTCCACAGTCCTTCTACTTACTCCTTTCCCATCCTGGGGATAATTTACTCTAATGTAACCCATTTTAAAAAATTATTTTACTTAAGGATAGTTGATTTACAAGGTTGTGTTAATTTCTGCTGTACAGCAAAGTGATTCAGTTACACATATATACATTCTTTTTCATATTCTTTTCCATTATGCTTCTATCACAGTATACTGAATACAGTTCCCTGAGCTATACAGTAGGACCTTGTTGTGTATCCATTCTCTATGTAATAGTTTGCATCTGCTCACCCCAAACTCCCACTCCACCCCTCCCCACCCCCCTCCCCCTTGGCAACCACAAGTCTGTTCCTTATGTCTGTGAGTCTGTTTCTGCTAAGTTCATTTGTGTCATATTTTAGATTCCACATAGATTTCATATGGTATTTGTCTTTCTCTGTCTGGCTTACTTCACTTAGTATGTTAATCTCTAGGTCCATCCGTGTTGCTGCAAATGGCATTATTTCATTCTTTTTTATGGCTGAGTAATATTACATTGTATACATGTACCACATCTCTTTTATCCGTTCCTCTGTTGATGGACATTTAAGATGTTCCCATGTCTTGGGTATTGTGAATAGTACTGCTATGGGGGTGCATGTATTCTTTCTGAATTATAATTTTGTCTGGATATATGCCTAGGAGTGGGATTGCTGGATCATATTTTTAGTTTTCTGAGGAATCTCCACACTGTTTTCCACAGTGGCTGCATCAATTTACATTCCCACCTACAGTGTAGGAGGTAACATAACACATATTTTTTTTTTAGCAAATTTATTTATTTATGGCTGCGTTGGGTCTTTGTTGCTGTGCGTGGGCTTTCTCTAGTTGCAGCAAGTGGGGGCTACTCTTCGTTGCGGTGCGCAGGCTTCTCATTGCAGTGGCTTCTCTTGCTGCAGAGCATGGGTTCTAGGCGCGTGGGCTTCAGTAGTTGTGGCACATGGGCTCAGTAGTTGTGGCTCACAGGCTCTAGGGCACAGGCTCAGTAGCTCTGGCACACGGGCTTAGCTGCTCTGCGGCATGTGGGATCTTCCCAGACCCGGGCTTGAACCCGTGTCCCCTGCATTGGCAGGAGGATTCTTAACCACTGTGTCACCAGGAAAGCCCCATAACCCATTTTTTAAAACAGGTGCTGTAACTTGAGAGATTTTTAACTTTACCTATCATTGATAATACATCAGGATAAACAATTTTATTATCTGTAGTTTACAAAACGTAACAAAATAAGATAATTTAAATTACATTACTCTTTATAAGTACTGATACTTAAAAAAAACTAAACAACTGATTTTACTGTGAGCATATCAGTGGCATTTTGGGGAAAGTTTATACTCATATTTTTAAATGAACCCGAATTTTTATTTTGGAAGAAACAGTATTCACTACACATAATTCATTATTTTACATTTACTACTCTTAAGCAAATTAAGCACCTAAAAAAATAATTTTTAAAAAAAATCACAGCATTGCTTGCGGGTATAAAAAATAAATTAAACAGGACTTCCCTGGTGGTGCAGTGGTTAAGAATCCACCTGTCAATGCAGGGCACACGGGTTCGAGCCCTGGTCCGGGAAGATCCCACATGCCGTGGAGCATCTAAGCCCGTGTGCCACAACTACTGAACCCACGTGCCTAGAGCCCATGCTCCGCAACAAGAGAAGCCACCGCAATGAGAAGCCCGCGCATCTCAACAAAGAGTAGCCCCTGCTCGCCGCAACTAGAGGAAGCCCGCACGCAGCAACGAACACACAATGCAGAAATTAATTAATTTAAAAATAAACAAATTAAAAAATAAACAAACAGAAAGCTCACTTAACTAGAGTTAGGAGGCCAGAAGGGGGAGCTCTCACACCCTGCAACTACAGCAGAGCCCAACAGGAAGGAGAAGGACTCAGCCAATGAAAAGCCACAGACCCTTTGTTTATTACAGCCCTCCCAACTTCCTTTTCCTCTCTATAAAAGTATTTTTCTTTCCTTGCCAGGGACTTCTGCACGTGGCTTGTGGCTCGCTATGGTTGCAGACTGTGAATTGCAATTCTCTGCTAATCCCAAATGAACTCATCTTTGTTGGAGAAGTATCTGGCAGTCAGCGTGTCTCAGGTCAACCTGGGCTTCACTGTACGTAGATAATTAAAATCCATGCTCTGAGCAGCATTTAGGTTTATGAATACAAGGAAATTATACCCCTCAAAACAAGTAACTGTTGTAAGTTTATTGTGTAGCTTTTCTACAGTTTCTTTATACATTTAAAAGCATGTGCAAAGGACCAGACAGGAGAAAGAATGGCATGTGTTTTTTCACTGAATTGCTAGGTCAGCCCTTCATCCTGCCAGGGGTTAAAAGGTAACTGGGATAAACAGGTGTAAATTATAAAGGGTGTTGTAATTCAACTGAAAGAGTTTATACTTTACCCAAAGGCAAAAAAGAGCAGTTGAATGAGTTTTAAGTGCAGTAACATTTTTGGGTTTGGACATAGTGAATTTAAGGTATTTGTGGAGCATCCATGTGGAAATGTTCAGCAAGCAGTTGAACATACAGTAGGAAACTTAAGAAAAAAGCACTAAATTAGGAGTATAGATTTGGAAGTCCAGCAAATAGATGGTCATGAAATAAGGGGAAGTGATGAAATCACCAACAAGTATATAGCATGAGAAAGAAGTCAACTGGCTTTTAAGAATTAAGCAGAGGAAGAAGTCAGCTTCTAATTTTCCCTTAATCATAACTTCAAAAATACCTGCCCTGTTCCAATACAGATTTCAAAATAGACGCCAAAGTTTTCAAATAACTCCGCATGTGCTCTAATTAGAACTAATCTTTTTCTTGCTGTTTATATCACATTATCCTTTGATTTTAGTCGCAGCCATTATTTGTACCCTCTGTCCCTTTTTGCAAGCTACTGTTTTAGAATCACTTTCTTTTCAACAGCTTTGCTGCAAAGGGATCATTTTATATTTGACTATTTTATCCACTTATTTCTTCAATTTTTTTTTTTTTTGTTTAATTACTGGTATGTATTTGTAGTGGTTATCTTCATACTTTATGTGTTAAATTGGCATCTGTGGGCCAGTCTGTGAACCTAATGTTATTATTCTTCGGAAAAGTGCGTTCTGAGTTTCTGTTACTTATTTTGAAGAAACTTGGGGATATAACTTGCTTTAAGTTAGAAGCCTGGCTACATCTGAAAATACGCTTTCCTCTGGATCCTTATTTGGCTCAGTGTTACCTCATTTCTTTAAGTATGATGATATACTCTTATGCTATAGAACTTTTAAACTAAATTATTCTATATTATTATGCCAATAAGATTTACTCCAAGGCACATGAACAGGCAAACAGTCTATATCCCCATCAGTGAAATGCATTATTTCTAATGAAAAAAAAAGATTTCAGTTTCATGTCACAGAAAACTATTAAAAAGTTAAGTCCACAATTTATCTAAGCACTGAACATGTTCAAAATGATATCTTACACTAGAGGAGGGAGGAACATTTCTACACTGGAAAATTAGCCCTTTGGACATTTACTATTTTTTAAACCAAACTAACATAATTTAAAATTCTGTCTTAGGTAAGTGGTTAAGGTTGTTGATGCCTTGATAATGAAAGATATTTCTAATGGTTTGTGAACTGCTTTAAAGAAAGGATCAAATTAATTCTTTTCATGTCTGTATTAACTTCTCCTTTGATTTGAACTGCAACTATTATTTGTACATTCTGTCCCTGTTTGCAAGCAACTGCTTTAGGACCATGTTCTTTTCAGTGGCTTTGCTATAAAGAAATCACTTCATTTCTGATTATGGCATTCACAGAAACAATTCTTTCCTGGCTGCCCTGAGCTGTGTTTTAGCATTTCATGCTGTGATTCAGTGTGCCCTTAAAGCATTTCTTCTGTCAGCCTGGTCTGCGATCCCCCATTTTAGATCACCATGCAGCAGCTGTTTGGACAGCCTTCTGTCATCTATTTTCAATCGTGTTACACAGCATTCCACATAGCTTCGAGGATGATAAATTGGCTGGACTCCAGGGCTTGCACTGTAATCCAGCCTTGTCACTTAATGTTAAGTGTATCTCACAGCTGACACTGATGAAACTGCTTAAGAAATCAGATATGATCTTCAGCAGAGCCAAACCTCACTTTCATATGCAGGGTTAAGTTCTGTTTTGATCAACTTCAGGGCAAATACTAACACTATTTCAGAAGCTGCATCATTTTTTAAACGTCTAACATCTTTTCCATTCAGCAGTCCATTCTCTCATACTTTTTTTTTAGTTTTTTAAAAAAATTAATTTATTTTATTTTTGGCTGAGTTGGGTCTTCATTGCTGCACACGGGCTTTCTTTAGTTGCTGAGAGCGGGGGCTACTCTTCGTTGTGGTGCACGGGCTTCTCATTGCGGTGGCTTCTCTTGCTGCAGAGCATGGGCTCCAGGCATGCGGGCTCAGTAGTTGTGGCACGTGGACTCTAGAGCGCAGGCTCAGTATTGCGGCGCATGGGCTTAGTTGCTCCAAGGCATGTGGGATCGTCCCGGACCAGGGCTCGAACCCGTGTCCCCTGCATTGGCAGGTGGATTCTTAACCACTGTGCCACTAGGGAAGCCCCATACTTTTGATTCCTGAGATACATTTACTGATCTGTATTTGGGGTGATAGCTGTACCCTCAAAACAAACTGAATTTAACTGGTGTGTGATTTAACCCACAAACTCTGCTCCATCAGCATATATTGTCATTATATATCAAAATGTATAGATCTGACCTTTTAAAGTTTTTTTTTTAATTGTTCCCAAGATTAGAGTCAGTTTATCTGCCAAGACTGGTTTCTGCCTGTCTTAATAGGAACAGGGTCTTAAAAATCTTTGCTAATTAAGACCTGCTTACAGGAAACCAGTACAAACATCTCAAAGAACTAAAAAGAAAGAAATTAGGTCAATCAATACATTTCTTCAATCTACAAACTACAACCCAGCTAAGATGCCACAATCATAGTTTTAATGGTTGTAGAAGTGTGGCTTGATTTTGGTTACTACTTAGCCAGTACTTATCCATAATATTAGGGATAGCATTATAAACAACTGAACAAGAAAAAGTCTTGCCTTCTGTTTTATTTAATGAAATCCACAATACTTTTTGAAAGTGCTCCTTATCTAAAGCAAAATTATCCAATCTGAATTTTAGTACATCTTATCTGTAGTTTGTTGAGACAGAATATTTTCTAGCACAAGCTATCAGCAAGGAAGAAGAAAACCAAGGGAATGGACAACCTACAAATTGAAGCTGCTGGCTCTGAAGAGTTGAGACTCTGTGCTTAATGATTGCCACCTTTAGGTCAATAGCAACACTGTTGCGAAGTGATCCATTCAGTTTCTAAGTGTTTCTTGTCAGTAACTTTCTAACACAGGAGAAGAGTCCTTTAAAGGATGCTGCCACCGTTGTTTCATTAATTACTCACAGAATTTGGATTAAGGATCACAAGCTAAAATTGTTACTTTAAGAAAAACAAAAACTTGTGCCTCTCCAGAGATTAAATTTTTTAATAAACAGCAGATAATTCAAACAAAAGTTTAGGTTTTATATTAATGAGGTTTTAGTATGTATCAATAGTTTCATTTACTGAAGTCACAAAACATTTCAATTTTGTGGTGGAAGAGATGGCCTGAATGGGGAGCCAAACAATTTTAAAAGGAAAAGATTATCTTTTGTGCCAAAGTTTGCAAGACAGCACATCTTTCCTTGATTTGTTGTGGAGGTGTACGCCTTGTAGTTTGATTTGAGCCTTCCTTAAACGAGGGTGCTTTTAAACTAAGGTTCAGGATGATCCGCCTTTAATCTTCACTCTTTCCATCAATTTACCTAGCACTTTCACTTTGGTGAACATGTACTGAGAGTCTATTATGTGACACTTAACCTTTCTGTACTTTAGATCCCATATTTGTAAAACGGATTAAATGACCCCCTCCCTCCACACCTTTCCTGTTTGTAAAAGGATGATTTCTTAAAATATCTTGGGAGATCTGGCTGAATTCAGAGAAGTGTTACTCTGGTCAGCATGACCTTCAAAATAATGGTGATACTGGAGCTAACAGGAGAGCTCACTACTTAAAAAGTCACATAAGTCTGTTACAATTATACTCAAAAAACCTGGTTGAACTGGGTTGGGAATTTTATTCCTGTGCATTATTAGCACTTAAAGATATTCTGTTCTTTCTTCAAGGTCAGCCTCAACTTTGTGTCTGTGGACTAGGCCTTTTTGCGGAGAACTTACCGATAAAGCATTGAGGTCAAGAACAAGGAGGATAATCATTTAGTAATTTTTGTGTAAATTAAAGTAACAAGAATCCTAATTAACATTAGAAGCAAAATGAAGGGGTCTGTTTAAGTGTATGTATTTCCAGAACTAGGCTGTATGAGTGAAGGCATGGGAAAGAGAAGATGGCACTGACCCACAAGGAACTTAATTTTAGGGGCAAACAGAATTACTGTACATTCAGAAAAACAGCCAGAGAACTTCACGAGTCCTGCATCATGAAATGCTAGATGGTGTGGTGGAGACAAATTGACCGCTGTAATTCAGAGAAATCATCAGCGTGGGCTTATGTTGTCAAAGGGGCCTCCTGAAGATGATGGCGCTTGAGCACGCTAATACCTGCACGCAGGAAGAGGAAGCGTTCTGACAAAAGGGCAGGTATTCCAAGTAACAGCGTTTAACCTGGCCCAACAAAGTGGTAGGTCTGTCCATAGCATCGTTATCATTACTTTATTTTTATTAGTATGACTGTCAGAACTGGAGAAATTGGGAAGTCAGTTTGTGTGTTGCAATATGACTTTTTAAAATAAACGGAAATTTTTTCAACTTGTTTGGTGCAAAGCTAGGTCACTGAAATCACACAGAATTACTAACACACTTATTTCTCTGGGTCAGGGCTGAATGGGCTACTTCCTCTCTGTTATCGTTTGACATTGTCTTTAATATTAACTGTAGAGTAGCCATAAAGAGATAAAAATAATTACACATAGATCGATTCTTTAAAAGCATGAGTTTATTCTGTAAATAAATTTTAAAAATTGTCTAATTGGTATTAACAGACCAGATCTATTCAGCTACTGCATTTATTTTCATAGATTTATTTAAATGTATCATAAATTTTTAATATGAGTCAGGCATATGTAAGTGAGTTTTCACATATTAAGAGCCACTGTCAAATGTAGTTTTGATACAGACATTACTTCTGGCTAATCAGTGCATTTTGGTCAAGTATTTTATACACTAAATTAGGAAACAGGATTTCAAATCTGAGACAAAAGTATTCTCCTCTGTAGATACAAAGAGCTTATACCTTGAATTTTCTGGTCACTAAGGTTTCATAGATTCTGACATGCTGTCAGACCCCATTATTTTGATACTTGGATCAGAAAATATAATTATAATTCCTATTATTAATGGTCCTGCTGCCTGACCTTCTGTTCAGTTACAACTTACCTAAGTTGTTGAATCAGAAAGCATTTGTAGAGTCCTTGCTATATGAAAAGTATCTATGGAGGATTATGAGAAGGTAATATTTGAGACTACTACCTACAAAGATTTTTTTTAAAAATTATTTTATTTATTTATTTTTGGCTGTGTTGGGTCTTCGTTGCTGTGCACAGGCTTCCTCCAGTTGGGGCAAGCAGGGGCTACTCTTTATTGCAGTGCGTGGGCTTCTCATTGCGGTGGCTTCTCTTGTTGCGGAGCATGGGCTCTAGGCACGCGGGCTTCAGTTGTTGTGGCTCACGGGCTTAGTTGCTCCGCGGCATGTGGGATCTTCCCGGACCAGGGCTCAAACCCATGTCCTCTGCATTGGCAGGTGGATTCTTAACCACTACACTACCAGGGAAGCCCCTACAAAGACTTTTGGTTTAGGAGTAGAGGCAGGGTTCAAACTGAAGCAAAGTTTAAGACACACATATGCAGATGCCCCTAGAAGGATTTTTAATTCTGGAGATATTCAGACATAGTATTCATGATGGTTTAAGGAGACTGTAGTTATAGATTACCCTGGGTACAGGTTAGAAATTGTAACAGAGGCTATGAGATCACCTTCACATAAGGCCCAAGGTACTATTTCTTTCTTTGTACTTATCCTTTAATTCTTTTCAAAAGGTGAACGGGATTGGATTTTGATCATATCTCAGATAAACCCTCTGCTTTCAACCTCTGCAAAATCTACTTTTTATGGTATCTGTAAAAAAAAGATCTTTGTGCATTTCCTGTATCCTTTAAGCACTGTGACCATGATTTCCTTCTTTATCCATAAGACACGATTTTCTCATGTTTGTCTTTTCTTGTCCTCACCTTCACTGAAATTTTTTAAGTGAAATGACCTATCAGAAAAAGAAATGTGACAAGGCCCTGGCAATTTGAAAATTGTGTAATGTTAGTCTCTGTTATCAGTGGCTTACGTTTCTTCTTTCTTTACCGTCCACAATTACTGTGTTTGCTCTTGCTGCCGGTATATTGTTGTAAGCACTTGGCTGCTGTAGTGGGTATGAAGTGCCTGACAGTCCACTGAAAATAAACCAAGATAGATTACAGTTGTGGCCGAGGTTCCAGTCTTTGCTATTCTTGACGTGATACCATCTGTGCCTCTGGCGAATTCCTTCAGACCTCTAAAATGTCCTGTCAAACTGCTCAACAGGAATGAGAGGTTTTTTCCTAAAGCTACTACTGGGGTCACATTTAGAATTATTCCACAGCACCCCTCATACTTTTTAAATTAAAAATCGATTACTTTAGATCCATGAAAGGCAAAGAAGGGGTTTGGGAAGTGAAAAAACTCTGAAATTATCTAGCCTGCCTTCCTCTTTTTAAAAAACAATTTTTTAAATCAAAAGCATTTAACGCCCACCTCCCTACTGTCTTTTATTAAACAGATCAGGTAAGTATACACAATTTATCAAATGCTCCTTTTGAAATGAGAGCTAAATCATGCCACCACCCTGTTCAAAATTCTCCAGTGACTTCCCGTCTTGCACAGCTAAGGTCCTTAGGGTGCCTTCAGGGTTCAACCTGACCTCCCTGGCTTCCTCTCTGACCCGCCCTCCCCCCAGGGCTCACTCTGCTCTGGTCACCCCAGCCTCCCACCGGCTCCTCTAATGTGCCAGCAAGCCCTTTTCTGCCTGAGGTACTTCTCTCCCAGAGAAATTAAACTAACACAGCTTGTTCCCTCATCATCTTAAGGTCCTTGCTCAGATGTCAACTTATCAGAGAGGTCTCCTCCGATCACCCTGTGGGAACAGAACCACACACCGCCACCATCCACTAGTGGTACCCCCTTCCCCCTACCCAGCTTGACTTTGCTCCAAAGCATTTGTTACCTTCTGACATATAATGTAATTTATTTGTTCACTTTCTTCTTCCTCCACTAGAATATAAACTCCAGGCTACTCATGTTTTGTTTTCCTTCTGTTTTGTTCATTGCTATGTCTCCAGCACCTAAACAGTTCGTGGCACACATGAGGTATTCAACAGATATCTGTTTAAGGACCAAAAGACTGACTCAATGAATAAGGCTCTCTCTACTCTGCTTTGTACCAATATTCCATTTTCTAGTTTTTAAAAGTGATTTGTGGGACTTCCCTGGTGGTCCAGTGATTAAGAATCCACCTTCCAATGCAGTGGACGCGGATTCGATTCCTGGTCGGGGAACTAAGTTCCCACATGCCATGGGGCAACTAAGCCCACGTGCCACAACTACTGAGCCCGCATGCCTCAACTAGAGAGAAGAACATGCGCCACAAACTACAAAGCCCGTGCACCGCAACGAAAGATCCCGCGTGCCACAACTAAGATCCTGCGTGCTGCAACTAAGACCTGATGCAGCCAAATAAAATAAACAAATAAATAAATAAATAGCTGCTGCTCTTAAAAAAAAAAATTCCCTTTAAAAAAAAAAAAGTGATTTGTACCATTTATCCACATGTGTACCCTGACCTTAGCTGAAAGAATTCAAAAGAACTTCATGAGAACATTTAAAACCTAAACTTGGATTTGATTTACTTTTAAAATCAAATGTAATACATGAGTAGCTAGAAAGTAAAATGATAGAAAAGGATATACCATGCAAATAATTTTTTCAAAAGCAAGGATAGTTATATTAATATCAGGTAAAGGGGACTTCAAATCAAAAAGTTACTAGAGACAAGCAGAGACACTACATAACAATAAAAGGATCACTCCATCAGGAAGCATAATCCTAAATGTGTCTGCACCGAACAGGAAATCTTAAAATACATCAAGCAAAAACTGAGAGGAGAAAAAGACAAAGCCATAGTTGGGGACTTCAATACCCCACTGTCAACAAGTGATAGTACTAGAGAGAAAATCAGGAAGGGTACAGAAAAATAGAACAAATAATCAACCATCAGGATACAACTAACATACACAGAACACTCCACCCAACAACAGCAGATTACATAAAACAAATTTATTTAAAAGAACTGAAATCAGAGTATATTTTCACTATAATGGAGTTAAACTAGAAATGAACAACAGACAACAGGAAAATCCCCAAACATTTAGATAACAAACATACGTATAGAATGATCCGTGTGCCAAACAGGAAGTCTTGAAGAAAATAAAGGCAAATACATAGAACTGAATGCAAATGAAAACATACCATACCAAAATGCGTGAGTGGGGCATAACTCCCCACCCCTTACATGTGAGCTGCACAGGGACTTCCTTCCAACGATTAGAGGACAGGCGCAAGGAGAGGGTAACTTTACAGCGGAGGAACCTGGCAAACACGACCTATGCCACGTGATCCAACTGAACATCATCAGTGACAAGTCATGTTGATCACGTGTACCCTTGATACGATATGATGAGAAATGGCACCTTACCTCTGTGTTCTTCCTGCCAAGAACCCATAAACCCCAGTCTAATCGTGAGAGTAAAACATCAGACAAATTCCAACTGTGGGACATCCAACAAAATATCTGAAGAGCATTCCTGAAAACTGTCAAGGTCATCTAAACAAAGAAAGTCTGAAAAGCTGTCACTGTCTAGAAGAGCCTAAGGACACATGAGTGAATGTAATGATATCCAGGATGGGCTCCTGGGACAGAAAAAGAACATTAGATTAAAAACTAAGAAAATATGAATAAAATATGAACCCTACTTCCTAATAATGCAGCAATATTTGTTTACTGGTTGTGACAAATGTATCATAGTAAAATAAGAAATTAAATTTAAAATTTAACTCACCTTCTGCCCCCACCACATCCTGGTGACCTAAGGACAGGCAAGGAATTCTTAGACGTGACACCAAAAGCATCGTCCATTAAAGTAAAACTTAATAAGCTAATCCTCGTCAATAATTAAAACTTTTGCTCTGTGAAAGACCTTGTCAAGAGGATAAAAAGACCGGGAAAGAGGAATCTATGTCTTTTGTCTTATGGCTGTGTTTTGAGTCTATAGTTATCTGAACCTAAAAAGTTTAACTTCAAAAGCCAGTGTAATGAAAATGGAAAGGTACATATTGAAGGGATCATTAACTTCTTTCATAATGAATCAACGTTAAGGATTAAATGAGAGTTTAAGAGAGTGACTGGCACAAAGTAATCAAATGTTGGCAAGTCCTATCACTATTATTTGAAAAGGACTAAAGGATAACAGTTTTCCTTCAAACAAGCATCATTTAAACAGGTTTTGAAATTTTTTAATTGCATTGGATTTTTTTAACAAAACATTAAGATATTTAAGCTTGTGTATGATACCAAAGCATTGAAGGATAAATTGGATTTGGAAAATCTAAAAGAAATCACTAACTGTCTAAACATATTTGCCAAACATTTCCTTAAGTCAACACATTCTACTTTGAAAATCACAGCTCCATTACATGGTGGCCAACTAACATATCAATTATATGAGTAAACTAACTAAGTGTTAACAGCATCGCAGAAGGATAATTAGAAATAATTAAGTGGTATAACAATGTTGTCCTAACCTTTTTCGGTAATGGTAAATCTTATGCATTCTTCTTGAGGAATAATAAATAAGCTCTTTAGACCAAAGATGTAACCTCTCATCTGTTTTCTGAGCCTAGGATACTAATTTGGTTTGACCTCAGAAGTAACTATGTAAATAAGCACAGCTAAATAGTTCAGAGCATTTTAGAATCCTGAATCATTTACCCCAGACTTTATCAAGTCCAACCCTGATGCATGAAGCTGCTGGACAATGAAAGGGTCGTCTGGATTCTCTCCCTGCACCTCAGGGAAGGCACCCTGTCTTATCCAAATTCAAACAGCTCAATCAGGAGACACCCAAATCCCAATTCCTGGTAATCTGCACCTATTCAACGTATAATGTGGAATACAGAACTCTTATCTAAATATCCCCTCTTGTACTTACTATGTGTCAAAGTTTTAAAGACAGTTATAATCATTTACCTCTACAGGATAATGTATCCTAGCCAGCAATGTACAGTAAATTTACTTTTGAGGATACCTTATTTCCAATATGTACTTCTACACAATAAAATAAGAGTGCTTTCAAAGTCCCATTGCTAAAGTCTGGAAGTGTTATAGAGACATGACCTCATGTCATGCCACTGAAAGTATAATACTTAGAGCTGTGACAGGAGAGTACTAAGTTCGGCTCTGAAGTACGTATGTACAGACCAAATTTGCTTTAAATTGTTTATAAACACTTTGGTTTTAAAATCATTTCTGATTTCTGAGTATTTTAGGAGGCAGTCTCCATTCTGGGTAAGCTGGGGAAAGGCTGGCTCCTACAGTTTTATCCCACACCCACTGCATTAGAATTTATGGTGTAGTGCCACAGGAATCTAAATTTTTAACAAGATTCCTGGGTGTTTTCAGGCACAATTAAGATTAAGATCATCTGTTTTGTTGCAAGTTACCACTCAATACGAAGCAGGATGCTTTGTAATAATTTTTATCCTTCCCAAACAGGGGCGCTCTCTGTTCTCCTACAGTGGTAGAACTCTGCAATTGCTGATATACATTAAGGAGGTGAGTACAAATTGCATCACTATTACAGAAGGTGAAAGTAGTAGGGCCCTTGTTACCAATGGTTATTTAAGGGCAAGGCTCTCCAAAAGAGGGCCAGGAGAGGTCTGAAGACATTAACAGCTAAGCCCTGATGGAAGTCTTCCTGGCCAGCATAAAGCCAACTGTGCCACCCTCTGGCATTTATGCTAACAGAGGCAAGCTGTCGGAGCCACTGGCCCCAATTAGCTGTTGTTGTCTAATTAGCTTGCATACCAAAGGAAACACCAACACTGACTAAATTCAACAATCTCTCATCAAAACCTAATATTTAAATTCCTGTATCAACTCATTTAGAGCCATTTGGCAGAGAATCTGCCCTTCTGCCCGCCTACATAACAATTTTTTGCTTACTATTCTGCCTTGTACTTTGGCAAATTATAAGCACTGCATTTGCCTTTAACTGTCCAGTTCAAGGCAACACAAAGAGAAAATATGCAATTTCATCTCCCAAAGTACCTAGTAAAAATGCATCCACTGTTTATTCAAAGCAAAATTTTTGATGCCCATTCTGAGAGGAGCCATGCTCACTTTCCGAAGCTCCACAGGTATTCTGTCTACTTGATTTGACTTCTCAATATAATACTGAAATTTTGACTTCTAGCTATAACTAGAATGCCCTATTATCTAATATAAAAATTCTTACATCTATGTATTCCTACCTTAATTTTCATATCATTAAACACTAAAATGTTTATCAAAAATTATTATTTTGTTACAGTCTCAAGAGAAACCAACATCTACTATAGCAAATAAAATCCTGGGGCGAGAGAGCAGGAGCCTAAGTATGAATGTCTTATTCAATTTAAATAGCACACGTGCAAAAAAGACTACTGAGACCAAGATATTTTAGCCAAAATAAACAGGAGTCCGCTTTATAGACACAAAGACACAGAGAAAGGTAGAAGCCACTTCTACAGATTATCTAATCTGATCTTTTGTTTTGCAAATCAGGAAACTTGCCTGTCAAGATTACTGGCATGCTTCATTTTTCCTTTCTTTTTCACTGTACCAAATTATTCTGAAATGTTGCATTACTTTTCACATTAGATCACAAAAAAAGAAAATACTTGATGTCCTCAATATTTATACTATGACCATCATTCTGTTTACAATAATAAATATGAGATGAGTTAATTATTACACACAATAATCACTGTTAAATAAGAAATCAGCATATTCCTATCATCATACAACTAAGATGAAAAGAAATATGAAATGACATTTCATGAAATCAGATCCTGGAAAACTTCATCTTCACAAGCTGCCAAACCACACCAACTCCTAATCTGCACACAGAAGTTTTATCTGAACCTTACAATGCATTTTTCAGACCTGTATATGCTTTAACTAGTCTATGAAATTTTGTCCAGCATTCCCAGGGTTGATGAGATGAAATAAAGCTAGAGTTTTGGCTTATTTCACCAGAACACATCCTCCTATTTTGGGTCATCGTTCGTTTTTCGTTTCAGCAAGACTGACTGTATTTGCAGCACTGTCCCCAGCCTGATGCCTGCCTAACCATTCTATAAAACCTTGCTTGCCCAAGTATTCAGTATTGTTTTTCTGGCACATATGGCCAAGAAGAGACAATGAGTGTTTTACTAAACATATGTGTTTGCCTTGCCAACAGGAAGAAAAGATAGAGAATGAAGTCATATACCTTCATTGTCTGAAAGAACAGAAAAAGCAATTCCAGGATTACCTTCTGACACTGTAAGTACAATAAGCAGTCTTATCTGTATTGGCTTACACAAGCATTTCTCCTGGTTATAAAGGTAAAGAGTTTCTCATTAGTGAAACGATGTGAACAATGGTGGGAGGAAAGGAATACAGTAGCAGTAGCTTATTCTGTATTGCAGATTAAACTTTATGTGTCATTATAAGACTTCTAGAAAATTTTTGAAGACAAAACTGAACACAACCTCAAAATTTTTAAAGGATACCTGACATTAATTATAACCTTTCTCTCACTTAATAATCAGTATTTCTAGTAAGATTAAGTGATTTAGAAAAACCAAGGGATGGAAACATCTTAAATGTTTCTCTTTTATCTGAGTTAAAAACATAAAAATCTCAGCAGCTGCTTAAAAAAAACAGTATCAAAAATAAAAACATAAAAAACACGGGAGTTGGTGCCCTTCTTTTCTTTTTTTAGATTACAGTTTACAAAACATACATCTATAAGAAGTGAAGATGAGAGGAAATTCTTACTTTTACATTGGGAAGTTTCCAAGAACCAAATGGCAATCCCGTGCTACCTGACGCTTATCAGTAACCAGAAAGCGTCAGGTTTAAGATACCTGTTCTTTCTCCACCCTCACTAAAACCAATCTCCCCCGCTTCTAAATTTTCATAATGCTTTATTTGAAGCAGGTTTGAACTCAGCCTGACGTTTACATAGTTATTCAGAGTATGACCATATAACTTGTCATCCAAACCAGGACATCTGGAAGTGAAAGGCGGTACGATTAATAATTACACCAGGTACTTCCCTGGCGGTACAGTGGTTAAGACTTCGCCTTCCAACACAGGGAGTATGGGTTCAATCCCTGGTCAGGGAGCTAAGATCCCACATGCCTCGCGGCCAAAAAACCAAAAATATAAAAACAGAAGCAATACTGTAAACAAAGTCAATAACGACTTTAAAAATGGTCCACATCAAAAAAGTATTTTAAAAAAATTACAGCAGGACAAGAGATGTAAAGCAGGACACTTGGGCTCCCTGGTTATCCTCATCCTTCCTCTACTAGACTTGAAGAGCATGGTACAGGGGAGTTGGAAATTCATTATTGTATTTCCTACAGCAGTACACTATCTTGCATGAACTAAGCATTTAAGTCTCATGCTGGAAAATGAACAAATAAACTCAAGAGAGCTTTCACAGCTGCTCAGGAAAGCACAAGTGTAACATTCTGACTCCTCTGGACAAAGTTTAAATTTGTAAACCTATTGCTCTGGATTTAAAAATCCACGAAAAGAATGAAAATGGAAATTATTTAGGCTATCCTATTAAATATATTTTAATGTTCTCTGTAGACTACCTAAAGGACCTAAATGTGTTCAGATCCTAACAGTAAAATCTTAATAGCTACCACTATTCAAGAAAAAGCTTCTGCAAAGTACGGTATACTCCTGGCAGCCTAATAATCTGAAGAATCTGTCTCCCTCCTCCAGCCCAGTATCAGACTGGTATGTAAATTGTGGAAAGATTACACAAATTGAACGTTTTTATTTGCTTTTCAATATATTACTGTTTCATGCACATTTACTAAATATAAAACACATTTTATTATTAAATGCAAACATTTACATATTCTAATATTTGTATTTTTAGTGAACAAAATGAATGTCTGCCTAGCAGACTCAAAGTTGCTAAAGTTGGCCTGATATTAAATGAGGACCCTGCTTCCCATTAACTTTGTATCAGCAGATCTAGTTTTCATCAGGACTAGTCCTGGTTGGTGGCAGAAGCAATTGGTGTTGTTAAATAGTTATAGTTTCATTTCAGTTCCACCTTGAAATGCTGAACAGACATAAAACCACAGTCTATCATATGTGTCACTTCCTGTAATTCACAACTGAGCCAATTCTACTATTCATTATATAAAACACAATTTAACAAAACAAAATACCATAAAGAAAATAATCAGAATCCACTTAGATCTTTTTTTCTTTTCAATTTTTTTCCCAAAACAAAACTGTGAAAAAAATCTTGAGGAAGCATTTCTTAACTACTTTTTTTTCTTACAATTTTACCCAATTACAGGTAAGTCATTATTATCTGTGATAATGGGAGGTAGGGATAACAGGGAAGAGGCACAAATAACCTAACTATTTTCACTCTTCTTCACACCTAAAATTTACAGAATCTGCTAAGAAGTAACTAGACTGAAGGATGGGAACTTCATTTCCTACTCCACCCTCTGGTACTGCAGCTCCTAAACAGCAGAATTGGTCAGAAGGTGGCTGCCAGAAGGGAAAGGAGAAAAGCACAGAAAACACAGGAAATCAGACCCTAACCAGGCCTTTCTGCACATACCCACATTTAAACTCCCTTCATAATTCACAAGGAACTCTGCTCTTTCTTAAGTTCACTTGTGTGGTAGTCAGACTTTAGCTAAAATTTTTATTTTTAAACACATTTAGACAAATATGACAGACCTCAAGCAACAAAACTTCACTTGCGTAAGAAATTAAATGTCCTGAACAATACTTTTTGTTTTTAATAAAATCACAGGCTCAACTAATGCAACATTACAATGAAACTGATTCAGGTCCCAAATAACCCTAAGTGATGAAGCAGAGCAGGAATAAACTGGCCCAGCACCAACGGAGGACTCCAGAGTACTGATGCAGCAAACCACAATGAAACATCATGCAGTAAAAGCAGTCAAACATTTAACACTGCACAGTTAATCCAGAAGCAGAGAGTCCACCTTGTTGGGCTTGCACAGCTTATGGGCCATATTTATTCATCCATTTATTTGGAAAACATGGACTGAGCTCCACTATGGTTCATTCAAGGCCCTGGAGAAGTGAAGAAACTCATCACAGCTTTTGCCTTCAAGGAGCTAAATCATGGTATCGACAAATAATACTTGTACCAAGCGATGCAGGTACCAAGTGCTATAGAGAGCAGAGAGGAATAAAAAATGTTTGTCTCCTTTGAAAAAAAAAAAAAGGCAGGCTTCACAGAGAAGGTGGCATTTGAGCTAAAACTGAGAGAAGGACAGGAGTTTGCTGAAAGGAAGAGGAAAGGAATCCTGGACTTCAGAGGAGTTTAACTTATAACCCCTCCCTCCTGGGCCAGCTGTGGGGTCAACCTGAGTAACACAAATTATTCCTCTTAAATTCTCTAAAGTAAAAGTCAACAAAGACTTTTGCAATCCTTGGAAGAAATAAGATAATGCTACCATGACTGACCAGTGACATGCAAAGAAATGGGTAACTACAGGAGTAAATTATTAAGGTCATAAGATTTAGGCAAGTTACGTAAACTCCAAACCTCAGTTTCTCCATCTATAAAATGGAAATAATAAAGGTTGTCCAGCCTGTCTTCATCAGGTGGCTGTGAGGACCAAATATAATAATATACAGACAGTCTCTTTATCAATATACAGTGATAAACACAGCACATCATAATTTGTTAAGACCTAATAAATTTTGATGTTAATTCCTGATTCATGAATTCCAAAAAATTTTAAGTGAGGTGCATAGATCAGATTTATGTTTATGTTAATACTAACTATTGACAGCTATTTATGATTTACTGAAACATAAATGTTGAGAAAGGCGACAAGGAAATGCTTTCTACTAGGAAAGAAAATACAAAATTATCAGGTCTCTGTGGCTTAGTTAAGCCTAAAATCAAATTATTTGGTATATAGATGCCAAATTAATGCTTGACAAAATAATGAGTATAATACTATATTATAAGGAAAAATACATGGTATCCTAAAGCTTTCTGAAAAAAGAAGACTACACATGGCTTCCGGGAAGTATTATCGTTTTGTTCTAGCCCTTACAGTTATATATGCAATCTTAAATTCTAAAGCTTAGAAAGTTACATAATCTCTAAGTACTGCAATTACTTCATCAAAACGATGGGGTGGGACTAAGCAAAATCTAAGTTTCAAGCTTCTAAAATTCTAATGAAAAGCGTTGGTAATAAATGAACACACACACAGAGGCAGTATTTATAGTCCTATAAAATAAGATACAAAGCCTACAAAGCTTTACAGAAAACATTAAAAAAAATACCTTGTGATAATTCCTCATTATTGCAGTGTCAGAATGACTTCCCAGTACTTCAGTCTGGGAGAAATAACAGAGATTTATAACAGCTTCTAGTTTCAGAAATCTCTAAGTGTAGAACTCAGCTTAGTTAAAACTAATCACTACAAGAATGCTAACCCAACATAAATACATTCAGAGTTTCTAAAAAGCTTTCACGATGTCTTGCTGGCCCTTTCAACTAACTGAATAAGATAAAAAAAAAAAATGCAGCCCAGATGGTGACATTTACATCAAATAAACACCCACGAAAGAGATGTGCTATAAGTTCATCATGAAAAATTCCAGCTTTCAATGAAATGAAGACTTAGCTTATATAATTAGCCTGTTAAATATTCTAAGCAAAACTTTACTTGCTAAAATGAAACTTTATTAAGAACATTCTTCTCTAACCATTTATTTTTAAATGTTTTCTGTGTAGGTAGGAAAAAAAGGCTATTTAAATCAAGTAAGAGATGATTTCGGTCATGTTAACAAAGGGTTGTAAAAGTTTTACAACTTGTGTAAAATGTTGAAAATGTTGAATATGTTGAAAAATAACATCAACACTAATGGAAATGATTCTTCTATGGCCTGAATTCCCTGAGGAGCTATGTGCCACTCCAACCCTACGTCTGTCTCACTACTCCACCCTCAATGATGCTGCTTTAAAACTCTTCAAAGGGGCAAGATTTTCTAGAATGGCTGTATGAAGAGCTGGGAGAACCTCCCCCTCCCCTACGCACTATTTATTAATCTGGCAAAAAATTAACGAAGACAGTGATTCCGAGTCCCTGGAGATCAATCAAAGGGCTTGCCACAAACTGCAAAGCATTTATTTAATAAAATCCACCAATGCTCAGTAACAAGAGTGGAAGGCCATGGCTTTCCAGCCAGAGTCTGCCCCCAACCCCCGGCCCCCAACTCTGTGCTATAAGGACCTGACCTAGTAGGCTTGTCCCCCACAGAACCCTGGCGTGGCAGAGCTCTGCCTGGTGGATCTGATGGCTAGTGAACATCTGCAGACATCACGTCCCTTGGCTCTACGTGCAGAAGACCCCCAGAGAGGAGGTGGCAGCACCCAGGCAGCACACACTTTGCCACTCTGGATTCCCACTACTAGATCCAGGCTGTGGACGATCCATGCTGGATGGCAGGATCAGTTTCTACCCCCTTCACACACCAACATATACACAGTCCCTGCTCCACAGGGAAGATCCAGGTGGAGAGCTGGTCAAGAGCAGACCCCTCATCACCAGCTAGCTACAGATCCACAGTTCTAAGCCTAGGGGAGTGTCCAGGCAAGCCTCAAAGACCGGCAGCACCCTAATCCTGGCCAAGGAGCCAGACACTGGGTCAGAACGTACAGCAATCTATGACCCACAGCATTATTGAGAACAAAAGAGCAACCAGCTACTGTTATGGGTTGAATGGCCTCTTCCTCCAAAAGGCTGAAGTCCTAACCAGCTGTGAACGTGACCACATTTGGAAACAGCGTCTTTACAGAATGCAATCAAGTTATAAGGTCACTGGAGTGGACCCTAATCCAATACAACTGGTGTCCTCATAAGAAGAGAAATTTGGACACACATACAAACACAGAGGAGAAGACCATGTGAAGACAGGACACCATGTGAAGACAGAGGCAGAGACTGGTGTGACCCGACCGCAAGCCAAATGAATGCCAAGGACGGCTGGCAAACACCAGAAGCTAGAAGAGGCAAGGAAGGATTCTCCCCTACAGGTTTCAGAGGCGTGATGGTCCTGGGGACACCTTGATTTTGGACTTCTGGACTTCAGAACTGTGAGAAAATATATTTCTGTTAAGTCACCCAGTTTGTGGTAACTGGTTACAGTAGCCCTAGAAAACTAATACAGATAGGAATTAAGGAGCTAACAGCTGAGTGTGATGATGACAGACACGGAATAGGCAGGAGACTAGGGGATAAAGAGGGCAGTCAGGGGCTTCCCTGGTGGCGCAGTGGTTGCGCGTCCGCCTGCCGATGCAGGGGAACCGGGTTCGCGCCCCGGTCTGGGAGGATCCCACATGCCGCGGAGCGGCTGGGCCTGTGAGCCATGGCCGCTGAGCCTGCGCGTCCGGAGCCTGTGCTCCGCAACGGGAGAGGACACAGCGGAGGGAGGCCCGCGTACCACAAAAGAAAAAAAAAAGAGGGCAGTCAAAGAGAACGCACTAACCCACAATAATCCCTGGTGGTCCTGAACACCATACACATGATCACAGCTGTGACTCCTGAAAAGCAACTGGAGAAGGACATTCTGTGTTTTTTTTTCGTTTTTTTTTTTTTTTTTTAATTTTCTTTTAGTTTATTTATTTATTTTTGGCTGTGTTGGGTCTTTGTTGCTGTGCACGGGCTTTCTCTAGTTGTAGCGAGCAGGGGCTGCTCTTCGTTGCTGCGCGTGGGCTTCTCATTGCAGTAGCTTCTCTTGTTGCAGAGCATGGGCTCTAGGCGCATGGGCTCCAGTAGCTGTGGCACGCAGGCTCAAGAGCGCAGGCTCAGTAGTTGTGGCACACAGGCTCAGTAGTTCTGGAAAGTGGGCTCAGTAATTGTGGCTGCAGGCTCTAGAGCACAGGCTCAGTAGTTGTGGTGCACGGGTTTAGTTGCTCCACGGCATGTGGGATCTTCCTCGATCAGGGCTCAGTGTGTCCCCTGCATTGGCAGGCGGATTCTTAACCACTGTGCCACCAGGGAAGCCCAAAATCTGGAACATTCTAAATGCTCAGGAAATGGTACCTACTATTATACTTAAAAGCAATGCTAAGTAAACCTAAGTGTCCACTGACAGAGGAATGGATAAAGAAGATGTGGTACATTATACAATGGACTATTACTCAGCCATAAAAAAGAATGAAATAATGCCATTAATGGCATGTGGGATCTTCCTGGACCAGGGCTTGACCCGTGTCCCCTGCACTGGCAGGCAGATTCTTAACCACTACGCCACCAGGGAAGCCCAAGTTCCGTGTTCTGAGTCTCTGGCTGAATGCAGAGCAAATACGTAACCTCTCTGTGCAGTGAACCTTGAGGACATTATGTTAAATGAAAGATGTCAGTTACAAGAAACATGTATGATTCCATTTGTACAAAATGTCCCGAACAGACAAATCTCCAGAGTTGGGAAGTAGATGAGTGAGGCATGGGGAAATGGGAGTGAGTGCTAGTGAGTACAGGGTTTCTTTCTGGAGCAACGAAATATACTACTGACTGATCTGTACACGTTCAATGGGTGAACAGCTTCATAAAAACTGTTACCCAAAAAGAAAAGCTATTACAGCCTACAACTTGCAAAGAATTACAGAAAAGTAATACCTACAGAGGCATGAAGCAGTGTAGGGCCATCACTTAAAACAGGTCTGAAGGGAGACAATGATTAACTCAGCCAGTGGGCACAGAGAAGAGGGGACCAATCAGGGAAAACACTGTGCTGGAAGAACTAACAGTACTTCAGATTGGATGGGAGGAAATAAGGGGAGAAGGATGGCTGGGACAATTCTCAGATCTCAGCTCTGGGTATCTGTGTATTAGGCACTGTGACAGTCTGAGTAAATCTTGGTTTTCCCCTAGAAGGGTACTTTCTCTGAGCCCACCACTGGGTACAAACCATGAACGTTGGCCAGATGTGGGGATCTCAGCTATGCCTAAGACCCAGCTACTTTGACACCAAAGGAGAAGGACAATGTGTAAAAAAATGAAGGACAGCTTTTTGTCATAGGGTTGTTCTGAGACTCATTTGTTAAACATAAAAGAGCTCAGGATGTGTCTGTCACATGGTCAGCACTATATAGGTGTTAGCTATAAAATGAAGAGAATTACAGTGTATTACCAAGGTCAACACACGGACATTTCAAGGAGGGTGAACAGCACATCAATTTAAGGAGGTCGTGCTCACCTGTAACTCTTCTCACCAAGAGCTTAAGTTCTGGCAGAACAGCCAGGCCCATTTCAGGCCAAAGAGATCATCAGGGCTAAGGCAGGGAAAGAGCAAAAACCAATAGACCCAACCCCTTCCTGTTTACTTTGGAAGATTAAAAAGTTCATAAAAGCAGGCTTTAATCAATTTTGGTTAACATGGTCAACATAGATTAATTATAACATAAATCTGGTTTACAGTTTAAAATAAGAAGTCATGGTTTGAAAATCCTTTATTCGCTATAAAGTAACAGACTATCAATTTCTCTCCATTTAATGTTCACTGACTTCTTAGAATTAACACACTCCTTTTTGTCATGAAAATATTTTTTAATAGCTGGAACACTGGGAAGAATGCAATCTTAAAATAATACTCAAAACTATATAAGGAAATATTAATTTATAAGACAATGTATAAGCAGATTGTTGTTTACACAGATATATTGGCCATTTTAACTCTTTCTTGCCTGTAAGTTTGGAAAGTGTTTCTCTAATAAACATTTTCAAATTATAACCCATTGAGAATATATTTTTTAAATATCAATATATATTAATTAAATAGCAACTTCAGTTATAATAGCATAATCTGATTTCATATGGGTTTCCATTTAATAAATGGAAATTGGAGAGATTCAATCAAAGGGAGATGTTAGTAAATGTTCTAAATATGTTTCTGAAGTTGTTTTTATGGAATTTAAAAAATAAGCGGGGGAAACTTGTTTAAAAAAATAGAGAAATTCAATTGTTTCAAGTATGTCTAAGTTCCTTTCCAAAGGCATAATATGTTAGCACTGGAAATGACCTCGTCCAATCCATTTATTTTCCCAGATTAAGAAACTATAGTCCAGGGAACGTAAGCAATTTGACTGCGGCTGCACAAGCAGGCCCTGAGAACCTGTCTTTCTGGATACTAGTGGTCCACCATCTCTCCCTGTCCTATCCATGCGCAGTGGACAGCTATACTCTCTCCTCCCAAGAAGCATGCTACCCAGGCTAGTGAGTAATGACATCACCATTCTCTTCCCCAGACTGTGGTTAAGTGCCTCTGCACTCCTGTCAGTCGAGATTCCCTTTCCGTTCAAATCCTTCTACTTAGCCCCTCTCCAACACCTGAAGAGATCCTGTCTCGTTCCTCTCCATCCCCTACCTTCCCTCCAGAAGCTTCTCCACAATGGAGTCAACTTGGTAACATCGTTTCCCTCTCGACATTTAAGTTTAAGAGAATTCTTTAGCTGTAGTACTGCATTTTTATCCCATAGAAAACAATTTTAGAAACATATTGAGAACATTTACTAATGTCTCCCTGTGGTAGAATCTCTCCAGTTTTGGTGGGAAGGACTAATGAAGTAGGTCTTTTTTTAAAAAAGAAAAAAAAAACCTGAAGGAGAAGCTGGGAGATCTCAGAACCTTAAATAGTTGAGGAACTAAGAGTTCATTCTTTGAGTGACAGGGCAGTGAGGAGGAGGGGTATGATTAGGACACAAGACGTGCAAACTGAAAAGGTAAAGGGAAGCCGTTCTAGAGGGCTGCTTGTAGTGTGGTGTTTAAAAGGTAGCTCAGCCTCAAATCAAAGTGAAAGGGAGGGCTTCCCTGGTGGCGCAGTGTTTGAGAGTCCGCCTGCTGATGCAGGGGACACGGGTTTGTGCCCCGGTCCGGGAGGATCCCACATGCCGCGGAGCGACTGGGCCCGTGAGCCATGGCCGCTGAGCCTGCGCGTCCGGAGCCTGTGCTCCGCAACAGGAGAGGCCACAGCAGTGAGAGGCCCGCATACCGCAAAAAAAAAAAAAAAAAAGTGACAGGAAGAAAACCTGTCAACAATGACAACAGGAAGTAAAGAGAGCTGGTTTGGGGATATCGTTGGTGAATCAGATTACAGATCTTTTGAATTTGAGAAAATGGTAGGAAACCCAAGTCAAAAACACCAAGTTAGCAGTTATCAAAAAAGGGCATGCCTTTGGCACATATTGCTCTTACAGCAATATGTAACTATAATTCGGTGTTAGATAACACTAAATTATGGTTACCAATGTAACTACAGTCTCAAGTTATCTATGAAATTGAATATCTGGAAGAGAAAGATGTTTTACTGCAATGATTTTAAAATATGTCCATGCATTCTTTGATACCTCTTCCTGCAAAAGGTAGTAATTCCCCTCCTGTTGAATGTGGACCAGACTTGGTGATTTGCTTCTGATGAAAAGGATGTGATAGAATTGATGCTATGTGACTTGTGAAGGATTCTTTTTGGACTGCTTCCCCACCTCCCCTTCCCCTTTCCTTACCTCTTCCTCTCTCCCTGCCCTCCCCTCCCTCCTGAAAGCCTGCTCTGGGGGAAGCCAACCACGGTGTCTTAGGGGCACTCAAAACTCAAGCAACCCATGGAGGCACCCACATGTGGAAAAGTGAGGCCTCTTGTCAACAACCAGTACCACCTTGGCAGGCATGTGGCTGAGCCACCTTGAAAGTAGACCCTCGAGCCCAGTCAAGCCTTCAGATGACTGCTATTCAGCAACCCCATGAGAGACCCCCAAGCCAGACCTAGCACCCGGAAACTGTAAGATAATAAATGTTTAACTCGCTACATTTTGGGGTAATTTGTTATGCAGCAATAAATAACTGATAAATTTCTTCTCCATTATAGCACTAGCACCTCGTACTGAAGACACAGTTGCCAGAGAAGGAATGAATGAGGTATCTGAAATAACACCTAGTACCTAAGCTATTATAACTGTGTTCCCTTTTCTGAGATATTCCCATGATCTATCCAAATCACAGTAAATTTTGAGAGACCAACAGATGTCATGCGTCTAATAGGAATAACCGTCTTCAAGTGAAAAAAATTCAACTTTTTTTAATACAAGGCATGATAAAAAATTTTAAAATTTTTTATAATGACTGTCAATGACATCAAAACCACTGTCATTACCTTAACATTTATTGGTGAAAAAACAATAGCCTCTTTGTGTACAGTCATCTTCTAATGTTATTGTTAATTTAACTAAATACAATATAGTGTGTGATGGATTCTTCACACTGAGGGATGATCATAGCAATATGAATAAACCATGCGCAATGGGAAAATGATGGGAGAATTGACATGTCATCCTGAAGAAAGAAAAATTGGAAAGCAGGCTTACAAGGGAAAGAAAGGAATATCTGAATGCCTGCATTGCTCTAGGTACTATACACATTTCACCTCATTTAATTCTCATGTCAATCTGAAGCAAACTATTATCACCATTTCCATTTTATCCTCCTTAAGCAGACACAGCTAATAGGTAATGGAGCTAGGATCTAAAACCAATTCCGATTCCAGGTTCTGATTCCAACATCTGTGGCCATTCCACTATTCATCCCAAGGCCATCTGTTAAATTATTTGAGGGAATTTGTAAAAATCTCAAGGCTAATATTCTTGAAACTCACCTTCCTAGAAGGAGCCACTTGATTAGTAGGTCAGGAGAAGTGTACACAAATGCAAAATTAAGAATATTCAAAACCAAACTATTTCTGTGCTCCTGTAAATCTTTCCCAATTGTGAATTACTGATTAAGGTGTGGAGCATTAAGATGTCCATTTCTATTTAATTCACCTACTGAGAATGACCTAATTCATTAAGTAAATAAAAATGTCTTTTTTTTTTTTTTTGCGGTACGCGGGCCTCTCACTGTTGTGGCCTCTCCCGTTGCGGAGCACAGGCTCCGGACGCGCAGGCTCAGCGGCCATGGCTCCCGAGCCCAGCCGCTCTGCGGCATGTGGGATCCTCCCGGGCCGGGGCACGAACCCGTGTCCCCTGCATCGGCAGGCGGACTCTCAACCACTGTGCCACCAGGGAAGCCCAAAAATGTCATTTAAAAAAATAATTCATAACAATTTTAAAATCCTGTAACCTTTTAACGAAAACAATTAATGATAACTCAGAAGCAACATTACTGAAGCCATAAGATTATTTTGCAGGATCTGTAAAATATAAAAATATGATTGCTAAAACAATTTTTTAAACCACTGTGTTGACTTTAGTACTTGTTTGCTGAATTCAACTTCTGGTTTGAAATAAAAACAGTATAGATGCTTTCATTTAAATAAGCAAACTTATATAAGCAAATTTCCATCAAAGTAAAGATGGAAACAGAACAAACACCTTTGTTCCCTTTCAAAGCCCTATTAAAATGACAGAGTAAAACTTGTAAAAAAGCATAAATACATCGGTCTAGAGGTAAGGGGAAAAGACGTAAAAGCAATAAATTTTGGAAGCTGGAAAGCACATTAACAAGTAATAATGATTTAGCAGACTTGAGAAACCTGGCCCATAATACACACAAGTGACCAAGGACTACTGGACATAAAAGAATAAAAAAAACAGCAACTTGGAGAAAGCCTATACAGAGAAAAAACTATTACTAATTTACTCAGAGAAGATACTCACAGCATAATACTGTAAGCATGCTATTTTTTTAAATTCACAAAGTGGAAAGGGCATAGAAAGTTATATGTCTTACCTACAGAACAAATTTTAATCAAATATGAGCACCACTTCTACCCAAAATATCTCCTAATTAGTGTACTCCCTTTAAATTTCTCTGAATTATAAAGAAAATAGTATTCTAAAGGTCAGCTTCTCTGCTGCTTTTCCTGCATTCCAAAGCCTATCATGTCTTTATTAAACAAAAGGATTCCTACGAACATACTGGGAAAGTGTGTCAATTTTCCTTAGTTAAGTCAAACCGTTAAGACTTCCTTAATTTTCCTGAAGAATTCACGTTTAATCATAGAATCTAGTTTAAAGAATATCTAAAATCCAATATCTGAAGTTTAATAACTAATATCTAAAGAATATCTGTCTGGACTGGTGGGAAAATAGTCAAAATAAAACCCTTCTACCTTGTGCCCTTATCAGTTGAGTCGGGTTCTGAACTCACAGTCAATGGTTCAGGGGTGCTTCCTGCCCTGCAGGTACCCACCGGCTCATATGCTTGTCATTCCAGATGGGATGGCGGTGCTGTAAGAAAGCCAACCAAGAGCAGCGAAGTGGAGAAAATGTGTACGTGTCTGGCCGTAAATCACAAATCAGTGCCACTAAGCCACAGTGACATTTGCAGTATAAAAGAAAGGACTGTAACTAGATGATTTATTCACCTCTTTGATGTGTTTTGATTGGAATCTTACTGATATCTATAATCTGAACCAGAACATTTTTATCTTCTTTGATAGATAGTTGTTTAGCATTCAGACATACACCATTCATTTCTGAAAATACAATGAATACATGTCCTGGGCCAGGTGGGCTAATACAGCACTGCTCTTTAGATCCAATCCACAGCTAAAATATTGTTAGTGGGTTTACGTAAAGGATTGTGTTTCCTTCCATGGAGGTCTACTTCAGTTCCTGGATATACAGCCCAGAATTATAGCTGTTAAGGGAACAGAGGTACAGACAGGACAAATGACCGGCTCAGGATAACAGAACAGACAGCTTTGGAATTAGATTTGGGCACACAAAGCAGCTAATGCTCAATCATTATTGTAAAATGAAAAAATACTTCAAACCTTAGTTTATTTTAACTCCGTCAGTGGCTAGGTAGGTTTCTAGCACAGGTTTTTCTAAACACTGTTTTCAGTCGCTTCCTTTTTCATCTACCATTAATTTCTGAGGGTTCATCCAAGCATAATTATTAATGTGACAGTATCACTGCTTGAACCAAATAATAAAACAAATAAAGGCCTAGTGTTAGAAAATGAACAAAGGTTTCATAGTAATGTTCTTAGAGAACAGCGAAGTAAATGAAATGAGCAAGATAAAAGAATGGTTATATTTTATACTGTCAAAAGAAAAGGAAACATTAAATATTGTCTCTTACAAGGGATATAAATACAGTTCTCAAAGTGTGGCCCACAGACTTCTGAACATCCCTGAGACACTTTCAGAGAGTCAATGAAGTCAAAACTACCTCATAATAATACTAAACCTCATTTGCCTTTTTCCATGTGTTGACATTTGCAATGACGATGCAAACACAACAGTAGGTAAACTGCTGGTGTCTTATCTCAAAATTAATACAATGGTAGCAAACTGTACTACATGCAGTTAAAAAAGAAAAACAAATCACCTTCATTTGTCCTTGATAAAAGCAGTAAAAACTATTAGAAGCAGTAAATATTGACCCTTGAGCATGCATAAAGCATTTCTACTGCATACCTAAATGTGATGGCTGTGTTGAAGCAAAGCACTTATGTATCTGTTAGAGTTTCAAGCTGAATTAGCTGTTTTTTTCATGGAACACCATTTTTCCTTGAAAGAAATGACAGATAAAGTATGCTAATCTAGACTTGGGCATATAGCAGGTATTTTCTAAAAAGAATAACTAAATGAGCTTGTCATATCAAGAAAATCAACTTAAAGTTATTTGTTGCCAGTGATAAAATCTGACCGTTAGAGCAAAAAATCAGAATTTTGGAAAACACATCTGCTGTCAATACTTAAAAGATTTTTGATGCAATCAGTGTTGATATTAGAGAATTGATATTTTTTGATATTGTTTTTGATAATGAAATGTATCAACATTTGGAAGGTTAGCGAAACTCAGAGAGTCAATAATTCACAAATGACCAATACTTGATGTTACAAAATCATGCATGGGTAAAGGATTCATTGAAAATACAAGAAAAAATAGAAATTAAACACGCATGTGAACGCGTGTGCACATACACACAAACACATACCCAATGCATAAGTGAATGAATGCATGAGTGGAAAGTGTAAGACAGACCAGTGGATTTTAATGTAACATAGTAGGAAAAGTTCACTGATATAGTTTTAGATTCCACATGGCAATTAATGTATAAAAATTACTATTTGTCGGGCTTCCCTGGTGGCGTAATGGTTGAGAGTCCGCCTGCCGATGCAGGGGACACGGGTTCATGCCTCGGTCCAGGAAGATCCCACATGCCGCGGAGCGGCTAGGCCCGTGAGCCATGGCCGCTGAGCCTGCGCGTCCGGAGCCTGTGCTCCTCAACGGGAGAGGCCACAACAGTGAGAGGCCCGCGTACCGAAAAAAAAAAAAAAATTACTATTTGTCAACTTTTGGTGTATTAACAAAAAAAAATCCACAATCATCTGAAAAAGTTGTTAAAACATTCTTCCGTTTTCCTACTATATATATGTGTGTGAGGATTTTCTTCATATACTGTAAGTAAAACAACATATAACAACATTCTACAAAAGTAGAATTCAGCTGCGGTCTAGTAAATCAGACATTAAAGAGATGTGCAAAACTGTAAAACAATGACGCTTTTCCAGGGATTTTTCAGAATATATTTAAACTAATATATATTTTTCATAAAATCTATGCTAACAGAGTGGGTTTACTGTTGCTATTTCTAAAAAAATTAAAAAATAAGTGTATTTAAAAGTAAGTGTATTTTAACTGTGATTTAATTCCTAATAAGCAAATATTGATAGATATAATCCAATAATTTTTAAGAGTGTAAAGTCCTGAGACAAAAAAGCTTGAGAACTGCTGATTTAATAATGTGGCATAGGAACTTCCCTGGTGGCGCAGTGGTTAAGAATCCGCCTGCCAATGCAGGGGACACGGGTTCAAGCCCTGGTCTGGGAAGATCCCACATGCCGCGGAGCAACTAAGCCCATGTGCCACAGATACTGAGCCTGCGCTCTAGAGCCCACGAGCCACAACTACTGAGCCTGCGTGCCTGGAGCCCGTGCTCCGCAACAATAGAAGCCACCGCAATGAGAAGCCCACACACTACAACGAGGAGTAGCCCCCACAACTAAAGAAAGCCCACACGCAGCAACGAAGACCCAATGCAACCAAAATAAAAATAATTTTAAAAAGATTACATTATCACTATTAAAAAAAATAACGTGGCATAAAACAGTGGGTTTTGACTGTCAAAAACTTAAAAGGTCTCTATGTTTCTAAGGTTGATTCCAATGTCTTTATTTGAAAATATTCAACCCTTTTGCTACAATGTCATCATGTTTACATCTTTGACATGCCCAAGGTCAGTTTTGTTTTTATACAAAGTAAACAGTGAGACCAAACATATGCTACACTGAACATAAAGTGCCAATTCTTCCATGGAGGACAGTACCTAGCTGCTGAACAGCAGAAATGAAATTGCTCAACAGTCAAGGAATCAAGATAAGGAGAACCCTTTCGAGTAGGGGTGCTAGTCAGCCCAGTCAGTGTCCTGGCTAGAATCCAACTCAGACGATTGCATTCTACAGAGGGAGTTCAGGCAAGACTGAAAGCATAACCCTCTGTTGGCTGGGCCATGGCAAGAATGAACAGGTTAGCAGTCTCACTCGCGTTAGGAGAGCCATGGGATCTTCATGGCCAAGAGTGGTCAGAATCTGACTGCTGTACCTCAACAGGCTTTAGTAGATAGACTGAGTTACACAGTTCTGCTTCTAGCTCGAGTAACAAGTTGTTGTGACCCCTGGTTCAGTAACTTACTTTTGTTTTATTCCAAGTATCTGGAGGATGAGGAAAAACAATAATTCTATGATTTAAAATCCTACACTAGTCACTGGAATGGCATCACCCCACATTTATGCAGATCACGGATCTACTATACAGAGTATACTTAAAAGCTTCCTTATTACCTAAGGGCGATGTTTCTCAACTGAAAAGAAACATTATTGTATGACTTCTGAAGTTGAATTAAACATGACAATTTGTATCTGATTATAAAAAGTAAATTGCCCTTCCTTCTTCATCTGATGACAATTCAAAGAAAAGTTAAGAGTTTTTAAAAACGTGTGTGTGTGTCTGTGTGTTTAATGTGTGGGTTCTAAAACCAACATAAAAGGAAAAAAATTTGCTAGGACACTTGTTAGTAATATTCTAGAACAGGTTAGCAAACTACAGCCCATAAGCCATAATTCTGGTAAAGTTGTGGTTTTTTTTGGGGGGATGGGGGTACGCGGGCCTCTCACTGTTGTGGCCTCTCCCGTTGTGGAGCACAGGCTCCGGACTTGCAGGACCAGCGGCCATGGCTCACGGGCCCAGACGCTCCACAGCACGAGGAATCCTCCTGAACCGGGGCACGA
>NC_041214.2:45999123-46004861 GCF_002837175.3 Physeter macrocephalus | reverse complement strand
CACAGCATGTGGGATCCTCCTGGACCGGGGCACAAACCCGTGTCCCCTGCATCGGCAGGCGGACTCTCAACCACTGCGCCACCAGGGAAGCACCATAATTCTGGTAAAGTTTTACTGGAATACAACCACATTTATTACTTTTAAGTATTGTCTACAGCCGCTTTCGTACTACCTTGGCCAAACCACAGAGGAAGTTTGCACTTTGCTATTAACTAATATGATCGAGGGCAAGTTGCAAATTTTCTATCATTTATAAAATGCACAGATGAGCTGATCTTTAAGGTACTTCCGAGCTCCAAAAGTATCTAAGATTTTAAGTGATAAGCCATATAGCACTCATTAGATGTAACAAATTCAAAGAAAGAAGTTAGTATGAGCTAGGGTCACCAGAGGAGATCCTCAGAAAGCATGAAATTAGGCTGTTAAGGATGAGGGGGCATCATCAAAAACTCTAGAAACAATAAATGCTGGAGAGGGTATGGAGAAAAGGGAACACTCTTGCACTGCTGGTGGGAATGTAAATTGATACAGCCACTATGGATTACTGCTAACATTTATCAAGGGCTTATTAAGTGCCAGGCACTGGTGTTAATCACTTACACACATTAATCCTCAGAGCAACCCTATGAGATAGGACCTACTGCTAGCCCTGTTTTATAGATGGGGAAAGTGAGGCATAGAACAGTTAAGAAATATGCCAACATCACACACTTAGAACAAATATGAGCTTCCCCCAGAACACACGCTTTTTAACTGTGCTATGCTGTTGACAAGGTCTGATTTAAAAACATACTGACCATGGCAATACCAAGGAGAGAATCCAAAAATGGTATTCTAGAGATCACCCTAAATTTGCAACGGTCTGCAATGATCTATGTGCAACCATTTATTAATAGTTATGATAGGTATTATACCATTAAATTATACCATTTATTAATGGTGTAATAGGTATCATAACCACACTGCTCCACGTTACCTAAAAAGACAGCATTAAAAACATTATCAAAATTCACTTTGTTGTAAAGCAGAAACTAACACACCATTGTAAAACAGTTATACTCCAATAAAGATGTTAAAAAAAAAAAGGATGAGGGGGATTTTGCTAGAAGAGTAACAGACAATGACATGAGACAGGAGACATAACCAGTAATAAAGCATCTTCCTAACTCTGAGTAATAACTATTTCATAGTGGGAAATACAGCTGGATAGGGTAAGGGTAAGATTACAAGGTCTCTGAAAATCTGAAAGAGAACTATATCTAGTAGGTTCCTACCTAATCAGAACCACTGGCGTTTTTGAAAAGAGAAGTAGAACGGTCAGAGCTTTGTTGACAGTAGACTGGACATGGCTGGAAAGGGCATCATGGACACAGAGAGACCAGAGTCATGGACATAAGCTACAGACCAACTTGTGGCTGCCAGGTCTCGGGAAGTCCTGGGCCAAAGGACAGAAGTATGGGAGACGTGAATCAGCAACTTCTCACAAGTCTGATTTATCAGGAAAATGATTAAGACAAAGAAACAGAAAGGAACTAGACTGGGAAAAAACTGAGTTCAATTTGAGACATGCTAATTTTAAACTGGCTAAGAAAAGAAACACTGACGTAGCAAAATGTTCCAAAAGTGGTCAGAAACATAACATGAGACCCAGTGTGAGAGGTCAGACAAGAAAGAGACTGAGAATACGAGAATCATAAATTTTCGAACTGGAAAGGTCCTTGAGCTGAGCTGCCCTATCATTCTGAGGTAGATAAGAACTTGCCTCCAATTCAAAGTGCAGCCAACCGATGGCCAAAGAACTGTGACTCCCAGGTCACCAGCTAAAACTTCCTGGAACAGGAACCAGAATTTCAGTTTTCTACCTTCTATTTAAATGTTGGAAGCTAGAAGAATATATGAGCTCTCCAAGATTCAGAGCTGAGGTTACAACTTAGAGGTCCATAGTCATACTGCTTGGACTGTGGTTTAAAAAAAAAAAAAGAAAAAAAAAATCAGCTTCCAATAGTGACAGGAAGAGTGGCTTGGGGGACATTTATCCCTACCGTGTCTCCATCAACCTTTCCTCTCTGTCACCCCCAAACAATATACATATATTCAAATTCCAAAATATGCACTTGCTGTGAAAATACAGCCTCAAGGCACTCTCTAAGACCACTCCTTATGGTAGTACAAGTGGTGCATATTATAACACAGACTACATGGCTGTGCAGTGTACCAGCGACATAACCCCTTTCCAGTCAGCGTACTATGCCAACCCCCTCTCATCTGGGTATTCCCAAACTTCAACTGACTGCCAACATTCAAAATCTGGAATATTTCACATAAATATTTAGACTTCTCATACTTTTCTTAATTAGAAGATCTGATTACAGTAAACCTTCCTTTCCCACAGGAAAGTAAGCCAAACAGTGGTGTTCCTTCTGGACAGGGATCTGCTTTCTTACTACTTGTGTCCCTAACTTGGCCCATTCATTCCTTCACATCACTGACAGAGACCTCTTTGGGGGACTGTGCAACCCTAAAACAGACAGAAGCAGAGGATTAGGACCTCTGCCTTAGAAAAGACTTTGAGGCATGAAAGGAAACCAGTAGAGGGACCAAGAAAGAAGTATCAGAGATAAGCCCAGTACTGCAGAAATCAAGGCAGGAGATGACTTCAGTGAGCAAAAGTAGACACTAGAATTTAGCGAGGAGGAGGTTACTGACAGCCTCTGAGAGAAGACTCAGCTCATCTACAGAATCCATCCCACAGTGGACGAATTTTTAAAGGGCCAGAGAAAGGGAAGATGGCAATAACAACAAAAGAGAGAAGGATATTACATGTAAACAGGTTTTAAGATGATTATTTTTAACTGCAGGTATTTATATACATTTGAACGGAAAAGAGTGAGGGGGGCAGTTGTGAGAAGTGGTTTTAGACTCAGTCTCAGGCAGATGGAAACAATGAAGTTTCTGTATTCAGGAGAGTGACTGGCTTTAGAGAGTAATTTTGTAGACTGAGACAATAATTACCTTCCTGGCTATAGCTATGGTCATAACATATTTGAACAGAATATCTTTAGAGCAAATAATGATGAAATTGAAAGATACACCAAACCCCCTATACTCTGAACTGAACACAGATGATAAAGAGCAATGGAAATCAGATAAGTCATTTCTGGATTATCTTTTCTTTTCTGGTAGAGTAATCTAAGATCATAATCAAGGAAGGTAGAGGATAACATCACACCAATTGAAAATCAAGGTTTCTCATCAATAAATCTATGCCAAATAATCTACTATTACAAAATCAGTTGACCACATCTACAACTTACATCAGGAAAAAGCATATGCTAAATACCAGTGTTTTTCCTAGTTTAACCAGACACTGATTTATCATTACGACTCAGTAAGAACTGCTTTATACCTATCGTAATGCTGTGAATAATGTTTTACCAAGGACATTTAAGGTTTTTCTTCTACTAACACGTAGCTGAAAATGCCTCACTCAAAAATAAGCTCACTGCACAATTATTGTGGAACTATTAGTTTCTTAGCATTTTTATTCAGTGCCCTAGTAAATTATTCAAGGTAAATAAAACATGTTTCTACTTCATAGATTATACTTATGAGCACCCTCGCTGCCTAAGAACTATGTTTCTTAATTCAAAAGAAACATTATTATATGACTGCTAAACTTGAATTAAAAAATTTTATACCAGAGAATAAGATTATGATTTAAATATAGCTCATTTGATCTTTTTTAACAAGCCATGGGAAGAATACTCACAGATGATTAATTTCTTACACTTCAGTGAATTCACCATTAAGGTCTCTGTAACATACCTAGAACCAATGTTTGCTCTCAATTTTTTTAAAAGACTATGTTATCTCATAAAACATGAGGTTTGACCACACATTGAAGGCACTGTTAGGCATTGTAGATACAGTGTTAAACAAAGTGAACAAGTCAGTATCTCTGCCCGCTCATGTGTACGAGAACATACAATCAATCCTTAGTGGCTAAGCCAGGTCCAAGATGAAGTTTACTCTGAGAGGATCTTTAGAATAATGTATTAAGTATAACACAGGGTAATGTCTTAAAGATAAGAATTATCTGGAAAGTGGATCCAACAGAGAAGGACTGAAACAGAACTGGGGGAGGGATGTGAATTTTTATTTAATCTGTTCTGTTGCTTTCCACGCAACAGCTGAAATTAGGGTGAGGACAATAAAGCAGCTGAGTGCTTATTATGTGACTGTCACTGTGCCAGATGTTTAATAATCACAAGCACCACAGGAGGGATGTAGTATTATCCTGATTTTAAATATGAATAAAAAGACGCACACATAGGTCACATAGCTTTGTCAAGGTTACGTAATGGCTACACAGCTATTAAGTGGCAAGGCAGGAACTTAGCCACCATGCTACTTCCAGGTAGCAGGAGGTTATTCTGAAGGCCTGGACTGCTCCCAGGACTAGGTGAATTTTCATGATATATTGCAACAAAGAGAGTTGGCAACTATTTATGAGGCACCTAGGAGACAGGTGAGAGGATCTCTGAGAGGTAAGAAAAGTAAAAGAATGCTATCATTTTATCTACTTCCAAGTTTTACCAGGCTCAGCCTTGGTATTCCTCTTCTTTCTTAAAGGCCAGGAAGAGAAGCTGTTTCTCCCTTTGGGAAAAAAAAAAAAGCCAGGAAAAGAAGTAGCATGGGTATGCATACCTTCACACAAGCACACACACAAAAATATACCTCTAATATATTCCCAACACTGTTTCACAAAGAAGACACTTTAATGCCAAAAAACAGTAATAAATAATGAAAAGTCCCTTAAATAAATTTATAAATATGAAAACCTCACTACATTACCTTATTTTTCTCATTTTTTCTGATACCATAAATTTGAGAACTACTTCCCTAGATTACAAACCTGTGGATGTGGCTATTGTCTAAGTTACCATGGTCAACAGTATGTTGCTTATATATGCATATGTGCTCTGCATTTTAGTTAGCCTGGGTAGAAACAGTATTCATTTTTATAGCAAGTATATTAAAATGGTAGAGGAAAATCCTACTATTACAACACATGAAAAGGTAAGATTTCTTGCTGAGCTTATACACTTTTTGAGCAGTTTATTTTGTTATCACATATATAATATGTAATTATATATATTAATTATTACATAGTATTATGATTATTTGAAACGTCTTTTCACACTGTTTTGTACCTTTTTACTCAGAGGTCAAACAAGGCAGAATCATCTAGTAACTTGCAAGTCTGTATACTGCACAAAGCCTCTTGGCCCAGGGAGTGAGTGAGGGCTTAGGTTCAAGGCTGACTGTGCAGGGTTCCATATACTGAGGCAGGCATCTTTTTCTAACTCATGAAGGCCTTGCAGCTGGCCAAGCTATGTATCTACCTCAAGGAGCATGTGTACCCAATCAGCAAAGATACTGCCGAGGCTAGCAGCAGCTGTAAGCCAATGATATTCTGTAAGCCCAAGAAAACAATTTTTTTAAGTACATATTTTAACAAAATTAATAAACAGAAATCTCTTGCATTCCTATACACTAACAATGAAAGATCAGAAAAAGAAATTAAGGAAACAATCCCACTCACCATTGCAACAAAAAAGAATAAAATACTTAGGCACAAACCTACCTAAGGAGGTAAAAGACCTGTACTCAGAAAACTATATGACACTGATGAAAGAAATCAAAGATGACACAAACAGATGGAGAGATATACCATG
>NC_041214.2:45982110-45998915 GCF_002837175.3 Physeter macrocephalus | reverse complement strand
AAAAACCAACATCCGAATTAAAAAATGGGCAGAAGACCTAAATAGATATTTCTCCAAAGAAGACATACAGATGGCTAAGAGGCACATGGAAAGCTGCTCAACATCACTAATTATTAGAGAAATGAAAATCAAAACTACAATGAGGTATCATCTCACACCGGTTAGAATGGGCATCATCAGAAAATCTACAAACAACAAATGCTGGAGAGGGTGTGGAGAAAAGGGAACCCTCTTGCACTGTTGGTGGGAATGTAAATTGATACAGCCATATGGAGAACAGTATGCAGGTTCCTTAAAAAACTAAAAATAGAATTACCATATGACTCAGCAATCCCACTACTGGGCATATACCCAGAGAAAACCATAATTCAAAAAAGACACATGCACCCCAATGTTCACTGCAGCACTATGTACAATAGCAAGGTCATGGAAGCAACCTAAATGCCCATTGACAGACAAATGGATAAAGAAGATGTGGTATATATATACAATGGAATATTACTCAGCCATGAAAAGGAACAAAATCGGGTCATTCGTAGAGACGTGGATGGACCTAGAGACTGTCATACAGAGTGAAGTAAGTCAGAAAGAGAAAAACAAATATCGTATATTAGCGCATATATGTGGAATCTAGAAAAATGGTATGGATGAACCGGTTTGCAATTGCAGAAATAGAGACACAGGTGTGGAGAACAAACGTATGGACACCAAGGGGGGAAAGTGGGGTGGGGGGGTGGGATGAATTGGGAGATTGGGATTGACATGTATACACTGATGTGTATAAAACAGATAACTAATAAGAACCTGCTATATAAATAATAAATAAATATATATTTTTTTAAGTACACATTTTAAAGTCAGTGGAAATATATTATCTATAATCATATGTTACCTGAGATTTTCAATACTAAATCACAACTATGATAATCCTGTCCTTTCCTAGTTAAAGAGTGGTCTTCAGACCTACACTGGAATCATCTGGGAATGCAGTATCTTAGGTTCCATCCCAGACCTCCTAAAAACAAAATCTTCATTTTTATCAAGATCTCCTGATGATTCTCACCTACATTCAAGTTTGAGGAACAGTGATCTAGACCAGTAGAGACAGCAACCCTTGGGTGCTATGTGGCCTGAACAGCTTCAAGAACCATCCCACAATCTGATTAAGTGCTCCCTCATTTATTGTACTGACCTAACTAGACACAGCAGCTACTACCTTGTAGTTGCTCAGCAGAGTAAACACATATTTGGATTTTCTTCTGGCAAATAATTCTTATGCATATTTTCTAAAAACCCACCTTTCATTGGGTGGTTTGACTTGAAATGTCTTTTATGTTCACCTTTTTGTGAACTCAGATTTTCCTTTAGAAATATTTCAATGAGTCCTCTTTAGTCAATTTTGAATACACACATACATACACACATCACAAGAGAAATTAGAGTCTATCAATCATCTTTATGCAAAAGTATAACTGTATTTTAAAGAAAAATTTTATCACAGTAAGGAAAATCACTTTTACAGAACTATTATGTTCCTAAAGTAGAAATTTTAAATAAAACAATTTATTACAATTTGATCATAAAAGGCTTTATTGTAATGTCACTGGCACCTGCCATTTCTTTACAGTTTCATAACTTAAGTTTAACTATATATTAAGAAATACCTGGACATTTTAAAACTAAATAAGAAGCATTTAAAATACCACAGTCTTCAGCTAATATGTATATTTAAACATATAAAGGGAGAACTGTAAACACAATCAAAAAGATGTTTTAAACACAGTGTCTGGAAATGGACCCTATGTTTTACGTTTATGGCAGCATCATATGGTATTTTAAAGTGACGGTTTTAATAGTTTTTCCTCCTGATTGCTTTTGTTTGTTAATTTCTATTCATACATCACATTTGAAAAATTATATCAGGCAGTGGCAATGTGTCAAACTGCTTCTTGCTCAGAAAAGTTTTCGGTTAACATTATTTTTTTTCTTGAGAAACAGGGCTTCTTTTACTTTTTAATAAGTAGACTCTTACAACACTAAGAATATCATAACATAAAAGCTGATCTACATTCTTTCCAATATTTATTTCTTTTCTGCTTATTGTAGCTTTGACAACACATTAATTTTCATGGAGATGAGAATGTGTCTATCAATATTTAAGACATTTCTTGAACACTTGTTTTACGCACAAGTAAATGCCAGCATCTCCCCACATCAGCAATAAATTACAGAGTTATCCTGATGGTATGCTTGCTTGATTATTTCTTTTTTTATTTTTCATTATTGTTTCCCATCTAGTCACTTAGAGAACTTGGAAATTATTTAAGAGATGAGTTACAATCCAGGAAAATCAAGTAACAAACTTTCATTGTGTAAGGAGCCTGCTGAGCTAGTATCAACGTTGGGTTTTTTCTTTCCAACTTTAAAGATATTTTATTTTAAATATAAATAAAATATAAAAATAAAAGATTACTAGCATACTTTCAGAGAGAAGAGTATGCCCTTATATACTACTATCTTAGTCCCTTTAGGCTGCTGTAACAAGTACCTAGACTGGGAAGAAGGGGTGGCTTATAAACAACAGAAATTAATTCTTTCCAGTTCTGGATGCTGGGACGTCCAAGATCAAGGCACCAGGATGGTGGCATTCTGGTGAGAGCCAGCGCCTCACAGGGTAGCAGCTGCATCCTACAGGGTGGAAGGGCCTAGGGAGCTCTGTGGGGTCTCTTTTATGACCATTAACCCCATTCATGTGGGCTCCACGCTCAGGACCTAAGCACCTCCCAAAGGTCCCATCTCCTAATTCCTCACGTCAGGCACTAGGATTTCAACATACTGGGGGGAAAGGGGACTAAGTGGGGGGATACACACAAACATTCAGACCACAGCCCCCTTTGTTCAGCTTCAACAATTATCAATTCACGATTGACCACGTTTCCATTCTACCCCCATGTATTAATTCTCATTACCTCCACTCCAATTATTTTAAAGCAAATCCCTGATACATATTGAAATATTTACAGATGAAATTATGCCTTAACTTTAAAAGACAAACACTCCCCCTATTAAACATATGCAAAGTATCACCCCCTCTCTTACACATACTTAAACAAATAATAATTTCTTAATATCAGCAAATATCCAGTCAGTTCAAACAAATATTCTTCACTGAAGCATTGGGAAAGAATAAAATCATCTTACACTATTTTAACAAAATCTCTTGATAAAATGTCCAAATATTTTATTAGCACAGGTAAGGCCAATAAGAGTTTATTTTAAAATCACATACACTTCATTAAAATTAAATATTGTAACTTCTCTTAGTGTAAAAAAACGTTTTTTATATTTATGTTTCATAACACATAAATATTATACAGTTCTTACCCAAATTCTAATTCCCTCAACATGGCTAAGTCTAAAATAGAAACATTATGACTGATGGCTATTTAAAAAAAAAAAACAATAGTAAACCAGATAAACCAAATTTTGATCAAATTTACTATTTGGATTATTTTTAAAAATTTTTTCCCTAAGAGAATTGGAGTTGGAGTGTTATTAATTCAGACTGTACCTGAATTACAATCAACTAGTCACAAAATGGGTTTATTCCTAACACCACTCTAAGTACGAACAGCCCTACATTGTACAGAACCCCTCTTATCTGCATTCTTAAGGTTTCAAGTCGCAAAGATACCTAGGGCAGTGATTCCTGAACTTCTGGCGTGCATCAGAAATACCAGGAGGGCCAGTTAAAACAGACTGCTGGTCCCACCCCCAGGGTTTCTGTTTCAGTGGTGTGGGGTGGAGCCTGATCATCTGTGCTGCTGACAAGTTTCCACATGACATTTCAAGCTGCTGGCCTGGAGATCACACTGCGAGGACCACTGATCTCGGGTCTGAAATCTTGCAAATTGGCAGATTTGGCATTTGCTTTAAGCCCCACATAATACAGAGGAAAGAGCATGTGTTTTCGAATAAGATGAAGGTGGGTTCAAGTCTCAGCTCCCCCCGCCCTTGCTAGTAACAAATTTGGGGGGCAAGTGACCACTTTTTAAAGCCTGAGTTTTACCTGTGAAACAACTAAGTTTCAACTTTCTAGAAAGAAAAGATTTTGTACTGGTTGCCTCAGAGGCACTGTGGATCCATCACCTATTAATCTGCATTCTCAAGAGTGGACATAGGAGGGTGGCATTATTAACTTCTCTTTAGATAATAATTTTACCGACAAAAAAATCAGCCTTTTTAAACTATCCTGACAATTTAGACCCACCTCTGTAATCATTTGGCTACCATTCAATCTGACAAAACATGAACTTTAGCCCTATCTAAGTTTCTGCCAATTCTGATATACTAATGTATATCTTACAGCTCTAAATCTCATCCTGACCAGAGCCTTTTGCCTACAAACTAACCTAGTTCATTACTAAATTAATTCACTGTTGCATTTTTTTATCAAGCCTTCTATAAATGATTATGTAATATGTGTTTAGAATAACAAGCTGAACCCAGTTATTTTCATATTCACTACTCTGACAATACACAGACTCTACTTTTTAAGTTCACTTTAGTTTTTTTTTGTTGGCATATAAAACCAGAATTTTTATCCTGAAAGAGGATAAAACTCTAAATTTCACACTGTAGAATACAAGGCTTGGGTTAATCAAATACAGTATTACTGTTAAGTATACAAAGCAAATTTTATTCACAACTCAGATAAAGTGAACTCAAACTCGGTGGGGTATCATCTCCCATAAAAAGCCCTATAAATTTATCAGCTATCAACATGAGAATTTTATACGTGTGTGCTTTTGCTTGTATCAGTCTGGTGGGAGAAGAGCAGAGAAAACTGTTTACAATAGGATAGAAGCTGATACATAATTGCATTAAAGGTTAAGGCTGTGTCATTAGAGCAATGGTTAAACTTAATTCATTACAATGAACACTGATCCACCGCCAACTATACCGGGATGACAGGAGACCCTAGATGAAAGCTTGTAAAACACAATGTAATGAGAAATTTCTCAGAGTCTCCAACAGTGATACAATTTTAAAAATTTTATTCATTGCAAAGTAGTCATTTGCACAGGAGAGTAGAAATTACACACGGCATAGAGGAGAGGGCTGGGCTTTGGGAAAAGATGGAGATCTGCTGTTTCTTCCTTGCTGGTTACAAAGCTTTGAGAGCAAGCGACCACATCCCCAAATCTGAGTTTCATCTGCAAAATTTAGATAATTCCCTCAAGCTTCCAGGATCATTTTGAAGACTGAATTAAAACTACATCCAAAGTATCTGTGACACAAAGGAGGTACTCAATAAATTGAGTACTTTATTAATAAACAATAAACCTACTTTTGAAAATCTGGCCTATATCTACTTCTTCAATAAAAATAATTCAAATTATTCTGTATTTCTTAGATTTCTAAGGGATTTAACAGATTTATGTCACTGTTAATGAAATTTTCAGGAAGTTTTTATAAATTTATTTATTTTATTGCAGTATAGTTGAAAAAAAAAGTTTTCTATTCACAAGATTTTCTGGTTATTTATTCTTAACATTAAAAACAAATTAGGTACTTCGCTGGTGGCTCGGCGGTTAAGAATCTGCCTGCCAATGCAGGGGACACAGGTTCGAGCACTGGTCGGGGAAGACCCCACATGCCGCGGAACAACTAAGCCCATGTGCCACAACTACTGAAGCCTACGTGACACAACTACCGAAGCCCACGCGCCTAGAGCCCGTGCTCCGCAACAAGAGAAGCCACCGCAATGAGAAGCCCGCGCGCCGCAACAAAGAGTAGCCCCCGCTCGCCACAACTAGAAAAAGCCTGCATGCAGCAATGAAGACCCAACGCAGCCAAACATAAAATTAATTAATTTTTAAAAATAAATTATAGAAAATTGTTTGTAAAGCGTTTAGCTTTATTAATGTTGGACAACTGTATTTTTTAGTATCATGAAGACATCTCATAATGTATATAAATATACTGAAAGGTGTATATAAAGATATACCTATACTATAAGTGGATGTAAGTAGCTATAAGTGGATATAAGTAGGTATACCTAAAATAAAAATGAAATCTTCAAAAATTCTTCCTCTAGACAAAAATACAACTTTTTCATTAAAAGTTCTACTTTTAACTTTCATAATACAAGAATACATGCTTTCCATGTAATATATCCCCCATAAAAACTAACATTTCTCAGTTAATGTATAAATAAATAGCATGTTTAGAAGATAAAATACATTTTTCCATTCAAACTCTACTAACGGCCAACCACAGTAATCCCCGCCCACACATGAGTGACTGACTGCGTAAGCTCTGGGTCAGGCCAGCCATTCACCCAAAACACAGCCAATTAGAATAGGACTCCACACCCTAGTCAAAAGCAACCCACCAAGGGTTGAACAGAAGAGAAACCAGAGCTCTTGGGAATAGCTGGTGTGAGAACTCTGGTCACCCCAGGTTTGATGGTAACTGACCCATCTGACCCTCTATGGGAATTCTGAACGTAAAATAAGAGAGAAGGTAACATGAACGAAGAAAAACAGAATCAGTAAAAACGGAAAAGGAGAATACAAAGCAGAAACAAAGAAGCTGGGTCTCCGGTATTAACTCCTTTATGCAACAAATACGAACTGAACCCAAGCAGGGTTATATGCCAAGCAGCATGTTAGGACAACTGTGGTCAGCGCCACTAAAAGAAGGCAGCACTTCTGAGTGCATAAGACAACCGGGCCATCGGGGCTGCTGGTAGGCCAAGAGGCTTCCCAAGAAAATGGCAGCCTCAACACTTGTCAGCTGCCAACTACAGATGCAAAAAAAGAGAGCAAAATGTGAAACAAAGCAGGACCAAAGAGAGTGGGCGCCCATGTCTAGTCTCACTCATGATGCCTCAAAACTCCCCAGTTCAAGTGGCACCAAAGGGATCCTGATCCATATCAGCTCTTCCCTGTAACAGTGAAGGGGGACTACAGTATATGCACAACATTTACATTTCCCAAAGAAAACAAGCACCAACAAAATTCCCACTGTTAACAAACTACACTTAGGGGTGCAATACTGAATACCAGAAAGAGGTGCAGATGAAAGTTTAAAAAAAAACGAAAAAAACCCTCCCAAAACTGTTTTATAAAGGAACTTAATCACAGGGATTGCCCTTGGCAAGGTTTTAGAATACACTGTGGCAAGTTATTTATCTTTGGTACCCCTGGCCTACCTTTGCTACAAGCTCCACCCTGTCCCACTGTGTTCTCTTCTCTACCAAAGCCTCCTAAGAAAAGGAATTTGGTATCAATAATTTGAATCTTAATATGGCGGTAAGTTGAACATGTTTTCTCTCCCAGGCTTATCTGCATTTATGGCCTCCTAATAGGTGAATGAAAGGCACTGCTGATTACTAATACATTTTAAGCATCAGTGAGCGAGTGGTGACAGAAGTACTGGGGAGAGAAGGGTAAGCATTTCTCGAGATGACACTTCAACTACTGAACAGAATGTGTCGATTTATTACCTGTAAAGAATAATACAATTTTTTAAAATGACAGTTGTTTTAAAACCACATTTATAATAGAGAATAAATTAAACGGTGAATTTGTTTCTTCCCAACCTCCTATCTTTAAAAACTTAACCAGTGACGCAAGGTCTGATCAGTAGAGTGTATGTAAATTCCAATAATGTTAAAAAGTAACCATTTAGTACACTGAATGATTTATCACTACATGATCCAAAAAAAATCACAAAATGAATGGGTGAATATCTGCTTAAACTATCAAAAGTCATAAATCACATCTAATATTGCTATGCCTGGATTTATACTGCTAGGATTTTGGCAATTCCGGTTATAATAGCATATTTATGCAAAATTTATTGCTGAATTCTACCACAAATCAATTCCATTTATTCCAAATTAATTTCAGATTTCATAAATTATTGATCATTTGATTACTATTTATAATTTAGTGCAGTTAAACAACTGCTCAATATCTTTTGGAAGCTACACCTAGGAAGCATACATATAATTCAACAAATGCTTCTGTGTACCTACAACATGTCCCAGACATACCATACGTTAAAACAAGGCTATAGTGACAGCTAAATACACGTTTATTATAAGCTACTGTTTACCGGCACTTAAAACTCCTCAAGATAATCCCTCTTGGACCTGGAATATTTTTACTCTCATTCTCATCTGCAAAATCATAGTTAAGGTTAAGTTTGAGTAAGTTATCCAATTGAATGTATTCAGGGACTTACCAAACCTTTAAAAATTATATTATCTTACAATGAGAACCTGCTGGGGACTACTGTGCCTTCTTAAAATGACAGCTATTGCTTCTTTTTCCTAAGTTAAATATATTTAACTTTCTGAATTAAAACTAGTCATGACACTGTACTAATTAAGTTAGAAATCTTAAGCGACATGAGAAATGTAATATACACTTTCTCATGCATGCATTTAACATGATTATGTGTTAACATACATGGTATCTAAGTACACTTTAATGCACATTTATTTGGAAAATTGCTCTCTGAAATGCAGTTATTCTTTTCCCAGAAGATGAAAATTGCTCCACATAATTTGCGTACCTTTCCACTCACTTATCAGCTGTTTTGTTACCTTAATTCCAAATGATAACATTTGACTAGGTAATATTTGAATACTCAAAGTTTTATTAGCTAAATAGCTTTAGAACACTGACTAAGAGCTGGATGCCACACCTAGTGGAGCAGAAAATTCTGTGCATACACTTTATGCAACACAATTTAGAAATTCAGACTATTTTTGTCATGCCTATTTCTCAATGGGTGAAAATTAGTCCTCACAGATTAATTAATGTCTGCTATCCTCAACAGGGATTCTCAGCACATCAAAATAGTGTTTTGAAAGAAGCTGGCATCTTTGCTGTTTTGGTCAAAACTGTAGAGCCCTCAATGGCCTGCACAGAGCAGGCACTTACTGTCTAAATAACCTCTAAGGCTCAAGCTACAGTTCCTAGCAGAATCAGACTCAATTACAACCCCTTAATTTAGGATACTTTCTTATGTATCATTTATTAACTTTTCATGATTATATTTTTTAAAAGCAAAAAGGAAAACAATTATTTTTGCAATGACAAATTTCTTAGAGAAATATTTATGCTGATCCTAGGAAAAGTCATCAGTGGTTTGGGTTCTAGTTCTAAGATGGGTTGGGTTAGTCTGAGGTTTACACAGTAAATACAATATATGGATACAAATGTTGACTTTTGAAGCCTGCAGGAAATCATAAATGCTTGAAACCCACACCATCAATTATCAGATGAAAGTCTAATTAGCACGCCTAGCTTTTGGCAGTAGTCAATCTTTGAAACTATAAATCAGCATAGATTTGGGAAGGCTACTATGTGAAATACAACAGTTTTACATGTTGCTGTGAAATAATGAACACTTTTGATATATTTTTTAGTTCTGTATTTAATACAGCTGATTAAAAAGCTAATTTCATTCCCTCTCTGTATTACTATTCTTCTAGCATACAGCTGCCAACCATAGTTAAATCTGATTAGGCCCCATGTTGAGTTAATCAATTTGATAATGTCAGACTTTATTAAGAAAGCATACACGTCACAATGTCTACTATCAAAAGCATGCGTGCCCAAGCTTTTGTTTTCCCACAACACTGCAACTGCTTAAAGTAGCTCAGTTTTATTTTGCTTTGTTTTAAAAAGAATTTTTAAAAAAATTCTTTATTTCTTCCTTAGGCAAATACAAAAAAATTATTCTGTTAAAATATTACCACTATGATTAACTTTTTCTTTATCAATGTTTATATAAAGAAATAATCTCAAAATCACAATCATGATTAGAAATAAAAACAAAAGTATAAATGCTCACAATGTAAAATAGTATCCCATGATAAATCCCGAGAAATTTTTCTATTTTATTTTTGTTCATAATGATTAAAGACCTCAAAACACAACCCACTTTTCTCTACTTGTGATTTTTATAGCTTTGCCGCACTCAGGATTAACTAAGCAAAGGAAAAGGGGCATGATCATTTGAACACACAAGTCTGGGTCACAATCCCACTGTAAGAGAATTTTCATACATTTTAGAGGACAGAAAGCATTATGAAATATATTAATGTTTTTATAAACTTCCTACATTTCTTTTTCCTTCTGAGGTCATGAAAAGATTCAAAGAAGGTTAAATGAAAGGAAGTTCTGTGCTAATGGAAATCAACGTCTCCTTAACTTTATATTAAAATTTTTCAGTTAATTATTTTTAACTTATGCAAGAGCAGAACAGTCTTCGAGTATTTGGTTTTAAAGGTTTGTTTCTTGAAACTAAAACAAATTTAAAAGAAAAAATTAGGAAAAGTGTACCTTTTATAGAACTACAATTCTACATATGGGGTGTAAAATTCTGTATTTTAGGGTAAAAATGTAAGAGGTAGGTAACCTATTGAAGGATTGTCAGAAAGCAATGAATAACTGAAAATAATGGAGTAGCTATAAGAACCAACCTACGTGAATGCCAGGTAGCTGTCTTACTTTCATTGGCATCATGAGGTAGATAAAAGGGAAAGAAATTGTAAAATAAAATAAAAATAGGCTTATCTCTACTTGTCTTCCCCATACCATGTCTTATCCATCTACCAAGCCTTCGGTATCTTTCAGTAAGTTCCTTACGTGACATCCTGTCTTATGTGGTCCGCGGGGGTCAGAGGGGATGGAGGCAAGCGTTATTATGAATTGAAAGAAGCTCAAATTCAGATTTTTTTTTTTTTTTTTTTTTTTTTGTGGTATGCGGGCCTTCCTCCGCTGTGGCCTCTCCCGTTGCGGGGCACAGGCTCCGGACGCGCAGGCCCAGCGGCCACGGCTCACGGGCCCAGCCGCTCCGCGGCATGTGGGATCCTCCCAGACCGGGGCGCGAACCCGGTTCCCCTGCATCGGCAGGCGGACGCGCAACCACTGCGCCACCAGGGAGGCCCTCAAATTCAGATTTTTAATGAATCTGGGTCAGCTGGTCAACATATGCTGCTTCAAATGCAAACTCAGTCTTCCAGACACCGTGACAAAAAGGAAGTGGGAGTTCTCTGACTTCTAAGCCTTGAATCATCCCTTCCTTCTCCCCAAAGCCACCCTTTCAACGCCCGTCCCCAATCCTATGACTGGATTTCTTTAAGTTTTTGGTTTCTGTTTAAGAAATTTAAGTACCTCTATCAAACCGATGATAATACGGTTGCTAAAAATTATATGGCAATAGAAAATGTCATACATCACAAACCCACTGTCCATATCATAGCAGCCAAAGTGTTCTTTTTAAACAGTAAATCCTCTTGGGACTCCTCCACATAAAACACTTCAAAGGCTGCCCACTGCTCTTAGGGAAAAGAACAAAATCTTTAGCACAGCCAGAAAGACCTGGTGTGATCTAGCCCAGCCTCAACTTGAGCCACCCCACTCCAGGCACCTCGGAATTCCAACCACACTTGGTCTATTTCTGCTCCTAGAACTTGCCCACCTGCCGTCCACATGCCGCCTCCTCAGCCTAAGACACTCCTGCTCCCCCTCTGCCTCTCATCTTAGGCTGCAAAGGTGTTTTTTCAAAGCTGATTTCTTCCTTGACACCCCTTCCCATACCCTGTGTGATATACTGTCAAGGCAGCCCAGATGTCTCTTTCAGAGCCTTCTCACAGTGGTCATTAACAAAATGGAGAGCAGCTGCTGACCCTCAGTCTTTCCTCTGGGTGTGGCACCAGCGATGGTTGTTTTGTTCATTACTACACTCCCCCTTCCAGCACACAGGAGGCACTCAGCTCCGCCTCCTGACAGGCAGCATTAACGCCTGCCTCCTAGGCTACCGTGAGGGTTAAACTAAACAACCCATAGAAAGCCCCGGTTCAGACCAGCACTCAATACAAGTTAGCTGTTATTATCAATATTTACTTTTTATGAGAGTGAATAAATAAGGGCAATTAGGAATACTTATTAAAACTGTTCAAAAAGTGGACACTGATGCACCTCCACTCCATTTATTTATTTACTAACTCCACAGCACTTATTGTAAAGAATTATGAGAGCTATGCGGAATACTTATAAACAAGAATATTCGATGCATCTTTTTAAATTTTATATTGGAGTACAGTTGATTAACAATGTGTTCGTTTCAGGTGTACAGCAGAGTGATTCAGTTATATATATACATACACACACACACACACACACACAGGCACGTATCTATTCTTTTTCAAATTCTTTTCCCGTTTAGGTTATTGCAGAGTATTGAGCAGAGTTCCCTGTGCTATACAGTAGGTCCTTATTGGTTATCCATTTTAAATATAGGAGTGTGTATATGTCAGTCCCATACTCCCAATCTATCCCTCCCGCACCCGCTCCTGCTGGTAACCATAAGTTCGTTCTCTAAGTCTATGAGTCTGTTTCTGTTTTGTAAATAAGCTTGTATCACTTTTTTTAGATTCTGTATATAAGCGAACATCATACAATATTCGTCTTTCTCTCTCTCACTTCAATTAGTATGATAATCTCCAGGTCCATCCACACTGCTGCAAATGGCATTATTTCATTCATTTTAACAATGCAGCATTTTTTTAAGAATTCCAGTGATAAAGGATAAATTATGAAATATACCGATAAAGGATTATCTAGACACTGAAAATCATTTTCTTAATGAATCCAGGCAATTTCCTCAACAATATGATTATTCATAACTTAAAAGGCTATCACAATATACAAATTTTTCACATTCACGAACTACCACTGATTTTAAATATGATCCAAGATCAGAAATCAGCATCACACACAGGGGGACAAAATACAGCAGCCTAGCAATTCACTGCTGCTGTGCTTTAAAAAAATAGTTTTTAAATCAAAACCCCTGTCCTATAGTATTTGACCTCCCTTCTTTTATCAACAGCACTTTTTTCCCCACTCTATCAAAGGGTTTCTACACAAGAATGATTCAGTCACTAAGGACTGTCAAGTTTGTGAATATCTGAATCATTTTTAACAGCATGCACTATGTCAACTTCAGATGAAAATAATCCTGGAAAGTGGGAGAATGATCTTTAATTCAGCAATTGTAGAAGTTCATTCACCGATTTCATGATGCTTTAGAATTATCATATTGCATTTTATACTTTATAATTGTTCTAGCAATGCAAACCATCACTGATGTCAATCTTATGTGTCACCTTGATTGGGGTTGGGGGCAGACATTTGGTCAAGTGTGCCTGGAAGGGTGTTTTTGGATGAGATTAATGTTTGCAGCATCGGCTGAGTAAAGCAGATGGCCCTCCCTAATGTGGGTGGCCCTCATTCAATCCGTTTGAGGCTATTCTGAGTGTGCCTGGAAGGGTGTTTTTGGATGAGATTAATGTTTGCAGCATCGGCTGAGTAAAGCAGATGGCCCTCCCTAATGTGGGTGGCCCTCATTCAATCCGTTTGACTTGAGTAGAACAAAAAGGCTGACCCTTCATGGAGTAAAAGGGAACCCCCCCCCGCCTGACTGCATGAGCTAGGACATCAGTCTTTTCCTGCCTTCAACTCCAACTGAAACATCAGCCCTTTTTGGCTCTGGAGCCTGCCAGCTGTTTGGACTAAAACTCATGCCCTCAGCTCTCCTGGTTCTTCAGACTCAGGCTGGAACCACACCACTGGGCTCTCCTGGGACTCCAGCCTGCCGACTGCAGATCTGGGACTTCTCAGCCTCTGTTACCAGGTGAGCCAATTCCTTAGGATAAATCCTTCTCTCTATATATATGCATCCTGTCAGTTCTGTTTCTCTGGAGAACCCTGACCAATACACCATATATCGCACATAACCCGCTTCGAAGCTCTCCCCTCTCACACATAAACCCCAACACACTTACACTCAGCAACCTCTGAAGGCCCATCAGAATACAAGTACAGAAACTCAAGGTCCACGGTTTTCGGCATCCCTGCTCTCCTCTCATTTTTGGGTGCTGCTGCGCGCTAAGCATAGGTAATAGAGGAATGGATAAGATAAACTCTGTTCCCTCCAGCCGCCCACACGTTAGAGAAGATGCAAGTGGATCCAATCAGGGACAGCCTGTTAACAAGAGGGGCATAAGGTTCAGGTGTCAGGATGATTTCATAAATGTTAGACAATTATCGCTCTGTTAAAAAAAAAACCAAACAAACAGAAGTTAACCAAGTAATGTGAAGATCTAATTGGCTTTCTGAGGTGATTCATGAATCGGGCAGCAGCCCATCTAGCAAGAAGAGGGCCCTGGGGGTGGGAGGTGGGAGGTTTTTATAGGAAATGGAAGGTTTTTATAGGAAGAAGGGTTGGGCAAGAGAGCTATTAGCAAAAGAAAATAAAAAATTATTCTCAGTCCAGGACACCTTTTCGGGCAGGAAGGGAAGACAGGAGTTTTATCAGGTAGACTGCTTCTTCCTTTCCCTTGCGGGCAATGGACGGGGCCCACACGACAGATTACCTCACTGCTGCTGACCAAAAAATTCCAGACGGGCTGATTAAGTTACACTTCTGAGGAAGGTCAAAACTGCAATTAAGTCAGGTATTAAATCGAGGTTTGGTATTGTGGGCTTTAGCACAAGTGGCACCATTTTGGGGCCTGTGGTTTTCCTGTCTAACAGTTCTTAATCCAGGACTTGTGACTGAAAACCAAATCTGCTTGAGAAAAACAATTGCAGGGAATTCCCTGGCGTTCCAGTGGTTAGGACCCAGCGCTTTCACTGTTGAGGGCCCGGGTTTGATCCCTGGTCAGGGAACTGAGATCCCACAAGCCGTGCGGCACGGCCCAAAAAAAGAAAAAGAAAAGAAAAACAACTGCATACCTAGGAGAAATGACTAAATGAATTCCTGAAACTGTTATTAAGCATTATAACTAGAAGCAAATATCCACAAAATGAGGGTGGACAGGGAGCTGGAAATACCAGAAGCCAGTAATGATTCCTTCACTCAAACCATGTCCTCCTTAATTTCTTTTGCCCAGTCACGGAGACAGAAAACTCAGAGACAAATACTGGATTGTTTCAGAGCCCAGCCTGTCTGCCCACCTCTCTGTGTGTGCCCTACCACTGCAGAGGGCTAGAACACCTGAGCCCCACGAGACCTTGGCTGAGAGGAGAGTGGGAGCATGCCTGCGGAGACGCGGGCTAAGCCTCGGCCCCAGCATCTGCCAGTCAGACTGAGGGCCCCACGGCCCCCGAGGCCTGGCTCCAGCCCCCTCCCCGAGGCGCAGCATAACCTGGGCAGGGGTCTCAGAGAGAGGAGGGCAGGGAGAGCCGCGCACAAGCCAGGCAACGCCGGCTGCACAAATCCACCATCCTGGCGCACACCGTGCACGCGAAGGGGCCCTCCACGGCAGACTGGGGTGGCGTCAGGAGACGGAGACCTCTGGCCCTCGGCCTGGAGGAGGAAGGCCTCGCGGCAGAGGGAACCCACTAGACGCACGTCTGTGGCCCCCGCTGCTGCTGCTGAGGGAGTAACCAGAGTAGTGCAGGGCCTGTACCTGGCAAGTTGTCTCTGGAGCCCCCAGTTACACAGAAGGGGCTCCAGACCAAGACGCCCAAGGAATTCTCGGTTCCTGGTGTTCACTGTGGCCCCTGTGTCGTGATTCTTGGCTCCATCAGGCTACCAGGGCCTGAGAAAACATGGTGTTCATTTAAAAACTGGCTGAAAAAATGCCGCCCCCCCTTTTCTACTCAGCCGTCGCCACGAAAGCTACACGTCACTCTCCTTCCTCTCTGACGTCTCCCTGCAGCCACCCCCGCTGACGCGGGCTTTCTGCTTTCTGCCCACGGAGAGCTCCAGTGCCCCGAACAATCTACCTCAGCCGCCGCTGCTCCTGCTGAAATACCGACTGAAGGCTGTTCTCTGTCTGTTCTCTGAACAGATGACATTCTCTTGATGAGACTTCTGCATGATAATGAGGCATCTTCCCCTCTTTCCTCTGCCCCCGACCCACCCTGAAATCCCTCCCTTTGGAGGGTGAACCCTGATCTGGGCTGTGCCTCTCTCCAGTTCAGTCTCTGAGCATCATCGACATTTCTTTATTTCCATGTGTCCCCAAGAGCAACACGGACCCCTAAGGCCTGTGGTCTTCCACTTGTAACTCCATGTGCCAACTCTAATCGGGTTTCAAATGCATGGCCCACTCACCACAAACCTCCTATAAGAGAAGGGGCCAATCCGGCTTCCTCCGCAGCGGCTCCCTGCCACCTGCACACGCACACCACCGAGCCAGGAAGCCCCGGGGACGAAGGAAGGCTAGGTACGAAAGCACCCTCAGCCACTGGAAGAGGCGGCAGAGAGGAAGACACCTGTACTTCCACCAGGATTCTCGGCCTCTCTGTCACTCTCCAGCCTATGCCATCTCCACACCAGTGCCCTCATTTCCAACCCCCACAGCAGCCCCATTTGCAGGGCTAGGACAGAGCGGCCCTGCGCGCGGCCACCTCTCCAGCTGGGTCACGCGCGCGTGACTCACCTCTGGACTTCATCCACCTTCTCTAGGCTCGACCCCTTATCCGCGTCTGCCCCCCTCTGTGTGACCTGGGGAGGGTGGGGCAGTGGCGTGGGAGCCACTCGCACTTCTCAGGAGAGCTGATCCATTCGCCACTCTCTGAGATCTGAGCTCCAACCCCTCCAGACCCCGTCACGTGGGCCCTGCAACACCCATCATCACTCTGCTTTTTTTTTTTCTTTTTTTTTTTGCGGTACACGGGCCTCTCACTGTTGTGGCCTCTCCCGTTGCGGAGCACAGGCTCCGGACACACAGGCTCAGCGGCCATGGCTCACGGGCCCAGATG
>NC_041214.2:45954320-45981897 GCF_002837175.3 Physeter macrocephalus | reverse complement strand
GCACAAACCCATGTGCCCTGCATCGGCAGGCGGACTCTCAACCACTGCGCCACCAGGGAAGCCCATCACTCTGCTTTTTATCTTCACTTTTTCCTTCTCCGTTGGTTCCTTCTCCTTAGCATACAAACAGTCTCAAGCCTCCTCAAGGCCTTATACAAAAATCTTCCTTCAAACCTGGGGTCTCCAGCTCCCGGCTCTCTCCTTCTCCCCAACACAACGTGCAGCTACAAGAGCAGTCTACACACGGGGTTGCCAATTCCTCACCTTGCGCTCACTCCAGAACCCAATATATTGAGGTTTCTACTCTGCAACACTCCACTGATGCTGTTCCTGCTAAGACACACAAGACCTGTCTTTGAACGCAGTGGACACTTCAGTCCTCATCTGACATGTCATCTCTCTGCTGCATTTCACAGGACTGAAAAACTCCTTCTTACTGGAAATTTACCTTCTTGGCTTCCATGGTAGTCCCCTGCCTGGGATAATTACCCATTCAATTGTAAGCTTAAAAAAATGAACAACTGTCACTACGTGCCTTGTTTATACATCTCAATTTTCAAAACAGAGATGTTAACTACTATCTGCTCATTTGACTTCCGAAGTATACACAAAGCCCAGGATTAACTGGCAAATGTGCAGCCATCTATTCCATTCCTCTGAGTATTTTGGATTTTTAAAAAAATTTTTATTGGAGTATAGCTGATTTACAATGTTGTTAGTTTCTGCTGTACAGCAAAGTGATTCAGTTATACATGTACATATATCCACTCTTTTTTAGATCCCTTTCCCATCTATGTCACCACAGAGCACTGAGTAGAGTTCCCTGTGCTATACAGTAGGTCCTTATCAGTTACCTATTTCATACATAGTAGTGTGTATATGTCAATCCCAATCTCCCAATTCATCCCATCCCCCGCTTCCCCCCTTTGTAACCGTAAGTTTGTTTTCTAAGTCTGTGACTCTATTTCTGCTTTGCAAATAAGCTCATTTGTACCATTTGTCTAGATTCCACATATAAGCAATATTACACGATATTTGTTTTTCTCCTTTTGACTTACTTCACTCTGTATGACAATCTCTATGTCCATCCATGTTGCTGCAAATGCCATTATTTTGTTCCCTTTTATGGCTGAGTAATATTCCACTGTATATATGTACCACATCTTCTTTATCCATTTCTCTGTTGATGGACATTTAGGTTGCTTCCATGTCCTAGCTATTGTAAACAGAGCTGCAATGAACACTGGGGTGTGTGCATCCTTTTGAATTATGGTTTTCTCTGGATATATGCCCAGGAGTGGGATTGCTGGATCATATGGTAGCTCTATTTTTAGTTTTTTAAGGAACCTCCATACTGTTCTCCATAGTGGCTGTATCAATTTACATTCCCACCAACAGTGTAGGGAGGGTTCCCTTTTCTCCACACCCTCTCCAGCATTTATTGTTTGTAGATTTTTTGATGCTGGCTATTCTGACCAGTGTGAGGTGATACCTCATTGTAGTTTTGATTTGCATTTCTTTAATGATTAGTGATGGTGAGCATCTTTTCATGTGTATTTTGGCCATGTGCATGTCTTCTCTGGAGAAATGTCTATTTAGATCTTCTGCCCCATTTTTGATTAGGTTGTTTTTCTGATACTGAGCTGCATGAGCTGCCTGTGTATTCTGGGGATTAATCCCTTGTCAGCTGCTTTGTTTGCAAATATTTTCTCCCATTCTGAGAGAGTATTCTGGATTTTATATGTGGATCAAGATACTCTGAGCTACTTGCATGGTCCATCAACATGGTATCTCACTGAACTCTTCTTATCAAATCATGCTTGGGCATTCTGTCCTCAAGTTCTGTTGTGGAATCAAAAAAATGCAGTCCTATTAAACCCATCACCACATATAACATAGGAAACGTTACAGAAGAAATCATTTCCAACATCTCCCAGTGAGTCTCCTCTGGAGGCTCCCACAGGGGGGCTCTATTTGAGGATTAAGTCCTAAGACAAGGGTTTTATATGGTGTTCTCCCATACCCCATTCACCTGCCCCACCATTTTCCTTCTGCTATAGGAAATTCAGAGTCAAATTCATGGTTTAGTCGTAACAGCTGTGGGACCTAAAGACATGAACGTTTCCTTTCCTTTTTCTTCCTGGTTTGGCCACTGCTTCTGGTTTGCATCTCCCCTCTGTACAGACTAGGAGCAAAGGTTAGGCTTCCTAGGTCTGCACCCTGCCTCCATCTCCCAGCACGCTAAACTTTGGCAAGTTACTCAACTCCTCTAAGCATTATTTTCTCAACTGCAAAACACAAATAATAGCGGTCCCTACATCATACGGTCGGTGTAAGGATCATGCACCTAGCTCATGGCAAGCACTCAATAAATGTTAACTACTGCTGTCATTATTATCATTGTGATCATTCACCGCAAATCCTCTGTGGAGAGATGGGAATACAAATGTACAAATAAACTGTAGTCTGGCTCCCCCAGTCTGGAAGCTTGTTATTAAAAACAACAACAACAACAACAACAACAGGGAAGCTGAGGCCTCTCTATTCTAAGGTAGCACCAACCTATGCTGTTTTGCCAAAATTTTAATAAAAAGGGTTAAAAACACTATGACTTTGGTATTATTTTAAAATATATAAATATCTTTTAAAATCTTACCGTGTGTCCTAAACCTATCTATGGACCAAGCTTTATGATATTAGTATAAAGTCAAGTCTTTTAGTGTTCCTTTTCAGTCTTTACCAAAATACGATAAAAATCAAAATGACTGAAAAGACCTTTTGCTAAAGCAATTATACTCCTAAAAATGTGAAAACGCTGTGTTCCAACCACCTTTTTTAAAAAACACGTATCTCACAAATCATTACAGCTCTTAAATAAAAGACCCCTCCCCAACTATAATTTTTTAAAAAGATAAGCATCCTTCACTATGTTGACATGATCCTATTAGCATGTTCCAAGAAAGGGACTCAAGGAGCAGCTGAATCTGTTAGCCTATTACTGTCAGAACAGCTAAATATCAATTATGCCAAAGCCGAAACCACTGTTATTGGCAGACGCTCCTCAGAAATTCTATTCAACTTAACTCATTTACCTACTTAAGAAGCTCAACCTAAACATGCAAAAGATCTTTGTGTAAATGGTATCTTTCTATATGGCTCTCATAAACATCAGACTTTACAAACTAATACCTGAGGAAAATCTTTAAATAAATAAAAGATGGAAATCCATGGTTGTTTGCTCACCTAACTCAACTGACATCAAAACGCGCACCCCCTCTGGCCCCCGCTGTCCCAAATGGCTCAGTACATGTGGAGCTAACAGACGGCTGTATCCCAACCACACGTGCTCTCTCACCTGCACGCCCACTGTCCCTCCCCTCGTCCTCGTCACAGGAGGGGAGACACTGATCCAAGAGGTACAGCTCTCTGTCACAACACCAACGCCACACCTGCTTTTCTTCATCAGAAGGAAGGTCTTTTCTACACTTAGAAAACAAGCTAGCACAATTCGAAGAGCTTCATGTTTTCCGAAGCTAAAGACTTTGTCAACTGAAAGTTAAGACTATGCTAAGGTTTAAACAATATGCCCATCCTGGCGGTTTTCTAATAAGGATGTGAAAATGATAGAGTTCTTGCAACCAATTATGTACAGAAATTTACTTTTTTTTAAAAAAGACGGTGGGGCTTCCCTGGTGGCGCAGCGGTTGCGCGTCCGCCTGCCGATTCAGGGGAGCCAGGTTCGCGCCCCGGTCTGGGAGGATCCCGCGTGCCGCGGAGCTTAAAAAAGACGGTATCTCGTATGTGATAAATTCCTCAACTTAATGGAGCTCAATGCCTGGCATCTTGTAAGCAGTGTAAGGGTATGGTAGAATCATTTAAAACCTTAGAAATTATTTGCAAGTCCCTTAGAAATTATTTGCAAGTCCCTTTTAAAGTATGATATTCTGTGTTAGAGATTGTTTGGAACGCACTGGTGCTAGAAAAGGCTTTTGTCTATGCAGAAGGCTAACCACCGAGATGGGTATACTGTTTTTTATTTTATTTTACTTTATCTTATTTATTTATTTATTTATTTATTTACTTATATTTTTGGCTGTGTTGGGTCTTAGCTGCGGCACGTGGGCTCTTAGCCGCGGTGCGCGGGCTTCTCTCTAGCTGTGGCGTGCAGGCTCCAGGGCACGTAGGCTCCGTGGTTTGCGGCAGGCAGGCTCTCTAGCTGTGGCGTGTGTGCTTAGTTGCCCCACATCACGTGGCATCCTAGTTCCCCAACCAGGGATCGAACCTGTGTCCCCTGCATTGGAAGGTGGATTCTTTACCACTGGACCACCAGGGAAGTCCCGGGGATACTGTTTTTTAAATTAAAACTACACTATGAAATATTCCTGGCACTGAAAATAATTTGGTACAGGATAATTTACAACTGTTTTTCAATTCTTAAACATATGTAATATATGGATTAGATAATAGAGTCTTTAAATTTTATAATATACCCACTATGTTTGCCATATGTATAATGACTCATTAAACAAAACAGGACTAACATCCCAGAAATCTCCTTCGCAAATCAGATGCTTTCAAAGACACAAAGACCAGTAATTTTTAACCCAGCAATGTTATACCCATATCTAGGACTCCACTGTGATACTAAGATACTCTTTTAAATGACACTAAGGAAAGGGTAACATTTTAATGTTTTAAAAAAGATATTTACTTTTGTGAGAAAGTAAATTGCTTTTGATAAAGAAATTTAAATCCTCCTTCGTCCCTGAGTCCTCTAGGTCCTGGTTCTCTCCTCTGACAACTTGCTTCCACAAAAAGTCTTCTACACAGAGTGCTTTTGTAAGAAAGAATTCCAAGCAAGCATTATCTTTAATGAACTTAAGTTGGATTTTGCAGTCTGTCCATCTAGTTCCATATATTTTCTACCCATAACTCTTGCTGACATTATAAAGCAGAAAAAAGTAAGTAAACAAAATTGGTGAATTTTACTTTTATTTCTAAATTGGGAAAGTTCTCTAGGCCTTTTTTACCCTGAAATCTTCCACAGAAATCTTTCCTTTAAGGAACTGGATCACTATAAATCTCTTCAAATATGCTAAATCATCCAAACAATTTCCACAGGGTAGATATGATGTAAGGTAATTTTTCTACATATAAACATACACATGCAATAAGCTTTGGTCACTAAATTCTACTCTAAGAAAAACTGCAGCATTTGGGTGATTTTTTTTTACAATGCTGTTTTTTTATGAGAAGAAGTAATACAGTAACAATGCATGGGCTTCCCTGGTGGCACAGTGGTTGAGAGTCCGCCTGCTGACGCAGGGGACACGGGTTCGTGCCCTGGTCTGGGAAGATCCAATGTGCCGCGGAGCGGCTGGGCCTGTGAGCCATGGCCGCTGAGCCTGCGCGTCCGGAGCCTGTGCTCCACAACGGGAGAGGCCACAACAGTGAGAGGCCCGCGTACTGCAAAAAAAAAAAAAAATATATATATATATATATAGTAACAATGCAACATTTTCATTAAATATTTAGAGAAAAGGAAAACAACCTAATATCTTATAAAACCATGCCCCCAAAATAACTTAAATATTACTGTACACAAATGAACAGAGCTACCCTTGGGATCATCTGTGATCACATGCATGTGTATACACACACGCATTTACAAGGATCATCAAGGAAGCAGATATGCATGCACACACACACACTCTTACGAAGATCACTGAGGACACAGACGGTGATTTAGGGGAGCCAATCTGTGTGTTTTGGCAGAGTGGAGACGGCCCTTCAGTGGGCCATCACTCATGAAATCCCACAGAGGTACCGGTCGGTAACATTCATGTTCCTGTTGCATCCATTTTCCATAATCTAAAGTGACTTTTTGTGGCTTTTTTCCCACTACAGTGTTCATCTGAAGAAAGAGATTTCAGAAGCCCTCCTGCGAGGCCATGAAGATGAGCTGTCCCTGCCTCTCTGCAGCCCTTCTCATCCTCCCGGGCACGGCCCTCTGCCCGGAGCCTCCCTACGCAGGTCCGCACAGGGCCCTGCTCATCAGGCGCGTCCAGGGCGCCAGCTCCGGGCTCCGCAAGGCCTCTGCTTGCGGCGGGCACAGAGGGAGCAGAGCACCCTCCGGAAGGGGGGGCCGCCGCAGGGCCCAGGAGAGCCGGCAGCTGTGCCCCCGAGAGGCCCGAGTCCTGGGAGGCCCCACACAGGGATGGGCTGTGGCCGCTTCTGAAGGACCTGGACCTCCTCCCCTGCTCGCTTCTCAAACCCACCCTACTCAGCAGAGCCTGCAGAGAGAGCTCTTTCGTCCCCGCACGCCCACCCCCATCCCCGCACTCCTCGGAGGGGCAGCGATGGAATTTCTGGCATCCGGTTCTGAGCACCAGTGGTGGTGGCAGTCTTTGCAGTAAAGAAGCCCTTTTCCCCACAGGGATGCTGCGTATTTATCCGTCTGCGGCTTCAACCTCTGGCATTACATTAATAAATTCATTTTCTAATGAAACTAAAAAAAAAAAAGATGAAAAACAGATTTCATTGTCGAATCATTATGTAGTACACCTGAAACTAATATAACGCTGCAGGTCAATTACACCTGAATATAAATAAATAAATGGGGGGAGGGAGAGGGGAGTTTTAAAGTAGAGGTACGTGTGATGGGAAGATCGCAGACACTTTGTAGGGGACAGGGCAGGGGTGCCACGCTCCTGGGAAGAGATGACCCTGCACGGACTGTCATGGAGTGTGCGACGGCCTTCCCATGCCTCCCTGATGCCGTCCTCGATAAAACTCACTTGCTCCCTCAAAAACAAAGAGTTCGGATGACGTGACCATCTGGTAGAAAACCATGGAGTGAACTATGGACTCTGGGTGAAATGGTGTGTCGGTGCAAGTTCATCACCCGAGACAAACGTGCCACTCGGCGGGGTGCCAATAATGTGGGAGAGCATGCACGTGTGAGGGCAGCACGCACACGGAAATCTCAGTTTTTCTGGGAACCTAAAACTGCTCTAGAAAATAAGGTGCATTTAAAAAAATTTACAGATACAAAAAAAACACCCGAGATTTCACTTGGATAAAAATGGTCACCTTAAAGCTGCCAAAGACTTTCTGTGTTTCAGAATAAGTCTTTTACTGTATACAAGTCAAAACATTATGACAAATTCCTTCTCCCTTCTTGAGGTTAGATCCATTTCTAGAAGATCACCACCAAAAGAAAAGAAATGTGTTTGTTATAATCAACATAATTATAATATATATTTTGGTAGCTCCTTTTACTGTTGTTATTAATAAAACTAAAATAGAAAGGCAAAGTACTTAAAAATAGCCGTTCAAAAGCAGTATATTAAGGTGACTTTTTTCAATAGGCCATGAATCAGCTTAGGTTGTTTTTCTACTTTTTACTATCACTACTAACCCCACTTATATCAAGATCATTTCCAATGCTATGACTCACCTCTCTCATATTCTACTCTAAACTGCTGGTGACATCTCTCCCTTTTTGTCCTACTAGAAACATCTACTATTCCTCATCTTTGCTCCCCTTATGAGGCATCTCCTGTTCTGCCTCTTGCCTTCTTAATCAAATGTTAAGTTCTTAGTCTTATCTTCAGTGTGTTCAATTACATGCTCTAATCTTGCACGTGCAGTTGCCATTCTGTCCTGCTAGCACTCGGATCCCATCCCTGTGCTAGGCTTAGCCTCCTTTATCAGCATAATTAACTCAGACTTTACAGAGCCATCACATGGTTATATATGTACTGTCATCTCTTCTCATTAACCTTTTCTTTTTAAATCCATTTCTAACACTCATTTCTCCTAGGAAGAGAATTTTATTTTTTTAATGGCAGTGGCTGAACAGATGAAAGACACAGATCTAAATGAAGAAAAGCAAAAATACAGAACATAAGGTATTATACCAAGTGTAGATTTCTTTCTGATTATTAATTTTACAATCCTGGAGGATGAAGAAAGATGACGTGAATGACAACCTGTATACTATAAATTTTCCATAAAATACTAATATTTTCTCCAAATTAAAAAAAGAGATGAAAGTGATACTGACACGTTCAGTACTAGATATTGAGTATTTTTTGGATTCAAATGTACCATGAATCTAAAAAAATAAGAAGCCAGAAGAAAGTCCTAATATATTATACTTTTCTTCCCTTCAGCAGGGTAAGGCCATGAAGCTAACCAGGAGACAGCTGTGTTGTTGCAGACCCTCCCTCACAGACTGGCCCTTAGACAGCGACGGAAGAATGAAAGCTCAGCTCATGGTCTGATTTAACAAGCTTGAGGCGTGGGAGCAGTGAAGGGCGTCCTGCTCTAATGGAAAAGAGCTGGATGGGAAAAGATCACCAAGAAAGGTCTTGGCCTGCGCCATGTGCTGTGGCTGTCACTGCATCCATCCCACTGAGACAACAACCTGAGGCTAGGAGAGTTCTGGCTTGGCCTCTCCTGAAACACAGAGACCCACACAGAAGAGCCGAGGCTCAGGAGTTACTAACAGTTTCTCCCCTAAGCCCCATCCACCTAGAGGAAAGGTCCATACACGGTCCATAAAAACACCTATCCCCAAGACCCAAGGTGGGGAAATGGAGAGATAACTAAGTTGGTGCCACATCCTTCTTGGTTCACAACACCCAAATAAATAGAGTTCTATTCTTTTTTAAGTGCCTGATGTTCTGTCAAAACATGCAGGTGGGTTAGGAAGAACTGAAATAAACTGCATATTACTCAAGCTAGATGAGATGCCATGCTAGCAACCTCTGGGGGAATAAAATGAAAATGGACAATGATGAGAAAGTGATTTTGTGTGTGGCGTGAGAGCGTGTGTGTGTGTGTGTGTGTGTGTGTACACGTGTGAGCCTTAGAACCCAGTAAAGCTTCTAAGTAAACAACTAAATATCAAAACAATATCTAATGCACTGCATTAAAACGTAGAAAGAACTGACCAAAACATGCAGCCGTGCACTGACCTAATTTAGTATTATTATAAGAATTTATATATCCCACTAATTTCAAAAGGACTTTATTAATTGCTTTCAAAGAAATTGACATTAACCTCAAAATCAACACTTTTCTCACTTTAAGTTTATAACTAAGAACTAAAATGCTCTTGATTAAATAACATATCCTTCAGGAATACAGTTTGAACTAACTTGTTTTTTGTCAAAGAAGTTACTTTAGTTTATATTACTAATAAAAATGCACACAGGCACATGTACATCTTGTTATGCAACATCGTTTAAAATAAAAGAATAATAAAAACAGTAATCTAAATCGCCAAGCATTCAATATGACAAGGCGTTCAAATAGCTAAAATAAACAATTATCACTTTAATTAGAAATATCATGATTATAAATACAATCCTATTAATTTCAGTGACGTCTTTCCCATATACACTGAAAGTATGTACATGCTAAAAACTTTGTAATCCAAAACTTATAAGAACAAGAGAAAAATTAGGTGGCCATAACTCGTGCCAGTTTTATTTCTAAGAGCACGCAAACAGAATGACATCCACAGCTGCCTCATGGGATTAAGATGGGCAGCGTCACTGGCTTTTCCTGAAGTTAACTTCAAAGGCTGGTTTGGGAAAGTAAGTTTGCTGGTAAGTACTCTCAAATGTTGCTATGCTGGAGTACTTCATTCCCAGCTACCAGGAAATTTACCCAACAGTAAAATAGTTTAGATTAAAAGAAGTTAAATCTGCTGAAAATCAAGATAAAGACCTGCATGTGATAAAAAGCAAACGGTTCAGAAGCTCATACTTTTGTAAAACAGAAAACAGGAGAGCACTTAGACCTATCAACCACTTCCCACCTTGACCAGTATCAATTATTTGGAAATGTCCTTTCTCCCTATTTTAACTCTTTCTATACCTGTATTTCTCAGTTCCCTTTAGCTGCCTCACTAAATTCCTGAATTTTTGCTTTTTGCTCATATAGTATATCATTAATAAATAGTAAACCTATACCTTTTACCTCTTTTAAATTGTGCTGTTTTAAAATCAAATAAAAGCTACTGCTTAAACTGCCCTTCACTATTTCCCGACAAAGTGTTCTTAAAAAAGATGTGTTGAAAATGGCCAAGTTATGCAAAATCATAAACCATCTAGGCAGCATTGGCTTATCCTTCTCATTAGCAAATTTCTTTTAAACATAGTCATATGTTTCCTGACATATCATGAGGCACAAGAAAAAATGCCTTAAAGAAACTAACAGAGCCCCCAAATCCCTTTAAGACTGTCTAGCTACCTGGAGAATCATCTGGCTACACCTGCCTTTCCGGAGTGCTCTTCTCCTCACCCTCACCCTCTCCCCTAACTTCCATTTATCCTTCAAAGCTCAGCTCACACAAAGCCTCCTACAGCAAGTCCTCTTTGGTCACTCCTTCCCAGCCAGAATCAAAGAGCCCCCCTACGCCCATGTAATCCCGTAACATCTCATGGTTTCCTTTAGAACAGCACAATGTCTGAAATCAGAATTTCGTGAAAAGGAATTTTAATACGGCCAAAAAGCCCTTAACATACAAATTTAAGCCAATATACTGGATCTTAGTAAATTCTTGGTCCCCACACTGGACTACATGTTCCTTGAGAACAGAACTTTGTTCACCTCTGTATACCTAGTCACTTGCACAGACTAGCAGGGACCAGCTTCTCAAATACCGGCTGGCAACTCCCCTCTCGCTGCCACACAAACACCTTCTTATTTACAATTCCAGAAACACATGGCAACCTGAATGTCCCCTAACCCAGGGGGACATCCGTGCCTTCACTCATGCTATTCCCAGTATCTTCCTTTCATTTACTTCATGGATCCTCTGCTGCCTTCAGAGGATCCATGAAAAAAACACTGCTTATTTCATGACCTTTTATCATCCTTCAAGGTTCAGCAGCCCATCACAACCCCTGTAAAGTCTTCTCTGCGTCCCTCAGTCAAAATTCCCTCTTCCCCACCGTTCCGAGTCATTCTTGATATAAACAGTGGTGGAAGTAGTTAATAAAGTGTGACTGAGAGCAGGGTCTAATCAGATGCAAAGACGCTTCTCCTCAACCAAAGCGAAGCTCCCATGGAGCTGGGACCAAGTTCTTCATTCATTCTCACCCCCAGACACATGCCTAAGAGATTTTACAAGCATTCCTCAAATTTATTTAAATAAATACCTAGCTGACCATTCTGCGAGACAATAGTATATACAGAATGTAAATTAATGGTTCTACCATCAAAATGTGAATAAAAGAAACAGCATCTCATTGACAGTTTTAAATTCTGAGACACTTTCAGTGCCTTTAAAAATCTAGTTTATGTATTTCATTAAGAAATATTAACTTTTCAGGGCTTCCCTGGTGGCGCAGTGGTTGAGAGTCCACCTGCCGATGCAGGGGACACAGGTTCGTGCCCCGGTCCGGGAAGATCCCACATGCCGCGGAGCGGCTGGGCCCGTGAGCCATGGCCGCTGAGCCTGCGCGTCCAGAGCCTGTGCTCCGCAACGGGAGAGGCCACAAGAGTGAGAGGCCCGTGTAGTGCAAAAAAAAAAAAGAAATATTAACTTTTCAGACTTCCCTGGCAGCGCAGTGGTTAAGAATCCGCCTGCCAATGCAGGGGACACGGGTACGAGCCCTGGTCTGGGAAGATCCCACATGCCGTGGAGCAACTAAGCCCGTGTGCCACAACTACTGAGCCTGAGCTCTAGAGCCCGCGCACCACAACTACTGAGCCCACGTGCCATAACTACTGAAGCCCATGTGCCTAGAGCCTGTGCTCCGCAACAAGAGAAGCCACTGCACACAACGAAGACCCAATGCAGGCAAAAATAAATAAAAAAAAAAAAAATTTTTTAAAAAAAAAAAAAAGAAATATTAACTTTTTAAGATTCATCTGACTTTGTAAGAACCCAGTATGTACAAAACTGAATTTCAAGAGTCTTCCAGAGCATTTATGTCTCTCTCATGCCAATAACATTTCTTTTTATTGTAGTTCTATCCCACTAGACTAGCAGTTCCTTGAGAACAAGAGCTAGATCTTCTTAAAAAATATAAATCTTTTTATTTAACATTTAAATATTAAAATTAGTATAACACTATTCCAGATAGGCCAGAAGAGAGGAAAGGAGATCTGTAACCTAACACAAGGTATTATAAACTAAATGTTCTTCTTTACCTTTCAAGTTTTTAAAATATATTTTATAAACCTATAATCATATATGACATATAACATGGCCTACTCCTGTTACATGCGCGCGCAGGCTCAGCGGCCATGGCTCACGGGCCCAGCCACTCTGCGGCATGTGGGATCTTCCCGGACCGGGGCACAAACCCGCGTCCCCTGCATCGGCAGGCGGACTCTCAACCACTGCGCCACCAGGGAAACCCTGCCCATTTGTTTTTATTGGATATATAACCATCCAAACTAAGAATTAACTTTAGCCATTTCTCTTCACGTAACATTGTTTATTTTCACATTTTCACTGTTACAAGTAATAGTCTTTATTTTTAATTGTTTTCCATAAGCTAGAGCCCCTTATGCTAAACTACTAAATTAAAGGTTGTGAACATTTCTACCGCTACTGAAGCACATCAACTATTCTTTAAGTTTCTAAGACTGTTTTTTTAACATTACAGAGAACTGCTTGATAACTTTCTTACAAAATTGAGAAACAGGATAATGATTTGAATGTGAAGGTATCATTTATAGCCCACCTACTGCCAAAAGGGTTATAAGCAGATTATAACAAGAGAGTTTATACAGTTAGACCATTAAAATATAAAATGAACAGCAAAACCCAGAGAACAATGGTTCCGTATCTCTTGGGCGGCGGGGGGGGGGGGGTGGAAGTCACTGAAATTTTGAGAAATGCCAAGGACACTCCCCCAGATTCCCATGTGCACACAATTTTACCTACCATTTCAGAGGGGTTCACAAACTCCCTGAAGCTGATACAAAGAGAATGGCTTAAAAACTCCTGCCAGAGAGAACCAGAGGAGAAATTATCCCTATCAAAAGCCTAGGCTAATAAAGTCACTGTAATTAAAATGAAATATAACTCCAAGCTTCCTTGCAGCCAAAGCAAATAGAAAACACAATGGGGTAAATAATTCTCAATGCCTGATAGAAGGAAGCGTGCCAGATTATAAGAGAACTTTTCTCTGAAACTAAATCCTTGAAGAATTTGTCATGTGAATGCTTGTAAAAGGAACACTGAACATTTTAAGAGACAGCTTCATAGGAGATGCAGAAACATTTACCATATAACTGCATCTTACAAAGTGATAAAATATGAGGGAATGATATTAAAATATAGGACTAGCCATCTTTCTGATGATCTAGTTTGATATAAGGTTAGAAATGAGGTTATGCCACCATCTCCAATCTCGTGCTCATTACAGCTTCCGATAACAAAATGAGAAAATTTTCACTGAGTGCAGACCTAGTCTCAGAATCCTCAAAGCAGTCACTCTCCATACACTGGAGTGGGCATTTGAAACCTTTACATAGGACACAGTAATGTAACAGAGAATCAGGAATCAGCACAGAAGACATGTTAAGAGTACAGAAAACAGAGCCAGTCTCAACGTGAATCCTGGCTCATCTACTTAATAGCTGTGTGACCTTCTGTGACTATACTGCAGTTTCTGATCTGCAAGGTTGTAATAACAACAGTCACCACTCTCAGTAGAGTTGTTGGGAATTAAATAAGTTAATATTGATACATATAAGCTCCCAGACAGGGTCTACTGACCCACCTAGAACTGTGAAGATTAAACAGGGTTGGACAGGGTCTGACATATGTAACTTAACTATTATGCAATCCTTCAAGAATATATATGTTTAAAACTTTAGGTTAATATAGAAGCCTTTTTAACTATCAGATTTAATTTAAATGACCTGATTTTTACTTAATATAGACATTTACTATCAAGGTCACTAGAAGCCCTAATCTTGGCTAATTTAACTACATCTACCCTGACTCAATCCCTTGCTTCCCACTTTTTTTCTTTGCCCAAAGTTTTAAGAAGTTGGAAAATACACTAAGTGGACTTAAAGAAAATTGGTTGATTAAAGAGTTATTTCTCTATGCACATCTTATTGAATGTCCAGGATTTTTCAAAGCCATTTGTTCTCGAATGCCTCCATTTGGCTTCAGCTCTGTTGGTCTAGTTAATCTTTAATTCATGTAAAATTACAGCAAAGTCACACCTTACTCCAGAATTAGATTCTGAAGTCATAGTAAATGGTAAAAACTGCACACAGTCAAATTTCCTTTGAACACCTCCTTAAACCAGCCAGTAAAGTGCCATCCTTCAGATAAGCCAGCACAGCCAGTTTTCCTCTAGCGCTGCTCTGATCACTGGCCATTCAGCTGAATACCAGATGAAGGGACTGACGTGTTCCAGAAAGACTGAAGGCACACTCAGGAGAGGGAGCTGTTCGCACTATGAAACACAATCAAGAACTGAAAGAACATCTCCCACCTCTCACTGAAGGATACACGTTCACTGATCAGAAGACAGGAATGGCTGAATGACTCTCGCCTACACTCTTTAGACTACATTTCTCCCAAGCATGCTCCCTCTTTTCTTTATGGGAGATTAAGTATACACAGCTGAACTTAAGACACAATGCATATGAGATAATGTCTGCACTAAAAATTCTAAAAGTAGTTCTGATGCCATACAACTTCAATGTTTATATATTATAGTTTAATTGTGTAACGTGGCACATTCTTTTTTGAGGTTTCCATATGCAAACTGCTCAGGAGATGTTTTCATGCTGAATGTTCTAAATTTTCAATATCCCACTTAGCTGGCAGAACTCAGATTCTGTGGAACAATTTCAAATTTCATGACCTGATTCCCTTAACCTCTCCTTCAACAAGGGATTATAGTACAGAATTAAGTTGAAGTCTTAGGGAAATTCCACAGAAATTTCTTTCCTACCTGTAAAAGTGAGAGGAATACCGGTGAGGATGTGGGGTAATTCAGATCACATTGCCTAGTGAGTATTCCCACGTTTAGAAACGGAATCAGATGCCTGTCATTAAGGCAGTCATCTGATGGAATCATCTACAGAAAGGTGTGAAGCTGGGGTGCATCAGGCCAATCAATAATTGCCTTGCTGATGGAAGAAAATGTATTCAACTACAAAAAATGGGCAACATGATCTATACTTCTGCAATAGAGAGAAGTGAGTACAAAATTTATTAGAATTGGGAACTGCACACAGAATACACTTGCTTGGTATGTGCAATGGACTCTTCTAAAGCTTTACATTAATCAAAAATTTTACACGGCAACACTATCCTTTTAAAATACAACACTTAGACTTTTACAACTTACGAGCCTTTAGGGTTGCTATTTGGGTACAATGGAAAACCAAACTGAATTTGCTAGTGACTTTTTACAAATTACTGTTTCTCTTGTAAAAGGAGCAGGGGAGGAAGAAGTAGTAAATGTCCGCAGAATTACTTTATAAGCTAATTTCTGGGGGAGAGGTGCAACGGGAAGTGCCTTTGCAAATGAACCTCTATATTCAGCCCACTGTCAAAAAGATGCCTTTCCAATACTCTGGAAGAATTCTTCTTCTTTAGGCCCAAACATCTCTGCTTAAAAAATGATATACCCATAGATATATGTAATATGGAAAAAAGTTATTTTCTGATTTAAACATCAGATAATGAAGAACAAGATATTACAGTACCAGAACAATAATATGTAAAACTAGTCTAGTTTTATAATGTTTCAGCAATTAATAAATTCTCTTATTTTTTGTAGCCTTTGGGAAGGGTCTTTTGAAAAATGGAAAAAAAGAATGAAAAGTCTAGAAAGTCCCCACCGTGGTGGAGTCTATTCACTTAACAAGTAGTGACTGAATACCTACGAAGTGCCAGGCAACGATCCACGTGCTTTGTCATGCCCTCTCGTAAAATTCTCAGGGAAGACAGACGCACATATGCCACTGTGGTTTAAAAAAGATTTGATGAAATGTTTCATTTTTTCATTGATTATAACCAGGCAGTCTATGCTCAAAATACATTTTATTGCCTATTTTCAACAACCTGAAGCTTCTTGCTCCTCCTTTTGAAAGCTGTCCTTTTATTCGTCCATCCATTTATCCGTAATTGCCCAACCATGGGTATAATTACTGGGGAAGAATGAAAGATGTAAGTATGTAAATATGCAAAGACAGTTTCTGGACTTAAAGAGGCATGGTTCTTTGTCACTTTAGAAAGGTCAAGAGGGAACAAAACCAATCATGTGGTAGATCTAAGAAAAGGTTTAAGGTGCTCAGATAACTAACATATATGAAAGTGCCCTTTAAAACTATAGGATGCTTTTCTAATGTAATATATTATTATTAAACAAAATTGCTTGTTTACTCTGATGGCTTCAATTATTCACGCTATTATTATGAACATCAAGAATCCCCTACTAACCTGAATTGGTACTTTTAAGAACCAAATAAGGCCTATCATATCCTTTCTTGATAAGTTTAGTTGTAGTATTTATATTTAACTAAAGATATCCAACACTTTGCCAATTCAGTCAAGTTTGAAGAACTTATATCCTCTGAGGGTTTCTAGTCATTTACTATGATTTAGCAGAAAGAAAATGGGATTTAAAGTTAGGATTTGAATCTTGGCTTTGTGTGACCTTCAACAATGTAATCTCTCTGAGATTCGGTCTCCACAACTGCACGAGGGCGAAGATACCTACCTGAGACAGATGTCATGAAGATTAAATAAATGAGAACATGACAATATTCAGCATAATGTCTATCACATACGAGAACTCAATATTCCCTTTTACTTTCTTTAGAACAATGTATAACCTATTTATCATTATCAGTTACATACCCTCTTACCAGACAATAAAACCTTTGCAGGTTTTTTTCATTTATGACTCCATTCTTATGTAAATGGAACTGTAATCTCATTATCTTTCACTATCTCATCTTTTTTTGTTTTGTATATCCCCACAGTGCCTAAAATACTGGCTAAGCACATTTACTACGCCATAATATATAAGTAGGCCGAAAGGGTATTTTCATTTATAAATGTATTTAATAAAAAGAAAACAAGGAGGAGTATCAGAAATCAGGACTCTCCCAGAAAATGTAGGATGAGCAAAGCCCTAAATTCTCTGCACACCACTGCAAATTTATTATTACTAAATTAGTTATTGGAATGCATCATTTTTCTTTAGCTCTAATTCAATAAAATCAGAAATCAAAAAATAATGTGCCTTAGAGTGAATTTTCATTAACTTTCTAACATTACCCATTTGTATAAAAGAGCTCTGTCTTTCAGAACAAAAGTATACATAAACGATTGTATTGGAGAAGGGGCTTTTTGAAAAATGGAAAAAAAAAAGAATAAAAAGTCTAGAAAGTCTCCACTGTGGTGGAGACTATTCACTTAACAAGTAGTGAATACAATCTCCAATACAATCATTTCTCCAAGCAAAGTTTCCATTATTTCCTTATAGCAGTGCAATAGAAACGGCAATTAAAATTAGACATTTTAGTTCCTATTAACTGAAAAATGTAAGCATGTGCTTACAAATTCACGAACCACCCAAAGAAGGCATTATTACAATTGGCCAGCCTCACACACTGCTGTTATTCACTAATCTTCTCTATGTTTTCCTCTTTGAAGCACTGTTCTAGTACTCAGCTACAATAAACAAACCTTGTATAGTTAATTATGCTGCCTTGTATAGTTAATTATGCTGCTGCACTAACAATAAAAAGTTGGCCCTCTTCCACTTTGACTGTAAAAATCTTCATTAAGGAGGCTAATGAACACTAATTTTGAAAAGCAGACTGCACAGTCATGTGACTTGTTAAAAGGAAGAATGTATTTTAGAAAATAAAATTCCCACAAAGCTAGGCACTAATCTATCTTTATATATGAATAATGTATGCAAATATGAATCTGTCAACATACAGTGAGAACATATTACTAAAGATCATTTAGTCTTTCTTGGTTAAGATTTCTGCACAAGGCATATTCATCTTAAACGTTTCTCCTAAGTATGTTAAAAATAAAAAAATAAAAAAATAAAAACTTAAGCATATTTAAATTTTTTCCCACTAAACAATTTACTCTTTTTTTCCATATAAAACTCAGGGTATATGTTTTTCTATAAAATCACCCTTAATAAGTATAATAATGATGAGATAAAGTTGTACAGGTTTGAAAGAAAAAAATCTCTGTGGCTGGAGGAAGGAAACATCATCACGGCTACACCACTGATACACAGTGGCAGCTAAAATATCAAGTGAAAATGAGTAAGTATGCAGTCTAAAGAAAAATCCTGAAGCATCATAATTCTCACAAAAAGGTAAATATTCTCTAAATTGGCATTAGGGGGAACAAAATCTGCTACATCTTATTATATTTAAGTATTCTGAAGAAGACTATTTGGTAAGAAAGCCTTAAGGCCAAGAGAAAGAAATACTAGTTACAGACAACTGATTAAAAAAATTTTTAATACCATAAAGGTATTCAGACATTCAATTAGCCTAACCAATGCTTGAAAAAAGGCTGTAAACTTGCCAAAATAATTATGCCTGAACTAATGGTAGAATAATTTTTTTGCTGAGCCAGAGTACGGTATTATTTTAAACATTAAATAAACTATTTCCTTGAATAAAGCCATTAACTTCAAAATGAGTATATGCCGCTCTTTTGAGGAAATTCAGAATATCAAATACAAAATAAAAAATCAGGTATAAGGTGGGGGACAGGAGACAGGATGTAGGGTAAAGAGCCCAATATTTGAGGTCTAATAGGAAAACTGAGGCTTGTAAATTGAATAAAACATATTTAGAAAAGTGAAACTGTAGTATCTGCCATTATAAAACTGTTGGGAGCATAAAAGATAAAGCATGAGAACTGATACACAGTAAGTGCTCAACAAATGTTAATATTATTATTTATTAGGAAAACTGTTTGTTCTTATTACTGGATCTTGTGCAGCACATGAAGAATAATTTTGTTCACCAAAAACCCAAACCAGAATAGTGTTGAAGGTTTTCTTTGCAGTCCCCTTTTTTTAAACTTCAATAGTTATCTGATCTTTTTTTTTTTTTTTTTTGTGGTATGCGGGCCTCCCTCTGCTGTGGCCTCTCCCGTTGCGGAGCACAGGCTCCGGACGCGCAGGCCCAGCGGCCATGGCTCACGGGCCCAGCCGCTCCGCGGCATGTGGGATCCTCCCAGACCGGGGCGCGAACCCGGTTCCCCCGCATCGGCAGGCGGACGCGCAACCGCCGCGCCACCAGGGAAGCCCTGATCTTTTTTATAGATCTATTCAATGATAACTATTTTCGAGCAAAGCAGTTACGGCAAGTTATAAGAAAATCAGGGGTTTTAATTGCTTTTATTAACCGATTTATTAACCTAATACCGCTTAAATGGTAATCATTCCATTTTTATCATCAGAAAGACTTGTGATTTAGTAGAATGTACTGCTTCACTTTTCAATATGATAATTAACCTTAACATCCACCTGCAAAGTACTCCACAGTCTTAACAGAATAAAATTATCATCATCTAAATCATAAAGATTTAGTAAAAATGGTGAAGGCTGTCGTCCCTGCGACACTGTATTCCTAAGAAGCAAAGAAGACTGTAAAAACAGTTTAAAACACACTCCCATACACTCAAAAAAATAGACTTTCTGTTCCAAAGTGCATTCCAGCTTTGTGGACTGCTCATGACTGTGCCGGAAAATACAGGGTAAAAGGATGCTGTTACTCTATAACCTCACCTGAAGAACAAAGCTCTACGCACAGACCACTCCCTCTGCAACAGACCTTTATTTGTGTGAGAATGATATCCAATATATTAAAAACAATGTTAAAAACCATTGGACCAGGGAGAGGTGTGATGGAAAGGAAAATGAGGGAGGCTTCTCAGGTGCTAGTAATATCCTGGTGCCAACAAAGTGGGCTTCACTGAACAAGTAAATTATCAGTGCCTTCAGGATATTCAGGGGCTAACGGGCGAGAAGAGAATACACATGATCACAAGTAAGTCGCAGAGGAAGTGTCGGCTGTCTAGTCCCATGGAAAGAATTCACAGAGCAGAGTAAAGAAGACTGGGCGTGCTGAGGCAGGGCGCTCAGAGCAGGCTCACTGAAGTGGTATCTGAGGAAAGAATGAAGGTCAGGGAGCAAGTCACGCAGCTTTTAAAAGAAGAGCAATCCAGGCAGAGGACAGAGCCAGGGCAGAGACCACGAGGTGGAAGCACGTCTGAAGAACAGCAAAGAGGCTGATGCAGCAGGCGCAGAGGAATCAAGAGAATGTGTGGTGAGGACAGGGAGATGGACAGGGACCTGATCACTTACCATTTCACAGGTCACTGTAACGGGAATCCAAGGAGTAAAATGATCTGACTTCCATTTTTAAAGGACCATTCTCTCATGTTAAGAACAGACTACAGAGAAGGAAAGACAGAAGTGGGGAGACCTCGTGGGAATTCAAGCAAAAATGAAGATGGCTTGGACCAAAACAGTAACAGCAAGGAAGGCAGCAGTGGCTGGACTCAAGGTATGTTCTGAAGGTCAGGCTAAAAAGATGTGGTGACAGGATGGATGCAGACAGAGACAGAGAGAGAGAGAGAGATCAAGGATAGCTCCAGGTGTTTTGCTAACTGGAAAGATGAGTTGCTATTAACTGAGATGCAAAGACTGTGGATGAAGCCGACTTGGAAGGGAAAACAGGAGTTCAGTTTTGGACTTGTTACTTTTGAGGTGTCTATTAAATATTCAAATGGAGTGTTGAGTAGGAAGCTAGGCATAGAGGTTAAATATTAAATGATAGGGTTTATTTTATAGACAACTAAACAAAAATAAATTTTAAACAATAAGATTAAATCCTAACTTTTAACATCAACTTGACTAATCAATATAATAAATTTTTTCAATATTATTAATCTTTATTTAGTACATCTATGTAATGCTCTATCATTAAAGGTCACAAAAAAAGTGAATATGGGCAAACAGAGGAAATACTTAGGCTATCCAGTCAGCTTAAATAATCACAGCGCAACGATACAGAAGGCTTAATTTGCCCCTATAGTAGATGTATAATGCTTAGAAGTGAAAATGCCCGAAGACTCTGTCAGATTTCATCTGTATCTTTCACTGCAGACACAGTAAGCCCTGCAGGATCATAATGGCATCATAAATGGTACTACTGTGCACCAAAGAAACAAAACTATTTAATGACAGCTTTTCTCCCTAAACAAAATAAGTGGATCATGACTGTTTACTAATGACAACATGGTACAACCAGAATTGAGTATTGATGGTTAATATAAGACCACGGCTACGCAGCTACACACACTGCCGTATTTCAAGCATTACCCAAGTTAGCTGTTTACCTAATAAGATTTTTTTTAATTTTAAAGGCTAGTGCATTAGCACAACTTTAAAACAAAACAAAAATTAATTAACCCTATAAGAATTATGAAGCTAAAGAATCATAATTTAAGTGAAATGGGGGGAGGCAAGATTGTCAATGAAATAAATGAAAAAAGGGAATTACCAGTTAATAAAATGTGAATGTTTAGCCAATTATCCGAACCTTAAATATTAAGCAATAAGGAATAAAGGGAAATTACTGAGACGCCTACTCTCCCAGTCAGTATTTCCAAAATTCCACTGGCTGCTCTGCAATTAAAATATGTATATATGTATATATATACACACACATATATATATACATATATATGTGCGTGTGTGTATGTATGTGTATATATATATAAAAAAACCAAGGACAAGGCTGGTGCCATGGAACAAGAACCCTATATATCTCAAATAATGGAAACTGGGAAGAAGTGGGAATTATACTTTAAAAGAGGAATAAAAGTTGAAATCATTCCAACTCCTTTCCAAAGGGCTCATTTTGCAATTCTATACATTAAGAGGGTATAACTTCTTTCTACTCAAAGTCCAATTATCATCAACCCAAGGATGAAATACCAGCATACCTTTTAGAACCTCCTCTGCTTTATCACCCAATAATTTACACAGCACCAAGCTTACAGATACTCAATGTTCCCTAAATCTGAATTTATTCTGATCTCATCCTTTTCCCTCTTATTTCACCTTCCTCCTTTCATGGGCTCTCTTAAACCTCCCACCCCCATTCAATTTATCTGACTAGCATTTTTTATTATAAAACTGAATGTTTTCATTATGCTAAGTGAAAGAAGCTAGACACAAAAGGCCACACCTTGTATGATTCCATTTATGTGAAATGTCCGGAATAGACAAATCCACAGAGATAGAGAGGGTCAACCAGTGGCTGCCAGGGACTGGCAGCAAGGGACAATGGGAAATGACTGCTATTAGGTTTGGGGTTTCTTGTGGGGTGATGAAAGTGTTCTGGAAATAGTAGTGGTGAGGCTGCACAACTTCATGAATACATTAAAACCACTGGATGACACACTCTTAAAGGGTGCATTTTGTGATATATAAATTATATATCAATTTTTAAAAGACAATACCCCAAGATCCTTTATAGGGCATTAGGTAAAATCCTTACACACCTCAATAACTCAGCAGTTCCATGATCTATCACTGCATTACAGAGTAAGGTCCTAAATGAACAAGAAAATGTTAAACTCAGTATACTCTGTTTTAGAGAGGAGGGAAATGCAAAACTCATTTTAGAAATATAGAAATTTGTAAACTTGAAAGGATACACTTCAGTTGTTCAATGAATTCAGTCATGCAGAACGCTTCATCTTCCAAAAACACACAATTTGACAATTTTTCCGTCTTACTCTTCTTTCTCCAACTATTGCATCAATCCTGTGCACTGGCTTTTAAAAACAGCCTGTCCCCCACTGTCTTCCAGGGGACAATCCCACCCAGCCTTCAAGGTTCATTCTGGGACCCCTGTCTGTCCCAGCCGCCACTAGTTTGTTTCTTTTAACTGCTACCAAACGTATGGCCTGCCTCTGATGGCTTAGCATTATACAATCCTCTATATTTTCAGGGTGCTTTGGTGTCATGGAAGCTTCCATACACGTTGCTGTGTCTGCTCTTTCTTTCACTCTATGAGGTAGGCAGAGTAAGGAAAGACAAGGGGCTTGGTCAACTTCTCAGTGGCAGATCCTGGACTAAAATTGAGAGGTTCTGACTCCAATGAGAAAGAGGTGCTCTAAAGGGTTTTGGTGAATAAATGAACAAGACTGCTAGATGAATTATCTTACTACTTCAGTACACCACACTTGCTTTGTATACCGTCTGATAATTTTCTCTACTTCGAGTGAGTCAGCCTTATTACAACAAGTAAGATTATAAGCTCCTGAAGTCAAGAAGCTGTATCTTACAGTTATCCCACATCCCCAACGCACTAAGGACTTGAAGGTAAGTTGATTAAAAATGCCAAGAGCTACTACCCATGTACACTGAATACACTCATGGCTGTTGAACTGTATCATCAGAAAAGTTTTTCAAACTGGGAAACACTGAAAAAAATTTTTACCTTAAAAAAAAGATTTCCCCTCCCCTCCCAGAAACTTGTATGAGCTTAAAACCAAACTTCAGCTCATGTTATGTAGAAATATTTAACAAATACATTAAGATTCTGTTTATTAATTGCATTATACAGAATATTTTTTAGCTTAAGTAGGAGCTTATACCTTTCAACAACTATTACTCTCCAAAACTACTGATGGTGGTAGGCCCTGCTACAAGACACAAGAACTAAGACAACCTTACATACCTGTGAGAATGAAGCAAAGTACCTCACATAGAGAGTAATTAACATAAAGAACTAAAGATTACAATTTAAGGAGAAAAGACATTTTAGCTGACAATAAATACAACCCCAATTAATGAGCTCTGTAAACATGAAAAAGTAATGAGTTAATTTAGTGATAAAATGTTCATTACAACCTCCTAATGAATTTTCTAATCATCTTCTTTTTACTGACCTCAGCCCAGCTGAGATGTCCACATACAAACGAAAATGGAAAATCGTTATTAAGAGATATTGACCACCAAGCAGTACGCTCAGCTTTTTAGAGAAAAATAAAACATTGAGAAGTTCTCTGCCTTAATAATAATGCCAAAAATAGTTGAGTGCCTCTTACATGCAATATACCATACTGAGAAGTTAGTGAATTACATATATCATATGCCTTCACCATCCTCAAAACAAAGGAAGACAGTAAATGCATGTAACCCTTATAAATAATACTAATTGCATCAACGACTAACAGTTATTGAGCCCTATGTGGCAGGCACTACCATTCAGTCCTTTACATACACTAACTCACATAATTGTCACACAAACTCATGGGACTTTACAGGTAAGGGAACTGAGGCACAGAGAAGTTGTATAACTAGACCAAGAGGTTAAATATAGAAAACCTAGGCAGTCTCTGTGCAAGAAACAACTGTGCAATACTGCCTCTCTAACCCAAAGGAACATGTGCTGTGGGTATGCTGAGAGCACAGAAAATCACAGAACAAAGGTGACATCTGAGCTAGGCCTTGAAGTCCAGATGGAAGACATGGAGAAAAGGCTATGCTTATGCACCTGTGCAGGGAAAGGCTTTCCGACTCTGCTATTTCTATTTGGCCTCTTCACACACGGACACAGGCAGGAACGGTTACAGAGAGACAGGCAAGCCACACACCCACAGGAAATGTCCGCAAGTACACCTAAGCCAACCCTGGCTCTAAAAGCAGCCTTTGCTGTTCTCCAAGCACTACATCCCTGACAGCCCTTCTCAGTGACAAAAGTGAAGAGCACTCGGCTGTGTGTTCCACGAGAATGGGAAGCAGATGTACACAAACTGACATGCAGTCAGCAATGACTTCTTCTCTAGTGAGAAACACACTAGATTGAGAGGCAATAAATAACGACACACACACAACCGGCTGTGGTCAGGCCATGGTCACAGTCGGGCTGTGAGTTCTCAAAAGTGTTCCTAATTCAGCTGGCCCCTGAGCCTGACTGGCCAACATTCACATGGGCAGTATCATGCTTCCCAAGGGGAAAGCCTTCCCTCTTGAGCCCAGCTATGGAGTCTGGTTGAATAGGTAATATGAATCATCTTGAAAAATTACAAAATAAATTACTCTTGAAATCCCAGTGTAACTTGATAGTCTTTATTCACTTATACTTTCCTGGTGGGGAGAGGAATTATGATCTTACTCCACTTTTTATTCACTTAAAAATTTCATTCATGATCAATTTCAGACCCACTCACCAAGAACTGAGTACTCTCCCCTTCCTTCTTGGCTTCAGAGAACCCTCTCTGCTGGCTTTCCTCCTGCTCCCTGGAGGGCCAGCTCCTTAGGCCTCCTTCACGGCCCCTTCTCCTTTACCCATCTCCAAATGCTATGCTTTCAGAGGGCCCAGTCTTGGGTCCGCTTCCTTTCCCATACCCTTTCCATACATAAATGCATCAATTCCTGTGGACTTAAATACCTTTATTACGACACCTCTCAATTGATATTTCCAGCTCTCCATGACTCCAACTCGTGTTCAGCTGCCTGTCTCACATCTCCGTTTGGATGTCTCGCAGACTTTTCCCAGTTAACACAGCCCCACAGGACTCCTGACCCGCTTCCCTCCGCAAATCATCCCTATCCAAGAATAGGCAGCACCCTTTCCCCAACAGACCCAAACCCAACCTGATTGCTCCCTTTCCTGTAACATCCCTCCAGCTCTGCCATCGATCCAGCAGCAAGCCCTGTCAACTTTCCTTCAAGATACACACCTCACTCTACCCTCTTTCCTTCTCCGCTGCCGCCACCCTCATCCAGAATACCGTCCTCTCGCAACCTAAACGTCCCTCCAGCCGGCAGCCAGACCAATCTGCATGAAAGCCCAACCCTGCTCGACCTGGCCCGGCCTCACTCTGCACCTGACCTTGTGGCACAGCAGCCCCAGGCAAGAGCCACAGTCCCCTGAACCCAGCCACACCGGAGCCCTCCCAGCTCAAACACCAAGCCTCCGCGCACTTCAGACTCTCGGCACAGGTGACTTTTGACAGCCGGGGGGGCCTCCACGCCTTTGCTCCACTGGGCGCTCAGTTTCAAGGTCACCTCCAAACCCACAGTACAAGCAGGGCCCCACTCTAAAATTCATCCCGTTTGTGGTCCTCATCGCAACCGTTTTATCTGCTCACTGCCCCCTCCCCGTGACGCAGTTTTGGATTCTTAAATCTAAGTCCCAGTCTGGCCTCACAGCTGAAGCGTAAGCGCCGCAGGGGCTGGAGACCCACTGTCTCGTTTGTAATTGCATCCCAAGACCCAGCGCAGTGCTGACCACACAACAGGCTCCTAGAAAACATTTGTTTAGTGTTAAATGACTACCAATATTAATCTCAAAATACACCCTACTCAGCTTATTTTATTATTCACTTAGCCTAGTAATAGTTATTTTCTGAATACGACAGCACCTTACACATTCTTACTCAACAATGTAATTTTATTTTGCTGTTTCTCAGACCCCAATACCATCCTGAGCCTATTCAAAGGCTTTCCTAGTAATCTCTGACCAGCTGCTTTATCAAACATGATGGTTATTCTTATCCCTCTGACAAATTCTTACTCCTTAACAGTGTGGCAAAATGCATTTCTGCTCTCTCCTACCCAGATTCCAGTAAGCACTTAGAAACTGAGACGCTTATCCTAAGCCGTAGGGATCAGTATGTCAGTAGCCCCTCCTTCCCAAGCCTCCAGCAGACTTCAGGGCATCAATCCCAACAGTCCCTGACTACGCCTATGTTATTAAGGTAATGTTGTAAGCACATAAATATCCATGTAAGCCTGCCTGATCTCCTACCTAGACACGTGTGCTTACTCAAATACACTCTCCACTTCGTAGATCAATCAAAACTCCCCAGCTGGACCCCTAGTTGATCGGCCTGACCACGGAGGAGCTGAAGGTCACTGGGTGCATTTACATGTATGTGTCCAACCGAACATCCATCTCTGACTACCTTCCACACAGAAGAGGGAAAATCTGCTCAACCAAAATTTACCATCTCTAAAATCCACAGTCAGGAGTCCCCTGCTGGCTGATTACAAAGCTACACTCAATTTGGTCACGTCCCAGTCCAAACCCCTAACTTCCTAAAATGATGGCAAGCAGGGGAATAACCAAATGTTTCAAGTATGGAGAACGATGACGTCAGAAACCATGCAAAACTCTATTTCTCTGTCAGCAGCCAACCCACTACCCCACACCTCTGGTGAGCTCAAAAACTGGAAGAACTGTTAACAGTTTTTCCCTGCTTGAAAGTTGGACACATCTGGCCCGTACATAATTTGGAGAAGGAGAAAGAATCAATTTTAGATAGCTACCATATGATCATCTTGATAAATACTTACTAAACGTTTTATCACCTATATTTACATATTTGGGGAGACTACCCTACATTTATTACTTAGAACACTTTGTCCATTATATTATTCAGAATACTATCTATAATTCATATTCCATGGTTTTTTTTTTTTTTTTTTTTTTTTTTTGGCAGTACGCGGGCCTCTCACTGCTGTGGCCTCTCTCATTGTGGAGCACAGGCTCC